>NC_134699.1:17280837-17880837 GCF_050947455.1 Rhinoderma darwinii
AGTGGTAGAATGTGTTAAGAGAAAGTGTGAGAAGTGGTAGAATGTGTTAAGGGCAAGGGTGAAAAGAAGTGGTCGAATGTGTTAAGAGAAAGGGTGAAAAGAAGTGGTAGAATGTGTTAAGAGAAAGTGTGAGAAGAAGTGGTAGACATGTGTTAAGAGAAAGTGTGAGCAGAAGTGGTAGAATGTGTTAGGAGACAGTGTGAGAAGAAGTGGTAGACTGTGTTGAGAGAAGTGTGAGAAGTGGTAGAGTGTGTTAAGAGAAAGTGTGAGAAGATGTGGTAGAATGTGTTGAGGGAAGTGTGCGAAGTGGTAGAATGTGTTACAGCAAAGTGGGAGAAGAAGTGGTAGACTGTGTTACGAGAAGTGTGAGAAGAAGTGGTCGCATTTGTTGAGAGACAGTGTGAGAAGAACGTGGTAGCATGTGTTAAGAGAAAGTGTGAGAAGAAGTGGTAGAATGTGTTAAGAGAAAGTGTGAGAAGAAGTGGTAGAATGTGTTATGAGAAAGTGTGAGAAGCAGTGGTAGAATGTGTTATGAGACATTGTGAGAAGAAGTGGTACTAATGTGTTATGAGAAATTTACTGTGTTGTGAGCAAGTGTGAGCTCCTATTACTCCATATAACCTCTCCTATATCTCCTCCCATTACTCCAAATAACCTCTCCTATATCTCCTCCTATTACTCCATATAACCTCTCCTATATCTCCTCCTATTACTCCATATATCACACCCTATATCTCCTCCTATTACTCCATATACCACACCCAATATCTTCTCCTATTACTCCTTATAACCACTACTATATCTCCTCCTATTATTCCATATAACATCTCCCTATATCTCCTCCTATTACTCCATATACCACACCCTATATCTTCTCCTATTACTCCATATAATCTCCCCTATATCTCCTCCTATTACTCCATATAACCTCTCCCTATATCTCCTCCTATTACTCCATATAACCTCCCCCTATATCTCCTATTACTCCATATAACCTCTCCCTATATCTCCACCTATTACTCCATATAACCTCTCCCTATATCTCCTCCTATTATTTCATATAACCTCTCCCTTTATCTCCTCCTATTACGCCATATAACCTCTCCCTATATCTCCCCCTATTACTCCATATATCCTCTCCTATATCTCCTCATATTACTCCATATAACCACTCCCTATATCTCCTCCTATTACTCCATATAACCTCTCCCTATATCTCCTCCTATTACTCCATATAACCTCTCCCTATATCTCCTCCTATTACTCCATATAACCTCTCCCTATATCTCCCCCTATTACTCCATATATCCTCTCCTATATCTCCTCCTATTACTCCATATAACCTCTCCCTATAACTCCTCCTATTTCTCCATATAACCTCCGTATATCTCCTCATATTACTCCATATAACCTCTCCCTATATCTCCCCCTATTACTCCATATATCCTCTCCTATATCTCCTCCTATTACTCCATATAACCTCTCCCTATAACTCCTCCTATTTCTCCATATAACCTCCGTATATCTCCTCATATTACTCCATATAAACTCCTCTATATCTCCTCCTATTACTCCATATAACCTCTCCCTACATCTCCTCCTATTACTCTATATAACCTCCCCTATATCTCCTCCTATTACTCTATATAACCTCTCCTATATCTTATCCTATTACTCCATATAACCTCCCCTATATCTCCTCCTATTACTCCATATAACCTCTCCCTACATCTCCTCTTATTACTCCACATAACCTCTCCTATATCTCCTCCTATTACTCCATATAACCTCTCCTATATCTCCTCCTATTACTCCATTATAACCTCTCCCTATATCTCCTCCTATTACTCCATATAACCTACCCTATATCTCATCCTATTACTCCATATAACCTCCCCTATATCTCCTCCTTATACTCCATAATCCCATCTATTAGTCCATAAAAACATTATGAAGAGTTACCTAATAGTCTAATAAGTGATAAAATTTATTAATTAAATATTAAATATGGTTGTTTTTTTAATCCTGTTAATTATATGGAGTAATATCTCTAATGCCATTACCATTTGGCTTGGTTCACACTCTTCGGCTTTGGGGTTTACTACAGCCTTTTAAGCAGATGCTACAAAGCATAAAAAGATGCTATCTACCTCATATCTATCTACATATCTACCTACCCCATATCTATCTATCTACCTCATATCTATCTATCTACCTCATATCTATGTATCTATCTATCTATCTATCTACTTACCTATCTACCTCATATCTTTCTATCTTTCTATTATTTTATTACTCTTCTAGATAATTGTATGTGATTCAGCTTTTTGAGCCCACTCCTATATTTCCTCTTCTGTATTCCTCATGTCTTTATATTGGATTGCTGAGCCGTGTTATGTCTCCGTTTAACCTCTTCCTTTTGAAGCTTGACATTTCTGGACAATCACACAACATACACAATTTCACCATTTTCCCCTCTACACTAAAATCCAGAATATCATTATATATAATGACTACAAATACATACAGATCTAATTTCTATATATAATATATACTATATTACTTACTTTTTTGTTATAATTTGTGTTATTGTATATTATACGTCAACGAACACCAGCCAAACATTCAGCCAACCAGCACGAGTCTTTCATACTGAGGGTCACATTATACAAGATTAGGAAATATCCATCCGCCATGGAAGCCTCATTGGACTGCACCCTCTAGAGGGATTCATACTGGACAAACATTAATTTTTATGTTTATACGGGAGCTTCCCTTTAGGCTACATTCACACAGGGCGGATATACTGCATAAAAGCACACAGCGTATCCGTCCTGGTCCCCACAGGGAATTCTGGTCGAAAAACTGCATTAAACTAAATTGTGGTGCAGTTTTTCGGCTGCAATGTCTGCGGCGGAAAACTGCACTGCACGTAAAAAAAAAAAGTTACCTGTAGCCATGGCAACACGTCCCTCTACCGTCCTACAGCCCGGCCTCCTGGAATGACGTTTCATCCCATGTGACCGCTGCAGCCTGTGATTGGCTGCAGCAATCACATGGGATGAAATGTCATCCCAGGAGGCCGGCCTGGACGAAAAAGCACAGAATTTTGGGTAAGTATAAGATTTTGTGCTTTTCCGGTGCAAAATTGCAACATTTTCTATTTGTTGCAGGTTTTACCTCCCCATTGACTTCAAATGCAGCGATTACGCAAATACAATTGTAATGCTGCGGAGTAACAAACAGCACCGCAGGTGGATTTCCGAGCTTTTATTCTGCTCCACATTTACACAGCGTGTGGATGAGGTTTGTTCAAATCTCATCCAGTCTGCTGCTACTGTATTATGCTGCGGATTTTCCGCAACTACATCCATTGTGGAAAATCCGCAGTATTTACGCTATGTGTGAACCCGGCCTTAAGCGTCTTTTTTTTTTTGCAATCAAAAATCATTACAGTCTTAAATCTTTTTTCTTCACATCAACACATGCAGGGAGGCCGTCCTTGTTTAATGGAGCAATTTATTGACTCTCTTCTCTGAAAATTACATTTATTAGTTGAATATGTCTTGTAATACGCTGGGAGAAGAGCCAATTATTTTATGTAACAAATTAAATTACTGCGCTAAGTCACTGCACTGGGTTCAAAGGTTTTATTCTGAATGCACCATGCTAGACTGTGAGGAGGAGGATGAAGCTGTGGAGATGGCCTCTTACCAATACACTAATTTGAGTTTATACCTACACATTGTGTAAATTAAGGGGTGCCGGGCAATGTGCACTAATCAATCTGTGCGCCATTTTTCTTATATCCGACATATAAAATATAATCCACCTGGGTATTAAGGACCGCTTTCCAGTTCTAATAAGGATTTTAAAAGACATTTTGAAGGGATAGGGTTAAGGAATTGTGGAAGAATTGGGAGCACTGTGATAAGGGGATGCCCGGGTGCACTGTGATAATATGACAGATATTTAAATAGCAGAAGACACATCTCAGTTTGTGAAGCTGAAATACGGTAATACAATAAGGAGACGGGTCATGGATCAAGGAGAAAAATAATACTGAGGAATTGGGTAGGCGAGTGAAGGGTCCCGTGAAAAGGAAGAAGGGGGGAGAGAGTCTGGCAAGGAATAAACAGGGAGGGAGAAGCAGGAGTAGAGAAGGGAGCGTGATGCTGGAAAGCACAAGGGAACACGGATGATAATATGTAGAGGTCATTCTGTATATGAGAGACGTGACAGTAGTGAAAATTATACAGGATTTCTAAAATATATTATATATATATATATATATATATATATATATATATATTTATATGTATATATAGTGCAATAGAAATATAGAAAAATAGGGGTGATTAACAACCCTAAATCCTTTTTTCTAGACTCAGATTGGCTCCTGATTCCAGACGAAGTGGCTAATTCAAGGCAAATATGCTTCTCACCATGTTTTTTGATTTGGGAAAGTGGCAACCCTTCCTGGGCACACAAGATGGCCTGGGTGGAAGTGGTCACAACAGAAGTCTCACAGGATGTATTTTATAGGAAGCACAAGTGATAAATTGTGCCATGCTTAGTTCAGAGCCTAAGGGGGCGGTGCCTGACACAGTGATTCAAATAACAGTAAAGAGAGAATCCATGTGTCAGGCACCGCCCCCTCAGGCCCTGTGAATCAATTTTGCCCGAAGTGGTCCTTTAAAGCTCATATTTTAAAAATGGAAGCCTTCAGATATTGTATACTGACAGATTGTCTATTCGTAGTCCATCTGTGTCGTGTACTCTTTACTGCTTCTTCCCTCCTTGTCCTCCTTTCACATCAATGGCCATATACTAAGTGCAGTGGATGGATTTGACTCCATGCCATGTTCCTACGACCACATGGGACTGCAGTAGATGGGCTTGAATCCACGCAATGTCCCTATGACAACACTGAACTGCAGGAGCACATAAGCAGAAGTTATGAATTCTACAGCTAATAATTTTGAAAAAGAGAAAAGTATTAATATTTATTACCTTTTAAATAGATGTTTACAGTTTTGATGTATGAGGTGATGTACAAGGCATATTTATCGATGACATATATAGATATATAGTTAAATGCTGTAATACCACCGTCCGATTAATTGATGTCTTAAACTATTGCTTGATGGGAAAACTAGGAAAGAATGGAAGTACTCAATTTTGGCAGGTTATGATATTATTTGCTTGGCCTCAGCTAATACCATAGATGCAGTTACCCAGTATTGTCAATAGAGAAGCTGAAGTACGAAAGGGCCATGAAAATAAGCTCGTTGGGAGTTATTACCTTGATATTAGTTGTCCCAGTAGTCATTGACTTGTTCCTATATTGGTAATTTACATAAGTGTTCATGCCTTAGGTGCCAGGCAGTAATGGAAACCACTTTCTGCTGTTACAGAAATTGTCCAAGAGTACAACATACATGAAAATCTTGTGTCACAGCCTACTATAATAACAGGAGGATAACTATGCATCTGAATATAAAAAAATATTTCTTATTCCTATACTGGTTACTGCTCTGTTGCCCCTAATGTTTACAATGTGAGTAACTAAATGTGGGAGGGACTGCAGCGTGATTGACAAGCTCCTCCCACAGCTCCTGTTGTGCCACAGTCCTGTGCTGGGGGGGTTACTGCACGCAGCCTGCACCACTGTAAATCATTATCTCTTTATTTACTACAGCCTGGAGAAACGCTTTAAACATTTTTTAGTCCTCCTATAATTTATCACTGCTCCACGATGTGCGTGGAGGCATTACAATTACATCATTAAAATCATTAAATGTCGCAAACTCCACATATGTAGTATAGCTGTGACACAGTAAAATTAGGTGTGAAAACAAGCGACTTCAACATCAGGAAAAACTTATTATCAGCTACAAATGTTGTTCTCATAAACCGTTTTACAGCCTATAGTATTCTGTCATTCTACCATTATACGGTGTGGTGGCGTGAAAGAAAACACATACTGGTAGCTGCTGCCACTTGTATAGGGACTATGAACAAATATGTCACTAAGAATCAAAGGTCGATCTATCATGTGGAGGAGAACATATTTTGCCCACGATGGTATTACTTTTTGGATGGTAGTTGCAGTGTCCTACTTTGATTTTTATTTATACAGTCCCAACTAAAGCTAGCCATATACAATATGTCTACGGAGTCCTCCAGAAGATCCACAAGGAACCATAAGGTTATATTTTGACCTGTCAGATTCTTTGTTTCCCTAACAGGTGGTGCCAGAGGTGTCTGGCAGCCTCTTATCTCCTCCTTTCTATTGAGATAAGATATGCCTGAGCATGACAAGCACGTGTCCAGGGAAGTCGGGGCTGATGGCTGTGAGCTGAATAATTATTTGCCTAACAGCTCTCTCAGTTCTGTAAGGTGGGGGCCTAGGTAGTGTACGGCCCTCAAAAAGGAGTTGCGGCAAAGATGGATCGAAGCAGGAGCTTTGGCAGCAAACGTAACTTTAATTTAGTCGGTGCTGATGGTGCACACGGCCAACACCAATACTTCAGACTTCTCAGCACATGACTGGCTGCTTCTTGCTGTTGTCGCAGACAGAGCCAAGGATGCCCCTCCCCTGCTTACTTGTCCTCGTGGGAAGGCTACTGCCACACCCACCACTGCTCATGTGATCCTGCACACTACTGTGGGGCGAGTCCTGCCTACTACCCACAACTCCTTCCGGAACCTCTGCCACAGGGCCAACGATGTGCCATTGCTTCTCCAGAAGCTCCTAAACAACTTCCACAGCAGCTCTTCACAACACTCCCTCTCTCTGTATACAGCTCAGATCCAGATCTCTGACTTCCGAAGACTGTGTAGGCCGGAACATAGCAATTTTTAGAAGCAGTGCAGCCCCCAGAGTGATGACACAGCATAGCCACACACTGACATCATCACACTGTTTAATGCAGAAAATACAGTCAAAAATGTTGTCTGGACTGTACATCCGGCACCAAGTAATTTAGTTCCCAAGCAGCCAAGCACCATGCCACCCATTAACAAAAACCACCATTTTACTACAATGCCCAACAAGACACAGATATAGCTCGGTTTAACGTAAATGCCATATGAACACAGTGGCCGAAATAACCACTCTTTCTCCTGGAACTCCACCTTGTAGGGGTAAAGGCACTTAAATAAATAACTTCAATAATGGAAACAATGCCACTATGGGCCAAAAATACAATAGAAATCCCCTTAAGGATGGGGATTTCTCCCCCTCACCCTTACATGTCTATGGCCTGTACAAATAGCTAATTCATTCACTTTGGCCCTTGGCAAGGTGGAACTCTTGGTAGATCCAAGCTTGTGTGTATAGAGGGAGGTCGGGGGAGATAGGGATTGGTCGAATGAGAATTTGGCCGATAGCTACCTTATGTGGATTACCAACTTTATCCTACAATTATACAATTGATTCACAATGTTACACTATTGACGGGACATATTTGTGCCTCTCTATGAACATAAGCCACATATTCAGTCGGTAGAGCACTCTGTATGGACAAGACATATTGTACTTGAGTATCTGCCAGCCAACTGTATGGATCTAGAAAACTAATCATGATGTATCTACTAGGGGGTCCAGCTGCTTCGTACCTGGCAATTTTACTGCACACGGGGTCTGTTGAATTATACTAAGTTCCCCAGTTTTGGAGGCAATCCATAATTAATAATTGGATCTCCACATTGCTCTGCTGTGTCCAGCTTGGTCGTCAATTCCATAAGTTGAAGCACATCTTGACCCTAGAAGTGGCCAGCTGTCCGCTAAATGCCTGATCGGCCGACAGCGATTCCTCCCAACCCTCCATACACATGCACGCTCAAGCTTGGAGAGAGGCAAATCGGCAGGTTCGGACGATGTTCATCTAATGTGTATGGGTACCTTAGGATTCATGTAGTAATTAAAACAACTTCTGACCAACCAGTGACCATATTAGTAGACTGCCATGAAAACAGAAATGATAAAGGCACTTGGTGACTTGGCCTGAGACCTGAACACCAGAATCTCGTACATTTTGGCCATCCATATGTCTGTCAACTAATAAATGATCCTGTCACTTAGCTGTGTTTCTGATTGGTACCAAAGACGTCTTCATAGCCTGATGCATGATTACGGTCACCTCCATGTCAACGCTTTGACCACTATCTAAACTAGTACTTCTCCCGGACCCTTTTTCAGGCCTGTTTTTCTGCAGATTTATAAACGACCTCTATTAACCTTGCTACTGACGGAAGACATAATTGATGTGTGATAATTAAGTTTGTACAGAAGGGTTTCGTAACATTTCATAATGGTTTGCAGTTGTTATGATGAACAGATGCCCAATTATGTTTAAAGTTCTGCATAATCGAAGGTATTTTTTATCAATCTTTCGGATGTGTACCCTACGAGTACACAACACCGGTCTTGGGGAAATGTGTGGGGGCCCCCGAGCCCATGGTTCGGTCACAGATAAATTCCTACATCTTCCACTATCTCTGTTAAAGCATCCCTTAACATGGCTGTGGGCACCATGAAGAGGGGGGCACATCTTATTGGCCCATCCTGCTTCTTCATGGTCACTGTGAAACTTTGCAAGGTGCACCCTCCACACAGATACCATACAGATAGGGGGGGATTAGCCTGAGGGTCAAAAAGTGCTTACTCCCTGAAAAGCATGAGAAAAGAGGCAGGTCTACATGTCATGGAAAGGTAATGATGGTGAAAAGGAGATCCCATTTACATTTTTGCTATATGCCCCATATCCTGTATGTAAGTAATTGCTTACCATCCAACAATATTTTCAGCTTTGGGTACAAATTGCTTTACTTTACATTAGCACTCTCAAAACGCAGGTCAGCACAAAGCATTCTTTTACAGGAGCTCAACTAAACTGTTAGGGCGTGTCTGTCAACAAACCGTTGACTGATTCCAGTAGAAACCAATAGAAATCAGTACAAGATAGGTAATGTAATGTATTTACAAAGAAACTCAATTTTCCAGGTAGACCATACCTATATATAAACTGTAAAAGTGGAACCTAAAGCTTTACATTACATACCACTTTTTTTTTATTGTACCAATTTCACACCAAATAAACTCAGCCTATCACATTTCAATAGAGCTATACGTTTAATCAACTTTATGTCGTATTAAAAAACTAACATTGTGGCCTATTCAATCTAAATATTACATGTCTGTATTGCTATTTAATTAGGGGAAAATAGGGGGGGGGGCTGGTGGTAAGGTAAATTTAACACCTGGGAAATGTTTTTTCTCGCGTATATCTTCAGAAAGGGCATCCTGTCCTCCAGGTCTTCTCTTGCTCAAATGGGGATTTTTTTTTACAGTTCATGTCAATGTGATCCTTACCGATACATATTTTAGCAGCATGATGGTTGGTACTCAGCTATGGGAGTAGCAAAAGTAAAAGCCTAATGTCCTAATGACATACGATGTTAGAGTAAGTAAAAGGGAAAAAAAAATCACGTACGTGCGGCTCTGAGGCTGCTTTACTCTGTCTGGACTGGGCAAGGTGCCAAGCAGATAGGAAAAGGCAAATAAATTGGTTGAGGACTATAGGTATAAATGAGGGTTTCTTGTTGTTTTTGTATACTTTACGGTTCTTTGTCATCCTTTATGGTTATATATAACCAATGTTTAATAATGATTTAGATAAAATTGATCGTTTGAACAATTAGTAACAGGTCACAATCAAGCGCCCAAAGATAATATTTAAAGAGGATTTTCAGAACTAAAAAAACAAAAGCTAAGCCAGTAATATATGATCGGTGGGGGTCTGAATCTCGGGAACCCTGCCGATCAGCTGCCTGAAGGGGCGGTGGCACTGCAGCTAACGCTGTACCCCCTTTATTGTTTACCAGACACAGCTCCATACATTGGGTAGTGGCTGTGCCAGGTATTGCAGCTAAGTCCCATTCACTTGAATGTGACTAAGAGGCCATGAGCTGCAGTACCCTGCACAACCACTAGCAAATATACGGCTCTGGAGAACCGCCGCCTCTTCAGTCTGCTGATTGGCAGGGGTGGTGGAAGTCGGACCTCCACAGATCTGATAGTGATGGCCTTTACTAAAGAAAGGCAATCAATATTATAGACCAGGAAAACCCCTTTTAACGGTCTTATGGCTGGATAATAGACTATTGAAAATGTATTTTGAAACTGAGGTCATCGTTGACCTCTCACATTGCTATAGAACCTACATGTGTAGTAAGTTAGTAAAGTCTTTTTATCTAAGGTTCAGCTATTGTTTTTCCAGATCTGGCAATATTTGTTCATTTAAGACCAGGGGAGTATGCATCAACTTTAATATCTCATGGTGCTGTAGTTTGGTCTCTCGGTCTACTTCTCAGATTACAAGTCTAAGTGATGACATCAGCATTGTCCCTGGGAACTCCTCCCCTCCCATATCCCTGTTATTCAGTGTGAGTACCATTGTTATACCTCTTCTGCTTCCAAATGGGTACAATGAGATATGTCCATAGAGGGAAAGAGACCGGGAGAGCCCACAAACCTCCAATGTAGCCATATATAGTACATGAACCGATAGGGATTGTTTGTACATACACCTAAGCCCTATATATACACAATACTTCCCAACAGACCGCTTTTCACTGGACTATCTCCTGAACCTGTCCACAAAGGCAGTTTTGGGGGTGATCCCAGTCATAACGGGGGCAAGGTTTAAAATTTCCCACGATTTGGGATTCAAATGTTGGGCAGTATGTATATACCATCTGTTCTCTAGTATCACGTACAGTTCCCCAATCTAATTTAGTGACCAATACACAAAGGAGGGTCCATTTCTAAGACACCTTTTATTGTCGAGTACATTATGCAGATCGAATTCTGAGGACGTCATTTATTGATGTCATTTATTGACCAGTATAGAGCTCAGACCCTATTCTGAAACTTCATTTATTGACTGGTTCACAAGAGCCTATTCTGAAGAACCCCACTACTTGACGAGTTTTCAACACAGATCCTATTCTGATGGGCCAATATAATGACTAGTACATTATGTGGTCTATTATGTACACATTTATTATTCTGTTACATCTCTATTATATCTGGTATATCAGGGGCATATCTGTAGGGGTGCAGAGGTAGCAGTTGCATCGGGCTCCGGCGTTAAAGTGGGTACCAAGGCCCCTTTGCCACATGAGAAGACACCAGTAATATAAATGGTACTTGGTAGGTAGGGGCCCTGTTACAGATTTTGCATTGGGGCCCAGGAGCTTCAAGTTACACCTCAGTGGTAGGTTATACAGACACTACTTTAGTGACCCCATCTGATGACCAATATCTGGTGCTGCACTCTGACTATTATTACACACTCATCCCACCTCACCAACATCCTTTAAATCAGTAGTGGGCAACTTACGGCCTGGAGATGGGCACCCAGCTATCTTCAGCTCCCTTTTCTTTGTAAAATCTGAACTAGCTCTGATCTGCTTGTGGCGTCATCATCCCTACTAAAGGGACTTTCTCAATATAGAAATGTATGTAATATCTATAGGATACGCCATAAATGCTCACATCTGATGGGACCCCACCAATCTGGTCCCGCTAAAACCATGGCACACATGACACTAATATTAGAGTCAATTGCCACAATAAGTTAGTGAGTTGACCACCATTTTTTAATAAACAAAAAGCCACCACCGGCTCAGTAATTGGTGGTAGCTTTCGCTTAATCTTACCATGTCGCCACTCTCATTCATGGAGGAGTGAGTGTAACACAATGTGATTTCATGGCATTGGTCCTTCCCTGTTTTATAATGCTTCGTTTTTCCATTATTATCTGCCTGCTCTTTTCTTTTAATCTAGTGCCAGTGGCATGCTATGCAAATAGAAGAAATGAGGAAAACGTATTATGTAACCGTTCCGAGGAATTAATGGATTACATGACTATAGCTATAGAAACCCCAAAGGCTGATATGAGGAACCGGAGGGACAAGGGACCATGGAAGAGCCATTGTGAAGAGAAACGCTACGGGTGGTGGCAACGAATACCACTGGGGGTCCTATATGTCCTATGTAGACCTGAGGTCTGTTGGGCACTTAATGGAAGCACGGAGCATGGCTTCACAAACATGCTGCAGTGCCAATGGCCATAACTACGATACTTGTGACTATCTGTTATCAGTTACTTGTACTCCCACCACGGATTTGGTAAAGTACAGTAGATTGTGATTCTGATGTTTAGCCATTAAGAGATTTTTTTTGATTGCTTTCATGACAAGACGGGTCTATGACACATTCTTGTCATTGGGTTAGTTTGCCCCGTACAGTTTACTTGTGCATCCAGGCATTCTGTTCGATGTTTTACTTTTACTTTTATTGTTGTGTGTTTTATTTGATTTTGTAGTTCTAGTTCTATATGTCTCTCAAAGAAATTTTCTGTGGACTTCTGAGCCTTTGTAGCATTTATTACACAGGCTTCATTTTTATTTTCACTCTCCAGTGGGGTCTTATTTTTTGATCCTCCTCGCGTAGGTCAGACAACGTGTCCTGAAGTTGAAAGCAGCTCCTGGAAGTCTCCGGGTTACCATAACATTAAGATTTTACTTTCATTGCCGTCTCCCTTGCAGACCCCAGAACCTCCTTATTAGAGAAGAAGCCAACATCTGGAAGATTGAATTGTCTGAACTATCTGGATTTATGTTCTCCCTTGTCCAGACATCAGGACTTGTCTGCCGCTCAGGTTTTGGAGATCTCTCTAGTTCTTGATTTGTGTCTATGGTTGCTGAGAATTTCTACAGACAGGAGGTAGAACTATCTGAAGGGGATCATTTATGAATGCAGAGATACTGCACAGTTTTATATATGCAAGAGAGAACATACTGGCCAATGATGTACATGCCTAGGACATCAGAAATGAAGGGGGCTCTAAAGTCTTAGCATATAGTGCTCAGCTAACTGACCACTATAAGGGTGCGGTCACACACGGCAATGTTTCTTGCAGAAATTTCTGGAACTGAAAATCCGTTTCATTCATCTGAATACGGTTGTTTCTGCAGCAGGTGCAGGGATTTCTGCAAATTCCATTCAGATGAATGGAACCGATTTTCAGTGGCAGAAATATATATCCTGCTTACACAGATATCGTTGTACGTAAATGAGTGAAGCCAAACAGGTGGCACAGGGGCTACATGCGGCCCTTATGTCCGAGATGTGCAAACCCCAACGGAAGGCAAATTCATATGGCCCAGCATTTTACTACCAGGATAATAATCGGACATAAGCGCTCCGGTACAGGAGGAATTTATCAAAAGCTTTGCACCTGTTTTTTGGCTTAAAAATGTTGCAAACATGGCACAAAATTTGTGACTTTTCTTGCCACTCGCCAGAGACCCTTATGTCTCTGTTATGATCTACTTCGTTCCGGCAACGGGCTGACTATAATGTTCTTCAATGGGATTTTTGACAGAATGTCCAGAAATGTATTTGCCCCATGATCTCTACTTTATCTCACATCTCTCAAGAACCCCAGAATCATTTACATACATGTGTGAATGATATTAACAGCACTTTTATAAAACGGACAAATTTAGGTTTAAAACTCCTATAATTTATAAATATCTTGTACAACATATAATTTGAAACTCCTGGGCCCTATGAACCCATGAACCATCACATATTGTTTTCTGTAACGGTTTCACAGGTTGTATATACATTATAATGATGAAGCAATTAAAGGGGTTTGTTTTTCCAGAAACAGCACCACTTTTGCCCATGGGCTGTGTGTGGTATTGCAGATTAGCCTCATTCACTTGGATACTGCAATATCAGACACAAAATATGGACAAGTTTAGAGCAGTTTCTGAAAAAATAGAAGACCCTTTTTCCTGATCTCAGGAACCTCTTTAATTTCTCCACACTGCGATGGTTTTCTGGATTAATTTTACAGCTGCCAGTGTGCCACATATTGAAATAGTCTGCCCCCGTATGTGCATGAGACGTTAACACTGGCATAGAAATGTGCTCTTCATAGTTGCTTTGATGAATGCTTCTTATGGTCACTAATCTGAATATTATGTATTATGTGTAGTTGTGTGTTATAAGGGTACATAGCCTAGAAGTTGTGTGCACCTATTCCTGGATATGCTACACCTGTCTATATCCCTGTATAGAGCTGCATACTCTCTTTCATCCTTTAGGGGGCACTGCTCTGTTTCATATATAATAGTCAGGATGCACAGACCAACCTCTCACAAGTTAGATTCCCTGCTGCCTTTCCGCTTTGCCTCTGCAGCTTTCACCCTTTCTCGTAATCTTCTTCTTTCCAGCTCTCTCTTCTCTGTCCCTGTCCGACACTGCAGCAGCTTCTCTCTCTTCTTTCCACTTTAATCCTCTTCTCTTTAAGTATTCACATTTACCTGCTCCCCCTCCTTTTTTCTGTCCTACCCACCTTCTTATCTCTCTCATACAATTCCCTTTCCCTCTATTCTTAATCATTGCTGTTCTGTCACATATTATCCATTCACTTTTTTTTGTGTCACACATTTCTCCCGTCTCTTGCAATTTCTTCTCGTTCCATTTTCTCTTCTTTGTTTGCATATTATTTTCCTGCAAGTTCTATCAAGTTCTCACCTGTCTTTATATTTGATCGCTTTCTTCTCACTTTTGTCTCCTTTCATCCTTCCTAGTTTTGCTCACCCGCTTCTATTTTGTTCCCTCACCAAGACTTGGTCTCCTAGTCGGTGCATTTGTCTTTGACCACATTATTTGTGGTGACTTCTATAAGACTACATATCCCCTTCTTTACTGGAGGGGCCACCTTGCCTCTCCCCCACAACCTTCGGCACCATAGCTCCCCCCAGCCGTGCAACCCCCCGTCCCTTGGCCCCATTTGGCCTTGGGAGGAAGACATTGGTGGCAGTGGCTATTGGCGTGGTGATGGTTTTAATATTGGTCATCCTAATTCCAGTGTTGGTCAACTCAGTGGGCTCTGATGGCCACTATGAAATGCTGGGCACCTGCCGGATGGTATGCGACCCCTACCTCAGCAAAGCAGGGGCAACCACCACTAGCACCAGCATCAGAGCCGGGACTGGAGCTGAACCATTGAGTGACAGAGGACAACAAGCTCCATCAACTTTAGTGCAAGGTCCTCAGGGCAAAGCTGGACGTCCTGGTAAAACTGGACCACCTGGAGAGCCTGGGCTACCAGGTCCACCTGGTCCACAAGGGCCACCAGGGGAACGAGGAGAGCCAGGGAAAGCTGGACTACCGGGCTTGGCAGGAGGAGCTGTGAATGGTGCCATAAGTACAGCCACATACACTACCATTCCCCGTGTGGCCTTCTATGCTGGTTTGAAGAACCCCCATGAGGGTTATGAGGTCCTCAAATTTGATGACGTGGTCACCAACCTTGGGAACAACTACGATGCAGCAAGTGGGCGGTTCAGCTGTACAGTACCGGGCACTTACTTTTTTACCTACCATGTCCTAATGAGAGGTGGAGATGGCACCAGTATGTGGGCGGACCTCTGCAAAAATGGCCAGGTGAGTGTGCAGCAACGGACAAGTTATCATTTTTGGTTGAAATATTGTAATTGCATTAAAATAAATACATATATTTATAGAAAATTATAAACTTTACATAATCAAATGAATCATCTTAAGTCTAAAAATATGCATGGAAATTGTTACTTATTTGTTGTTAAGCCGTATTATGTGTGTGTATTTTTTTTTTCATATTGTTGAAAGATACAGTAATGGCGTCATGAGCAATATGACATATAGAACGTACCTAAATAAATCAGTTTACTAAAGGCAAAAATATTATCCGTCCCTTTGAATTTAGACAATAAGACAAAAAATTCTGAATAAGAAATACAATATAAAATGAGTACCGCATTGGGTATTTGTCACGCTAGAAGCTTTTTCTCTTCACTTTCTTTCCACTGGGATCTTGCATAAACTGAATATATTCATATGAAATCTGCACTAAGCTGTGGATCTTATGTAGGGTTATATGAGGTTTTCTGTATTAAACTTCCAAAGTAAATTCAGTAATGAATAGTTTTTAGAATTTTGTGAGAGGAAGAAGAGAAAACATCAAGGAGGGGAGAAGGATATTTAAGAAATTCTAATGGATCAGTTTCAATAGAATTTCCATTTATCTAGAACTTCTGCACAATCTTCACTGGAGAAGTTCTCCGATTGACACCATCAGAAATAATTAGAATGAAAAAACAAGCTAGCCTAGAGGGAAAATGAGTAATGAAGATGAACTAAGAGGGCCATGAACTAAAAGATCTCGTTACTCCAATAGTACACAACGCGCTGTGGTCCCCGCAAACGTACATGTTCCTATGATCCCATTACTAGCCTAGCATTGACTGATGCAGATTTTCTTCTTTTTTTTTTTTAGAAGCAGGAACAATGGTCACAATGGGTGACTTATTAAATAGAACGCCTTAGGGACTGTGCTTATCGCTTCTCCAACGTTTAGATGTTAAATCACCCGCAGACAAGGGCGAGATAGCTCAGTGGAGCAGGGAAAATGAGTTTACCCAGAGGAAGTGAAAAACTAGCTGCCTAAAGAAAGGTAGACCGTTAGCACATGGTAAGAAAGAGATCTCGTCTAGAGGAGGAGAGAGGTATCTTATCTAGAAAACCTTTGAGGTATAGTCAAGAACATGTGACATTTTCTGGAGATTAATCAAGAAAAATCCTGGGGATGACAAGGAAGAAGATAGGACTAAGTATATACTGACGGAGTCTAAAAAAAAGTTGCACTAGAAGAAAATACAAACAAACAAAAAATATTCCAAATCCGGCTAGATCCGAATAGTTACCTATGTAGACTACAGTATCCTCCATTTTTTAAACACATCATAAATGATAAAGTTTGTTATATGGACGTCCCAGTTGGTGGAGAGAAGATATATTAGTAAGACCAAGTAGAGGAGTGGAAAGCTTTCAACCGTGTCTGATAGTTACCTATCAAGTGTAGAAGACATAGGACAAAGGAGAAAAAGCTACCTACAGAGTGATAAAAAGTTCAAGACGACGTAGGTGGACGCTCAGAAGGTCCGATATCAGGTTCTAGTTCTTAGTGACTGGGTACTAGACTGTTGAGTTAAGCGAGAGGCTTGGTCCAGGGGACATGAAGATGTTTGGACTTGTAGGAAACAGGTCAGTGTGCTAATCATACACGGTGTGATTGTTCAGAAAATGACAAGTTTTGAATCATTGCATGTAAGAAGCAATCACTCATCCCGTTTCATTCGTAAATGTTTTAATTTTTTTCTTGTGACTGGTCATTTGTTTCACGAACTGCATTGGCGGTCACAGTCCGGGATGGAGTAATTATCACAACTGTCTATAAAAATCATGCTTGGAAAAAACAAATTTCCCGAGATATCTGCTATTTTTGTTGAGTTTTAAAAAAAAAAAAATTAAAAATACAACATTTATGGTTGTCTCTAATTTTGGCAGTAAAAGAATGGTTTATATGGAGGAGGTGATGGGTCTGTTCTTATTGACCATGCAACAGATGACATCAAAGTGGAGAATTACATATTTTATAAAAAGATGAAAAACACGAAAGTCTAGCAGAATATCCCCAAATACAACGTTCGCAATAATATAAAGAGCTAACTTCCCAAAGGACAAGGACTGATATTCTATGATGGTTTGGACATTGTTGTGTTTACAATGAGGTGAATAAATTCCCATTTGCTGTTCTTCTCGGAATCAGTACTTTGTTAAAAAGAAAACAAAAAGATGCAAATGATGTTAGTTCAAAGAACAAAAAAAATACAAGGACAGAGCTAGTACATAAAAGAAACAGTGGTAAGTAGACATCTAACACAGAGATACAAAGTGATTCATTTCTAAGACACGGACTAGTCAAAAGTAGGGCAAAAATATTTAGTCCTGATGAGTAAAAGGATCTATTAGAAAGAATATTCCTTATCAAGAAAGACCTAGTTCAGCTGAGAGTCGTAAATATGGAGACGAAATATAGTTAGAAACTAAAAGAAGCAAATGTAATTTATAAAAAAAAAAAAGGATGTATAGAAAAAAAAAACCTGTGGTGCAATGAACGGAGAGAGTGAAGGAGAAGACAAGAAGAAGGAGAGGTCTGACCACAATGAAGGGCAGGTAAAGGTTAGCCCAATTGAGTACGGAGAAATAGTCCAATATGGCATAGACGAGAATTAGCAAATAAGGACATGGAGGTATAATGTAGTGAATGACAGGTCAACATAACTCTGTGAAGGACCTTGAGAACCAACCATTAAAGACCCATGCCTAGCAAGGGGCAGGAATAGGTTTATTAAAAAGGGAATCAACACCCAAACCAGATAAAACTAGAGCAGGAAGATATAATACATGGAGCGGACTGGAGAGATAACCCAGTTAGGAAAAGGCATGATTGTCTAGTTTATACTAAGACCAGTAGAACCAATGTGAGCCGAAGGAAGAACTAGTCTATACTGAACCTGGAAGAGTTGTAACTTTTGGGACAGAAACAGTTTGTAAGAGTTCTACTACTAGCCTGAACTAAGATAAGGAGAGATACTATAGTGTGGGGAAAGGATAGGTAGTCCATGTAGAGAGAACTAGTACAATTCTGGGACTAGAGCCAGCTCACCGATCATAGCTTAGGCTGGGTTTAAATGTTACAATACTATACCCAATCAGACCAGTGTCCGGAGAATGACCGGATTGTAACATTTTTTAGCAGGTCGGCTCCTTTTTAGGTCTGATGGGTCTGCTCACGTTACTTATTTTTACAATATTGATTGTCGCTACCATTAATTTTCTTCAGTTGGATCATTGAGTATAAAAACTATGAGCACAAGATGGGGATGAGACTGAGCAGACTCCTAGGCTAACCAAGATGATGTAGGGCCTGGCAAGGAATGGGCTAGATAAGAGGCTTGGTGAATGGTGGCTAGCCAAGAGCAGGTAAAACTCAGCTGAGTGGAGGGAAGTTATAGTCAGCCCAGAGAAACAGAGCCCGAAGGTGACACCCCAGAGGCAATACAAGCCAGGAACCACATGATGGAAAACCATAGACTAGTGTGAGAGAACAGTTACCACAGACAATATATTCTATATTTGTAAAATATAATAAAAGGCTGTATAAAATGAACATTTCCCTAGTTATACCCAGTGCAAATCTTATCTGTTTGAATGCCAGGCAAGGGTTCTGCTTTTAGACACACACAGGATTATCAGGAATGAAGCTGGTGACAGGCGCACCCAGTAAAGCTGTGTTATCTCTACTATGGGAGAGCTATACAAATCATATAGCTGCTATTGGTAACAGAATACAAGAAAGAAACAGCAATCTAAAAAGCAGATAATATTTAGGAATAACAGATAATATTTCATATATCAAATGATAGAGAAATAAACAATGCACATGGTGTAGGTGTATTACTGTATATGTGTATGTATGTGTGTATATATATATATATATATAGGTATGAGGGAGATAGATATGAGATAGATAGATAGATAGATAGATAGATAGATAGATAGATAGATAGATAGATAGATAGATAGATAGATAGACAGACAGATAGATAGATAGACAGACAGACAGACAGACAGATAGATAGATAGATAGATAGATAGATAGATAGATAGATAGATAGATAGATAGATAGATAGATAGATAGATAGATAGATAGATAGATAGATAGATAGATAGATAGATAGATAGATAGTGCAGTGAAGTAGAGGGAAGCTTTGTTCTATAGGTCTGAAGTAATAGGCTTCTGTCTGCTAATAGAATGGTGATCTCTACACCCCAGTAAGTTCGTCTTCCCACCAATAATTCTCAACTTATACTGGTTGTTCCCTGGAGAACAGCAGCAAAATCCATAAGCAGCAGCATAACAATTATTCCAGCAAGGAAGTGAAACAAAGAGAAAAGTCCCGGAACTAAGGAGAAGTGATAGAAGAAATCATGTGTTCCTTGGAGTCAATGATATCATCAGTCCACATCGCGGCTCAGTGTCAGTGATCACACATCTATGTAGGTGCTAAACTGGAACAACTTCTCCAAGATTAAAGGACATTTTGGGGATGTGCAATTAATAAAAAATGGCATTGTGTACAGCGGCGGAGTCATGTGATGGAAACGGTGACTGATATTTTTTAAAGGATTGTGCGGAAAATAAACATAAAATTTATCATGATGCAAAAAAATAGGCAGCACTCCTGGATATCAAGGTGAAAAAAACAAAGTGGTGAACTTTAATCCATAAGCGACATTTCAGCAGATCCCAACGTCGAAAACGCTACACACTTGCCCTTCATTAAAATGGCGTCGGTGACGCTCTGCCACACCATGGGCACACATGCGCACTGTTCTGTTGAGTGACCAGACCCGGGTTGAGCCGCCCCACATTGCCGCTTGTGCGCAGTAAGGCATCTAGGACGCGGAGTATATATGTCCCTATGGAAACTCCTAACTATGTCTCTAATCGGCGAGTCACCACTTAAGACCATTTTGTGTACACCGGGAGACGCGCTGCCGACATGATAATAATGTATGGGGACGAGCGATCGGAGTAACGAGCGCTCGTCCCCATACTAGCTGTTTGTGACAGGAGCAAACGAGCGCCGATCAACGAGATGTCTCGTTGATCGGCGCTCGTTGCTCCGGCCATAATGTCACATGTGAACCTAATCACTTTATCATTCTGATCTTTAACAAATTTCTTCTAGTTTTGAAAATCCTTTATGCACATTATTACTGAACATACATTATATAGTGTCTTGTTTGGAACCTCTTATACACATTTGATACATTGTTTTTATCACGTGTATCTTTTAATAACAATTTAATTGCAATATTATTATCTCATTGATTGACATGTATAAAATCTGGGTCTGACACCCCATGTTTGCTGGAGAAAGGCAGTTGCATCTGTCGAAACGTCGCTTATGGATTAAAGTCCAGCACTTTGGTGTTTTCACCTTGATATCCGGGACTGCTGCCTATTTTTTGCATCGCATTACATAGGATGGGGCCTTTATCCTTAGGCTTGCACTCACCTTTTTCTCTTTATATGGTGCTGCTCTTGACTTTCTTTTTGCATATAAATTATCAGTGACATAATTAATACGTAATGTTTCCAAAAGAATGACAATTGTAATCATTATAATACAACGTCCTTTTATCCGGACAGTCTGATAGTCTGATACAGAACTTACAATAAAAAAAAAGTTAGAATATTGTATTATATGCAAGCACTACATGCGGGGACTGTCTTACTGAAGGTTCTCGACCCTTACAAATAAGTTATATAACTTTCTATGAGTGTCCAATAATCCAGAACATTTGATAATCTGGCACACATCGGGATTCTAATGAGTTTCCAGCCTACATTGTATGGTACATGTATAAGTGCTCCAAGTGTTAAAAATTAAACCATGATGATATATATATATATATATATATATATATATATATATATATAATTGTCTATCTATCTATCTATCACACGGGCCAATGATCGGGCAAATGCTCGTTTATCGGCTGATCTGCTCTTTTATGCAGAAATAAAAATCATTGTTGTTGGCAGCACATCCTTCTGTGTAATCAGGGAGATGTGCTGACGACATGATGAAACTGTATGGGGACGACCGATCGTAGTAACGAGCGCTCTTCCCTATTCGTATCCAATCATTGCTCCGTGTGATAGGAACAAACCAGTGCCGATCAATGAGCTGTCTCGTTTGTCAGCGTTCGTTTAATAGTACCCTTAGTGACAGATTTTGTATTAGAATTTTATTTTGGATTTCACAAAAGTCCTTGAGGGTATATTACCCCAAAAAAACATACCAATAGGGAATTTAGATTGTGAGCCCCAATGGGGACAGGAAAAAACAGGACCTCTGTACAGCGCTGCGTAATATGTTGCCGCTATATAAGTAACTGAAATCAATAAATATATTAACACATGGCAGATTTGTTGGAGACATTTCAATATTTGATCATCTGGCATTCATTAGATCCTATTCATGCCGGATGATGTTTCTTTTGTCATTTTGTGGTGTTTACCCAAAAAAGTGAATTATAAATTACTTTTCATATTGGCCATTAGATGTCAGTACAACAGATATACCTTTTAGAAAATCATATCATTTTACAGCCTGCTGTGAAACAGAATGTTACCATCTTATTATCACTTGTAGGCAGTTGTTTACTGGGAACTAACACTTTATTGCTGTATGCTAGTAGAAATAATACATTATATAAGTTATTAATTGAACTTCATTGTATGTTTGGATTTTATATTGGAAGACAAGTGTCGCTTGCATATCCTATTATACAGCTGCCCCCAACCCCCTCCTAGTGTCTTTTCTCACCAAACACAAAACTCAAACCACTGAAGTGGTGTTGACGGTTTGCAGCAGCTGTCAAGCAGTCTTGACTGTTACCTTTCGTGGTGATAAACACTTTTACTTATTTAGGATATCTCAAGGAAGGAATAGATGTCACTAAGCAAACAAAAACGGAAAAATATACAGTCACATCGAGGCTACATGCACATGTTGCAGAATTTGGTGCTGAATATATGCAATAAAACCGCAGGAAAACACAGGTAATTCCGCAGGTAAAAACTGCACCTAAGGGCAGATTCAGACGAACGTTGCGTTTTTGCACGCGCAAACAACGCAGCGTTTTGCGCGCGCAAAAACCACTTGACAGCTGCGTGTGTCATCCGTGTATGATGCACGGCTGCGTGATTTTCGCGCAGCCGCCATCATAGAGATGAGGCTAGTCGACGCCCGTCACTGTCCAAGGTGCTGAAAGAGCTAACTGATCGGCAGTAACTCTTTCAGCACCCTCGACAGTGAATGCCAAACACAATATCGAGAAACCTGTTAAAAAAAAAGAAAAAGTTCGTACTTACCGAGAACTTCCCTCCCGGCCGTTGCCTTGGTGACGCGTCCTTGGTGACGCGCCTCTCTTGACATCGGGGCCCACCTCCCTGGATGACGCGGCAGTCCATGTGACCGCTGCAGCCTGTGCTTGGCCTGTGATTGGCTGGAGCTGTCACTTGGACTGAATTGTCATCCCGGGAGGTCAGACTGGAGGAAGAAGCCGGGAGTTATCGGTAAGTCAGAACTTCGTTTTTTTTTTACACGTTCTTGTATATTGGGATCGGAAGTCACTGTCCATGGTGCTGAAACAGTTTAACTCTTACAGCACCCTGGACAGTGACTATCTCCTGACGTCGCGTACCGGAAATTTCTTTGCCGGGTTCAGCCAAAACGAGTTCGGCCAAACCCGGTGAAGTTCGGTTCGGTTGTCCGGGTTCGCTCATCTCAAAAGACACTCCGTTTGGATGTTTGGAAACAGAAAAGCATGTGGTGCTTTTCTGTTTACATTCATCCTTTTGACAGCTGGTGCGCTGTTTCAGTCGGTTCGCACGGAAGTGCTTCCGTGCGACCTGCGTGGTTTTCACGCACCCATTGACTTCAATGGGTGCGTGATGCGCGAAATACGCGGAGATATTGAGCATGTCGCGCATTTTGCGCAGCTGACAAACGCTGCGCAAAAAGCACGGACTGTCTGTACTGCCCCATAGACTTGTATTGGTCTTTGCGTGGCGCGTGAAAACCACTCGGCCTGCACGGACCCAATACACGTTCGTGTGAATCCCCCCTAATAGTGTGGGTTTTCTTATGCATTTTTTACGTGCGATTTTTACATTTTGATGCAGAAATAGGTGCATTTTTATATTGCAGATTTTGGTGCGTTTTTTCAAAACAATAGCTACAATTCGCAAGCGGAAATGCAAGATAAATTGACATGCTGCCGATTTTAAAATACGAATCGCAGTTGAATTTACAAGCAGAAAAAAATCTGCAACGTGTAGATGAGATTTCTTGAAGTCTCATTTACTTTGCTAGTACTGTATTACGCTGCGAATTAACCGCACGAATATACGTGCGGCAAGCCCGCATGTAATACGCATCATGTGCGTTTGGCCTTACATATGCACTTTTTAAATCATGCTGATCTTGCTGAATTTTATCTTGGACGATTGTTGGATCTGAAGGCCAAATGCCTTAAAATGTACATACAGACCCTTAGAGTATTTCCACCAAAAACTGTGTGTACCGTTCACCAAAAAAGGTGTAAGGCTGTTGGATAATATGGAACAATGCCAAAGACTGCAAGCTTCATATTTTCTATGGCCCATCTGGTGGATATGATCGGGACCTGCCTTAAAGTGGATCTGTCATCAGACTACGCTGCCCTACGTACGTGTGAGGACAGATCCGCTCTCCTATTAGGCCAAACGACACAAAAAAATATTGTGAAATTTGACTACGAGCGACCAATAAAAATTCAGCAAACTCATAGCTATAAGGGCGAATTCACACGAACATGAATTGCGTCCGTTCAGGCCGCGTGGTTTTCACGCGGCTCGCATGGACCAATAGAAGTATATGGGGCAGTACAGACAGTCCGTGCTTTTTGCGCAGCATTTGTCCGCTGTGTAAAAAGCGCGACGTGTTCAATATCTCAGCGTTTTTCGCCCATCACGCACCCATTGAAGTCAATGGGTGCGTGAAAACCACGCAGGTCACACGGAAGCACTTCCGTGCGAACTGGCTGTTTGGCGCAACAGCTGTCAAAAGGATGAATGTAAACAGAAAAGCGCCACGTGCTTTTCTGTTTACAAACATCCAAATGGCGTGTCATAATGATGGCGGCTGCGCGAAAACCACGCGGCCGCGCATCATATGCTGCTGCCACATGGAGCTGTCAAGTGGCTTTTGCGCAGGCAAATCGCCGCGTGTTTTGCGTGCGCAAAAACGCCACGTTCGTCTGAATCAGCCCTAAGTCCGGTGTATTCACAAGACAAGCGCTATCCCACCTCTCCACGCCCTATCAGCAATATCTGCATGTATACATGTAGCACGTTAATCACTGCTGACAGGGGTTAGGGGCGGCGTGGGGAATCGCTTACTTAGGGCAGCATAGTCCGATGACAGATCCGCTTTAAGTTGGATGATGCCCTGTGTGGTACATTCTTTTGCCCACCATATGGTGTATGCTCATACAATATACAACATACCATACAGTGATTAAATATAAGCGCCATACAATATGGTGTCCAAATAACCATATGTTACCATACGTTGGTCAATAACACTTCCATATAATTGCCTAAATAAAAATGCTATACACCCCCCGCCATCACTATACGCTGCAATAATAAATAGACTATAAATACCACCATAGAGTGCTCAAATAATACCAACATACAGTAATCAAATAACAGCGACATACATAAAATAATCTAACAACAGAGCTATACAACTCATGGTGATCGTAAGCTCCGGGTGGCAGGCAATCTGTGGCGCCCCCTTCAGTAGGGGAATCTGATGCGACCTGTGCGACTGCATAGGTCGCATATCGCTAAGGCCAGTACTGGATATGATACAATACCTAAGAGCCAAAACGCCTGGACCTTCCATCTGCCATCTTGCCATTTATAATACTGGTGGCTTCTTATGTGGCAGAGAAGCCTTGCGGCCCCTACAGGCACCAGGTGCAATTGCTACCTTTGCACCCCTCCAAGACCTACATCACTGTCTCCATGTGATTAGTGATGTCGCCAGTTTAACGCTTTTTTTCCGTTTACCATAATTTACCTGAACACTAATTAAGACTGCCGGTAATTAACTAACATTGTACAAATGTGTGATATCCTACAGCGAGCAATCAGCAATTACCTGCAATAAACATGGCTGGTTATACTAGAGGTCTATAGCGGATTTATAGGTACCCGTTAAATTATATCTATTTCTAGACGCACATAAAACTTATTTGATCTGTGTCTGAGGCAGCTCTCTGACAACGCCACACACATGGGATAGTCTCCGGGACATCAAGTGTTAATTAATCAAAAGGATTTCTGTCAAGAAGGCAATGATCCGTCTATTTTATTAAAAAATACTAATATAGCGAATGATCGTAGGGGTGGAAATGGCACACTGGGTGCACGCTGGGAGTGATTGTGTGTTACACAGTCTAGATGGCAAATTTATTTTCCGTCATTGTTGCCTGGACCTTGTTGTATCTCGTGGAGGAATCCGCTTTTCCCATAATTGTTTGGTTTTCATTGTTGAAGGGGTTTTCCTATTGTAAGTCTGATTGGTCAGGGTCTGACAGGGCAACCCTTGAGAAAGGGGATGATCGGTGCCCTTCGTGTTCACTATGCATTAAAGTCAATGGATACGGAACAGCTGAGTACACTTGCTCATTTGTTTGGTCGGAAGAGCTCCTTAAACCCAGTCTAATACTGGGTTTTGCATTTGCCGGATTGGAGTTAAAGGGACACTAATCATAAGGTGCATTCTTTGGGATTGAATACATCTACTGCTCTCAGTTATCAGCTATTTCAGGCTTGCGAGACACTCACTGCAGTGTTTTGCAATGTGATGACTGACAGAAAAATCCTTGCCCCCATGATCACTATTTTACCTTCAGTTCTGAAAACCTCTAGACACATTTACATACATATGTGTGACTGATAATAGCAACTCTTGTCACAAACTGCGGATTTCAGGTCCACTAGCCTAGGGTATCCTCAAAGGGATTGTGCTGATCAGAAAAAAATCTTTGCTTTCTACCAGAAACAGCGATCCTCTTTCCTATTCGATGTGTCTGGCATTGCAGAAAAGCCAATGGACAAAAGAGGCGCTGTTTCTGGGGGGGGGGGGGGGGGCAGATCCTTTTTTTCTAACCCTTGACAACCCCTATATAATACATTTATCAATGTCTGACATATGTATTCCACATTTATAATGAGTAGATTTGAAAAGACTTTACATTACTTATCATGCGCGGATCTTGAGTAACATCGTGTAGTCTGCTCCAGAAAGGAGCTCAGTCCTCAGTACCATTCAGTCAAACTTCACCCGATCCCCATCAGGCTACCTACAATATATTTAACCCCTTAGTGTCTAAGCCTGTTTTGGCCTTCAGGACCAGCCCCATTTTTGCAAATCTGACATGTGTCACTTTATGTGGTAATAACTTCAGAATGCTTTTACCTATCCAAGCGATTCTGGGATTGTTTTCTCGTGACATGTTGTACTTTATGATACTGAAAAAATGTTGTCGTTAAATTCAATATTTATTTGTAAGAAACGCCAAGATTTAGAGAAAATTAGCAAAAATTAGCATTTTTCTAAATTTGAATGTATTTACTTGTAAAACAGATAGTAATACCACACAAAATACATACTAGTTTATATTTCCCATATGTCTACTTTATGTTTGCGTCATTTTTTGAACATTCTTTTATTTTTCTGGGACGTTACGAGGCTTAGAACTTTAGCAGCAATTTCTCATATTTTCAAGAAAATTTCAAAAGGCTATTTTTTCAGGGACCAGTTCAGTTCTGAAATGGCTTTGAGGGCCTTGTATATTAGAAAGTCACCATAAATCACCCCATTTTGAAAACTGCACCCATCAAAGTATTCAAAACAGCATTCACAAAGTATTTTAGCCCTTTAGGCGTTTCACAGGAATTAAAGCAAAGTAGAGGTGAAATTTACAAATTTCATTTTTTTTCTTCAAAAATTCATTTGTAATAAATTTTTTCTGTACCACAGAAGGTTTTACCCAAGAAATGCAACTCAATATTTATTGCCCAGATTCTGCAGTTTTTAGAAATACCCCACATGTGGCCCTAGCGCGGTCATGGACTGAAGCACCGGCCTCAGAAGCAAAGGAGCACCTAGTGGATTTTGGGCCTTTATTTTATTAGAATATATTTTAGGTACCATGTCAGGTGTGAGGAGGCCTTGTGCTGCCAAAACAGTGGAAACACCCCAAAAGTGACCCCATTTTGGAAACTATACCCCTCAAGGAATTTTTCTAGGGGTATAGTTAGCATTTTGAACCCACAGTTTTTTTGATAAATTTATTTGAATTAGTATGTGAAGATGAAAATCTACTTTTTTTCTGAAAAAAGGTAGCCATTTTTAATTTTTTCAAGGAATAAAGGAGAAAAAGCACCCCAACATTTGTAAAACAATTTCTCCTGATTACGTAAATACCCCATATGTGGTAATAAACTACTGTTTGGACCCACACCGGGGCTTAGAAGGGAAGGAGCGCTATTTGACTTTTGGAGCTCAAATTTAGCTGGAATGTTTTTGGGTGTCATGTTGAATTTGCAAAGCCCCTGAGAGACCGAAACAGTGGAAGCCCCCCAAAAGTAACCCCATTTGGGAAACTACACCACTTAAGGAATCTATCTAGGGGTATAGTGAGAATTTAGGCCCCACACGTCTTTTGCAGAATTTATTAGAATTAGGCCGTGAAAATTAATATCAACATTATTTCCACTAAAATGTTGAATTTTTTCAATTTCACAAAGGATAAACGAGAAAATGCACCCCAACGTTTGTAAAGCAATTTCTCCCGAGTACGGCAATACCCCACATGTGGTCATAAATGTTTTTCATTAGAAAGTAATTAACCCTTTACGAACTGATTCATGTTTTTCTTTTTCGTTTTTCCTCCCCGCTTTCCAAGAGCCACTACTTTTTTATTTTTCTGTCAATAGAGCGGTGTGGGGGCTTATTTTTTGCGGGACGAGCTGTCGTTTTTATTGGTACCATTTTTTGGTACGATGCCATATCGGTGGACATAAACGGCTGTTTGGGCACGCTGTAGGGCTCAGAAGGGAGGGACGCCATTTGGCTTTTGGAGCGCATATTTTGCTTGGTAGTAGCTCTGGCGTTTTGCTGGTATTTCAGTTTATAATGTTGTGGCACATGTAGGCTGGGCAGAGTACATCAGGGGCATAATAAAAGGGTATAATAATGGGGTAAATAAATAATAATCCACAGATATGTGACCAGTGTCGCACTTATAAATGGTGCCCGATCTTATCTGCTTTTGGACACTCTGCACATTTTGCATCGCCATAATCTGGGAGCCGGAACTTTTTTTTATTTTTTCACCACCGGAGCCGTGTGAGGGCTTATTTGTTGCGGGACAATCTGTAATTTTCATTGGTACCATTTTGGGGTACATGAGATTTTGTTGATCACTTTTTATTCAATTTTTCGGCAAGCCAGGTGACCAAAAACCATCAATTCTGACAATGATTTTTATTTATTTTTGACGGCGTTTACCCTGGGCTATAAATGACCATTATACTTTATTCTGCGGGTCGGTACGATTACGGCGATACCATTTGTATATACGTTTTTTTATGTTTTGCAGCGTTTGAGCAATAAAATAACTTATTTAGAAAATAATGTATTTTCTCTGTGTCACCGTATTCTGAGAGCCATAACTTTTTTATTTTTCAGTCCAAAAAGCTGTGTAAGGGCTTTTTTTTTGCGGGACGGGTTGTAGTTTGTATCGGTACTATTTTGGCGTACATGCAACTTTTTGATCACTTATTACATATTTTGTGAGGGGTGGTGACCAAAAAATAGTGATTCTGGCATTGTTTTTCGTTTATTTTTTTTGCGGCGTTCACTGTGCGGGAAAAATAATATTATAGTTTTATAGTTGGGGTCGTTACGAACGCGGTGATACCAAATATGTGTACTTTTTTTTTACGTGTTCATTTTTTTTCCTATAATGAAAGACTTATTATAGGAAAAAAAGCAGTTCTTGTTTATATCACTTATAACTTTTATTTTTACACTTTTTTTAAAACATTTTTATTCTTTTTTTTACTTTTTTCACTTGTCCCACTAGGGGACACTTAGACTTGCAGCTTTGATCGCTGCTGGAATACATTACACTACACACGTAGTGTAATGCATTTCAACTGTCATTGTGACGTGACAGTCACACTGACAGGAAGCCTACGACGACCACCCTCGGGGTGGTCCTCATAGGCTTCTGTACATGGCAACCCGGAAGCCATTGTCTGGCGTCCGGTTGCCATGGGTACCATCGCCAGCCCCCGTGATTTCACATGGGGGCTGCCGATCGGCGCTAAAGACCTTAATTGTGGCGTTCAAAATCGAGCGCCGCAATTAAGGGGTTAACTGCCGATATCAGCGGCGACAGGCCGCTGATCGGCAAAGGGGAGAGCAGGGCTGACACCCTGCACAGTTAACCGCCGCTGCGGTGTAGCGCCGCGCGGCGGTTAACTGTCAAAGCACTGACGTAACTGTACGTCAAGGTGCGCGAAGTTACTGCTCACCTGGACGTACAGTTACGTCATGGTGCGTTAAGGGGTTAAAAAATACCTTTAATGATCCATCAGAGCATAGCAAGATAACATAGCAACACTTCAGTCCCAAAGGGCACTTATACTCACAGTGAAAGCTGCACACTTTGAATATGCTTACGGGAAGGTGCCCGTGCCGTTGAAAAATATAGAACATGTACTATTTCAGGCCGTAATAACGGCACGGGCAGGCCCATAGAAGTCTATAAGGCTCCCGTAATTACGGGTGACTACGTGTGTGCACACGTAATTACGGGAGCGTTGCTAGGCGACATTAGGGGATAGTCACTGACCAGGGTGCTGAAAGAGTTAAACGATCGGCAGTAACTCTTTCAGCACCTTGGACAGTGACTACCGATCACAATATAGATCAACGTGTAAAAAAAATAGCAGTTCATACATACCCAGAACTCCCTGCTTCTCCCTCCAGGCCGGCCTCCCGGGATGACGTTTCAGCCCATGTGACCGCTGCAGCCAATCACAGGCCAATCACGGCTGCAGCGGTCACATGGACTGCCACGTCATCCAGGGAGGTCGGGCTGGATGTCGAAAGAGGGACGCGTCACCAAGGCAAATTTACTTTTACTACGGAAAGGGCTGCCCCTTCTCTCTATCCTGCACTGATAGAGAGAAGGGGCTGCCGATTAGTTCAGTGCAATTTTGCAGCGAAAACGTGCCCGTAAATACTGGTGCAATACGGGTCAAATACGTGTGACCAAGGACCCGTATTTACGCCAGTATTTACAGGAGGAAAAAAATATGTTTGTGTGCATGAGGCCTAACTTGCTGTAAAATCACAGTCTGCAGGCAGTAGATCTGATAACTACATATCCCATGATGCTTTGCTTAGGTATCAAATAGAGAGGTGTGGCCAGATCACATCTATTACAGACTATAAATCATTCCGAATTGTGAGCAGGATACTGGAGAGCCGCAGGAGCAAGTATAAGGCACATGAGAGGCGGCAGACTGTGCTTTGTGCAGCAGCATGCATGTCACAGGCAGTGTGCAAACTCCAGCCCACTGCAGGGAGGGGCAGAGATTATTAGATGGTAATATCATTACATCATCTACAGGAAAACAAGAGGCAGCCCGTGAGGAGATTCAGTGACAACAGCAGGCTATACAGATTTACATTGTCACCCAGTGCATTCCTGTATTGCTGCTATTCAGTGGCCCAGGTATATAAAATGACAAGAGACAGCAGTGGTAAAACTCATTATAAATAATATTCACATGGGAAATTATGGATTTCACCAGAGTTTTCCGTTAAGAACAGACTGATTAGAGGTGACACAGAAATTGTCCTCACCCAATGTAACCTTAAACGACAATAAACAATCATTATGGGGAGCTTTAAGAATTTTTTTGTTTTTAACTTTCCAGAAACAGCGCCACTCTTGCCCCTGGCCTGGGTCCGGTATTGCATGCGGCAGAGCTGCAATAGCAGATACAGCCTATGGATGAGAGTGGTGATATTTCTAGGAAAAACTACAACTCTTTTTGCTATTCATAGACAATCCCTTTAAATAACCTCGTGCTTAATTATAAATGAACACATTTTATGCATCAAGTCTTAGTAAATTTATAGTTATGTGTAATAGTCGTTATCCACTTCTAAGTTGATCACTTATTACATGATAGATGTGTCTTCATGAAAACGCTGCAGATTTTCTATGTAGTTTATCTCCCTCAGACTCAACGGCTTGTCACTTATCACTGTGCTGCATAGCAATGGGCAACTACATAACCGCTAATTAGCCCATAGTACTGACTGTAGCTCCGACAGCTGATGGCAGACTTCTTGAGAAAATACAGCAATAGATATGAGAAGGCTTGTCAGCGGAGCAAGGTGGCTGCCTTCCAGTGTGCTCATGAGCACCTGGTTGTAGGTACACAGGTGTGGTGCTGGGAAGGGAATGGGGAGATATTCAACAAATATTACGCATCATGGCAAATTTTTGGAACTTTGTCCATAGATACCACGCCCCCAAAAGTACTGCGATTATGTATGTATTAATGCCCATAAAAAGTACCAGCCATAATTCCAAAGCAGTGAAACCTCCTGTGATTTATTTTCCCTACCTTTATAGTCTATGGAATCTGCCCTTATATACGCAGAGCAGCCCCTTATCCAACCAAAGACACCTTTTTTCTTGAGCAAATCTTTAAATGGGCACCCCTTTGAAAAGATCACAAATTGGACTTACATGCCCTGTAAGTCATCTGGATGCGGATGCGCACCGCATCAGCGGACCGGAGAGAGCAGGAGGAGGAGACTTTCTTGTCCCTTCCAGCTGTACGGAAGAGGAGTAAGGAGGCTGTCAGAGAGGATGGGGTTTAGTGTCACGCTGCACTGAACAGCCTGCGTGATTGCTGAGCAAGGGAGCCTGCAGACTGCCACTGAGGAGTCAAGGTTATCAGTGAGGGGGATCTGGAGTGCGGAACATGAATTGGCTCTAAGAACGAGGGGAGTCATAATGAGATGAGCGGGGAGCCATGCAGGTGTACTGTACTGTATAGGAATGAAAGGGGGAGCTATGCTGGGGACTAGGAATGAGCGTAGAGCCCTAAAGGGAACCAGGAATGAGAGTGGGGTTATGTTGGAGTCCAAGAGGGGAACTATGCTGGGAAACAAGATTTATAGGGGTGCCATGCTGGGGACCAGGAATGAGGATGGAGCTATGCTGGGGACTAGAAATGAGAGGGCTGTTCATTTGTGGGCTGTAGATGTTTGCGGACTGCATTACATACTTTAACCCTCATTTTGTGTACTTTTTTCTTTGAGAGGACCACCCACATAAAATACAATGAGCCAGCGAACAAGCAGAGTTGTAAATGCCAGGGCAGCAGTCATAGCAGCTGCTATATATTGACCAGTAGCTGTTGACTCAGCAGAGACAACCCTGTTTAAGAAGCTGCGGCTAGTCAAACATTTTCCTTGGAGTAGCAATGTAATAAATGTAGTATTATATGGCGACCAATTAGATGAATGGTAATCCATGTAATACATGAACGGCTTAAGTCCCTCAGAGCGAGAGCCGCTTTCTGGCTCATTGAGGTGGGTCCCGATGCAGAGGGACCACCGCATCTATGGAGTCCATATACCCTCATAGGGCATATGGACAGGGGTTGTATTCATGAAACAAGTTAAAGAGGTGCCAGTGGTGAGGGAGTCTACATTAAATGCAGCTACAACCTTATGTCAAGAATAAATATAATGTGTTATGATCTTACTGTATGTCGGCCCCCGCTATTTTATTTTGAAGCAAACATTTTGCAAAGATCAACAAAATCTTTTAGAATCTGCTGGGTCAGCAAAGTGAAGGACGGCGCACATTTACACAAAACGACAATTAGATTTTGATGCAGTTTGTTTCCTTTTAAACTAAATGAGTGAGATATTGGTAGATGTCATGTGGGAAGGAAATTGTTAAGTCTATCTGGGGAACAACGGACTTACCCCCACTCTAAGGGCAAGTTCACATATCGCGTAAACACTGCAGATTTTCCACAACGGATTTAGTTGCGGAAAATCTGCAGCATAATATAGTAGCGGCAGAGTTGATGAGATCTGAACAAATCTCATCCCCATGCTGCGTAAATAAGCGGAAAAAAGATTCAGAAATTGACTTGTGGTGCAGTGTTTTAATCCGCAGCATGTCAATTGTATTTGCATAGTCGCTGCTTTTTTGTTGCGGGTTTTCCCCATTGAATTCAATGGAAGGTAAAACCCGCAGCAAATAGCAGATGTTGCAATGTAAGTATGAAACTTTTTTTTTCTTAAGTGTTGTTTTCCGCAGCGGACATTCCAGCCGAAAAACATCACTACAATTTGGTGCGGTTTTGCAGCTGGAATTTCCTGTGGCGCCCAGGGTGGATACGCTGTGTGCTTTTACGCAGCGTACCCGCCCTGTGTGAACATAGCCTAATAATGGTGGTGTAATGTAATGGGTGGTCCATGTAAGATGTATAGCTCCCCAGGGATGGTCTAAGATGCAAGCAAAAAAAGGTAAATGTATTATTTCGGGCATAAATCCAGTAATAATAATAATAATATCATTATAAATATCATACATTATCATCATCATCATGTAAATTCCCAATTCAACTTTGTCCCCACCTCTTTTTTTTTTCTCTAAAAAGGTCCAACAATTTCTTAATATACCTTTGTGGTCAGAGCTCTCTGTGGACACAGAGTTAAATGATAAAATTCTGATTGGGTAAAGTCACCACTAGGGGGAGCATGCTGCATACTGTTAATACATTGAACTCAATAATATAATGGTATGCAGTAACCTCCCCCTAGTTGTGGCTACAAGCAGCCTGAATTTTATTATTTAACTCTGTGTCTATGCAAGATATTTGGAGCGCTGTGTCAGAAATTCTGAGCTCTTACCCCTATAAAAATATATTAGGAAGTTAAACAGCACATCATTTTGGACCTAAAAAATACAGGGTATTAAAAATCTGGACATGCACTTTAAGGAAAGCAATAGCACCGATCGGACCCATGATAAGGTTTTATTCAGGTTACATTTTTTTCATCGAATTTATTATATTCCCTCCAAATTATTTAGGATAGGTAGAACTTCCTCCCCTCTTTGACCCCCCCCCCCCACTGAATATGGCTGATGGATCTTTTTTACATATGTTTTGGGACTGCCCCGTTATGCTTAGTTTTCAGGCGGAAATTATGGAATTCATTGATCAGAAAGTGGGTTTACCACGAGCACTGGATCGTAAGGTCTTGTGACAGTAGAGCTAATACAGCCTGGAGTATCTCTAACTCTTATAAAACTTCTATTATTTTGTGCCCAAAAAAACAAACTATTCTCACCCACAGGAAACACCCCAAAGGTATTGCAATGGTAAACTCTACCTGTCCCCTCTTTAAATTAACCTTTAAATGGTAACTAAACATTCAACAAGCTTCTGACATGTCATAGTGACATGTCAGAAGTTTTGATTGGTGGGGATCCGAGCACGGAGACCCCCACTAATCACTAAAACGAAGTGGCAGAAGCGCTCGTGTGAGCGCTCAGCCGCTTCGTCTCTGTTCGGCTTTTTCCAGAAATCGATGTAGAAAGTCTTGGAGCCCGTACACCGCTACATCGCTTTCCGGAAAAAGCTGAACAGAAATGAACCTGCTCAGCACTCACCCCAGCGCTTCTAGCGCTTCGTTTTAGGGATTGGTGGGGGTCTCAATGCTTGGACCACCACCAATCAAAACTTCTGACATGTCACTATGAAATGTCGGAAGTTTGTTGAACGTTTAGTTACCCTTCAATGCACGTGGTTGCCCTGATAAATTTACTAACCCCCACAATAGCTCTTAATACTCAATGGATTTGCCCCATAGAATGTTACCTTGAGTTTACTTGGCACGATGCTGCAGGAAGTCTTGTCTCGCTGATTTTTATCTACATTGGAAAGATGTTTTTTTGTTTTTGTACTATCCTACATTCTGACTGTATAACTTTATTTTGACATTTTTATTATTACACGATGGACCCGCTGTACTTAGGTGCATGTCCAGGTACTAACGTACATACTAATGGTACAATATATTCTTTATACCTCTTATAATAAAATTTAGAAAAAGAAAGGAAAGCAATATTATTATGAAATCACTTTCCCGTAGCCTATTAGATCCAGTATGACCTGAGGGTGTCTTGGGGCAGGTTATTGGGGCTATTATTTTGTCCCGCCGAATATGAAGAACTTGAGACTGAGCAATGAGATCTTGGAGGAGTTAATGAATTTTGTGTCCATTCCTCTACTTTGCTTCACAGTCGGCTGTCTCCTTGTATAATTCTGCTTATCTCATCTCTTTCCCTCTGTCAGTTGTTATCTTTCTGTGTTTCCCTCTCTCTCGGTTTCTCTTTTTCTATCTGTCCGTTTCCGTCTGCCTGCTCACATCTGTCACTTTCCCCTTCTCCCTGCAGCCTCATCTCCCTCTCACCCACCCTCTCCTCTCCTTCATTCGAGCCTCTCCCGTCTCCCCATCCATTCCACTTCATTTCTTTTCCCCTTCCTGATTTGCATTTTTAACCCATTCCATCTACAATGAACACAAACTTATTTCATGAGCTTATATACGATATCTATACAGTTGTAAGCACTGGTAGAGTAACGGGGGTAGACACTCTACCAACATCTCATGGGTCCATCAAGGGTACCAGGACCTAATGGTTCCCTAAGTCTATACGATTAGGAATGGAGATGGCATTTACGCATTTGAAGGACTGGGAGGAAAGAGAAAACTGGCATAATGAGAGCACAACAGAATGAGATTGGCATAAAGAATTTAGAAGAAAGAAGATATTGTCATAAGACGACTACAAAAGTCTGAAGAGTGAAACGGGAAAGGGAAGATAAAAATGGAATTAAAGGGGTTGTCTGCATTGGAAAATCCCTTTTTGGTTAGAAGGTCCCCCGAAAATAAACTGATCACAGGGTGTCTGGCTACTGGTAACTCCAGTGATCAGCTGGTATCAATGGGGGATCTGATAGCATATGTTCAATTTCCCTGCAGCACTTCCACAGGGGAAATTAAGTATTACGTGGTGTCCATTGAAATCAATTGGCTGTCCGCTTAATGCACAGATATGTAAAATAAATATTCGGGGCACTCTCTTGGAAAAGTGAAAAAATATATATATTTTAATTTTCTCTGTGATGCCAGTGGCTTAAGTGCAATGTTTCAGTCGTGCGACCTTCATCAGGCACTAAGGAGATATATACAGGTGATATAGACACATATAGGCAATTTCCATATACATAATTAGGATATAGTACATTCATAATTTCCAATTCTATACATATACAGACACTATCTAGAAAATATAGAAATACATACAAAAACTTAAAACAGGAACAGTGCGGAGCGTCAAGTCTCCAGGAAATGGTCATATTACAAGTTCACGATGTAAGCTACGGAGTAACAAGTGGCGTATCTGGATATAGAGGAAGTCGTATAGATCCAGTCTGAGTAAAATCTATCAAGAAGGTTATAGATATAGATAAATTGTACTGTATAACGTAGGATCATACAAACTTAGACAAGAAGGGCCGGCACGGCTGGTATATGTACAGTAGGTGCCAAGAGGAAACATAACTAGAAATGATAATCATAATAATCTATAGATCATTTTTAATCTTATGCATACTCTAAAAATTATCTATAGATTATTATGATTATTACAGCGGTCGTGTGCATGAGCCCTAATTAGCGGTGGAAGGATAATTGGAGGCCCTGATAGAAACATCGCACCTAGGGATCGCCACCTTGGGAGCCACATACGCCATGTAGTCAAGATTCCTGCCTTTGAATTGGCATTTACATACAAGTCCAGTCGTGTTCCTGCCCTTCATAAACCAATATTAGATCTGAATCAGCGCTGGTCACAGAAGAATTGTGCCCGAGGTGCCCGGCAGCTTCTGTTAAAAAATATATTATCAATTTTAGTTTTCTCTATGCAACGCCAGCGTTTTGGAAAATTAAGAGGCAAGAAAAGAATGGCCTGCAGGAGCTTGTGTCTGTTTGATAAAGACATGGAGCCCCTCTCGTGTTAGGCAGATGTGACAGGCAGAGCAGATACATGCTGATCTCTGCTGAAACTCACAAGGGGGATTTGCCTTATTTCATTGAGGTGAAGGAGGGAACGCAACAAAGAGAAAGAGGGAAGAGAAACAGACGTTCACATAATAGTTCTTTACATTTCCTTCGGTCTATTTTGGGTCTTTTTTTTTTACTGTATGGCTGTCTAAATATATTTTATGATGGTGATAATTCAAAATATAGATGTAGCAGAGCCAAGTTTATCATGTGTAGCAATGTTGAGTTTGTCAGATGTAGCCAAGTTTGGTTGATCAGATGGAGAAGATCTACTAAGGCAGGAATATGGCTCAGGGACTTGCCCAGCTAATTTCTTAGTATAGGATGTATGATATTAACACACGCTTGTTGAAGAATACGCTGCAGACTACTGGATAATGCCAGGCTGTACCTGTTGTTTTTCACCGCCACTTTCCTAAACAGAAAATTGGTTGAAAGTCTAACCCTATTTATTGATACTAAGTGTTGGGGGCAGAAAATATTATAAATATGGCGTTGGTATACTAAGAACACCATTTTTTGAATGCAATTACATTGATAAATCAACTCCAGCAGCCCGAAAGAGTTAAACGGAAAACTCAGCTCTGCTACATCTGTAAGTCATTTTATGGATAGAATGGTCCATTTGAAAACGTAGTTGCTTGGAGTAAGACACATGCTGTAACTGTAAATTCTGCATATTGTGCAATAATATTAAATTATAATTAGAGGTTGAGCATGCAGCAGAGTTGTGTGAGCGGAGCCCATAAAGCGGCACGCAGAGTCTCTACGGTTTTGTACTATATATTCTGTTGGGCGGCTCTCACTTGCCAGGACACATAACAGGACCAGCCTTACGTTGGACGGTGCCCTGTGCGTTACCTTCTGTTGGCGCCTCCCGCATTTGATGCAATGTCATACAGCATAAAAATAACCATACCATACAGTGCTGAATTATAAGTGCCACACAGTATGGTGCCCAAACAAACCATGCCATGCGTTGGCCAAATAACAATATCATACAGTGATGCCACCAATATACACTGAAAAAATAATATACTGTAAAGTACCGCGCTTATGTAGCAGTGTCACACAATGCCTAAGTAAATACTACCATAAATAATACCAACATACAGTGATCATAAAGCAGCATCGTACGTGTAATTACAGTGCTATAGAATATTTTACTAATACCACTATAAATATTAAGATTAATGGTGGTCACAAGCCAGGCCATCTGAGGCACCACCTTCAGAATGGTGGCTGATACAGGTAGGGTGGGAACGAGGTTACATGGGTGCCATGTTTATCAATCATATCATGAGGCCCCCTGCACACGACTGAATCTGCGGACACATTCATTTCTATAGGCCACGGACACCTTTCCGTATATTTACGGATGTGTGCCCAGGCCTTAGAAATGATCTGCAAAATATAGAACATGTCCTATTCTTGTCCGCAATTACGGCACGGACTCGCCCATAGAAGTCTATGGGTGCGTGCAAAATAGTGGACGGCTAAGGATGTGCATCCGTAGCTGTCCGTAATTGCGGAAGCGTTGCTAAGAGACGGATTCCCCAAGAAAATGACATCAGAGCGTTCATGTGACCTTTTCAAGGAGTTGGGACATGTTGGTGACATCATTTGTAGTCTCCCTTTTTTTCCGGATCTGTAAATATGAATGCACTATGGACCGTATTTGCGGACAGCGTGCCAGATATACGGATGACTACGGATCCATATTTGCAGTCAGTAAAAAACATTTTGGTCGTGTGCATGGGGCCTAACAGATGCATACATGCTAGTATACTAGCAAGCACAAGCGTCACATATGAATGCATGCTAGTGCCAAGTATAGGTTGTACACATAAATGCTTTCATTGGTGAAGTAAAGTCGGTCAACTTTGTCGTCAGCTATTGCATGACATTTATTATTTTGCACCCTCCTGCAATTTTAATTAAAAGCTGTTACTGTATAATTCTTGAATTGATTGATTTTTATTTTCAGTTGTTCTTGTAGTAGGATGGTTGTTAATAATCCACTTAGGGGTGAAGAAAAATAATGTAATGCTATAATGAGTGTTCATAAAACCATTGCTTAGACCATGGCTTCAGACTGTCCAGAGGAGATAATCCGCACTAGCTAGATATAACCGTGTCCGTATTGATTGAAGAACCATGGGATCAGTGCTGAGAACGCTTTCATAGATTTCTGATTCTAACCACATATTCTGCAATTCACCAGATTAGAAAGTACAACTGGTGCAAATATAAACCATGTATTCTCCAAAAATGTATTGCTTTTTTTTTTTTACTATTTTTCCCTTTAAACTACATTTTCCGCACCCATGATATATTCTCATTAAATAATGGCATATACGGCAACTCACAACCTCATCCACTAAGTGGCGCTACTGAGGGCATTTAGCAAATGCAATAGCGCCTGCTAGTTCAGCTTTGATACGCCTTTGTATACATATATTTTCTAGATACTTGACACCGCCCCTGATCAGTATAAGTAAAACCTGATACTGCCTGGAGAAAGGAGCACCGATGGATGATAAAGCACGGCAATCGGTGCTCATTCGCTCCATTCACAACAAGCAACGATCATTAATGTAATCATCACTAATACGACAGTTTGTCCCCTTGCATTTGCATCGTGTCGGCAGCACATCTCCCCGTCTAAACTGGGAGATGTGCTGGAGACTAGCGACCATTTTTTTTGGGCCGGTTAAAAGATCTGATCAGCTGATGAACGCCCGCTTGCATGATCATTGGCCATGTAAAAAGGTCTGAACTTAATTGATGTCGCTTTGCGAAATGAAGGTTCAGATAGTCAGCTCCATCATGGGGGGCACTTGTTGGCCGCTCACATATCAATTCCTTATAGATCTGGAACGAGGAGTTTTCTTCTTTTTAATCAAAACATACTAGTACAGTTAATAGTAAAAGCTTTCTGTCTGGCACTGTTTGAGAAAAGTACTCTCTTTCTGACACTGCTTATGGGGGTACTCTCTGGCTGGCACTGTGTCGGGCACTCTCTGACTGGCACCATTTATGGGTGTCAACTTTATTATAAAGTAAATTTAAAGCAGAAAGCTCCATACCTTGCCACCCCGAACGGACAATGAAAAAAAAAGAAGATATGCTGACCTCACTGCTCCGCTTCTCCCCTCCAGGTCCCCTCAGCCTTTCTCAGAATGCTGTGGTGCATACAAGGTACTGACGCCAGGCAGCGTCAGGACGTTGTATGTGATGAAGCGCTCAGGACATTGAGTACTGTGTTACATATAAGGCCCTGACGTTGCTCACCATCAGGATCTTGTATGAGCAGCGGCATGCTGATGGAGGCTGAGGGGACCTGGAGGGGAGAAGAGAAGAGGGGTGTTGTATACAATTTTTTTTCATTTTATGTTTTAAGAGGGGGGAATGGTTTGCGCACGGTCGCAGTTGTTACTCCACAATGCGCACTGGCATTGTTGAATCTTACTTCAGCGGAGCAGAACGCTAAGACTGGCATATGAAATGCCAGTCTTAGTAAATCTGCCCTGTATAGTTCAATTATAAGATTCTGTCCGCCTGCAGTCACCACTAGAGGGAGCTTTAGAGTTTACTGAATACTGTTCATACATTAAACTCAGTAATAACACAGTATGCAGTAAGATTCTAAACTCCCCCTAGTGGTGGCTGCAGGCACACAGAATTTTATCATTTAACTCTGTCTATGCAGGGGATTTAGAGCCCTTTATCAGGAAAAAACAGAACTCTGACTGCTATTAAAACGTTATCAAGTTAATTAGCAGAGAATTTTGAATAAAAAAAATAAATGGCGTTCAAGTGTGGACATTCACTTTAAGAAACGTGTTAGTATATAAGAATACATTATTATTTAGTGATGTCTGTAACAGAGATGGGGATGTGACAATCCTCAGACAACCATAAAAACAAGCCAATGATCAATACATGATTTATGGACTTTGGGTGGAGTAACCCTTTAAACTGAATGTTAAACAGATGTAATTTATATACAGAGTATTCCCTTTACCATACAGAGGCTGAGAATTACCACTATTTGCTTGTCCGTCAAAGTAGATGAGAACTCCTACAAAATATATTAAATTATTTTATTTTTTACATTGAATCAGACGAGCCTGCATTTACACGTTATGTTAAATCGACCTAAATGTCAGCTATACTTCTCATGTTGTGAGCACAATAGACATCATTGAGTAGTACTGTGGTCAAATAAAATGCATCTTCCCTCGGTCTCGGCTCCATTGTCTGTTTCAATTCCAATACAAGCAGCCGAGCGCACAGTGACCAGTATAATCAATAGTATTCTGCAAACTCATCCATATTATTTTATCTGCTGCTCTCATTCATAGATTTGCTTAACATCCATTGACTTAACTTGGAACATTGTTTTAGATGCATAGCCAAGTGCCAAAACCCATGGGTTCAAGATATTGGTAAGGGTCCAAGCTCTGGGATCCTCATCAATGTGGGACTCAACATGCTTATAGGGGAGGTTTTCTCAGCTCGGAATTTATGGCATATCCACATGATATGCCATAAATGACCGATAGATGCGGGTCCCATCTTTGGGATTCGCACCTATCTCTAGAACGAGGCCCGCTGACTTGTGTCCTACCTTCTGCTGCTGGGCTCCAACCACTGAGTAACGAGGTGGCCGGGAATATGTAAAGAGCCGAGCTCGCTGAGCTACACTGTCTCCGTACTCACATAGAAGTGAATGGGAGTTACGAAAAAAGCGTAGCACTTCAAGCACAGCTTTTTACGTACTCCCGGACACCTTGTAACTCAGTGGCCGGAGAGCAGGGGCAGCAGGACATGGAAGGACAGGGTCAGGGGGCCCCCTTCTAGAGATAGGTGCGGGTCCTAGAGGTGGGACCTGTATCAATCGGACATTTATGACATACCCTGTGGATATTCCATAAATATCCGAGATGAGAAAACTCCTTAAAAAGGGAACAGTCCCATCTATAATGACGCGTAATACTCCAGGAATATCGTACGCCATTTCTGATATTTTTCTTGATACATAGATGCCACATTCTCATACAACTTAGAAGGTGTTGCTTACAAAATACTTAAAAAGATTTGATACATCAGCCAATAGGTTAGGTGCACTTCAAATATAAAGAAAGTATCTCTGGGGTAAGCAAAGACATCCTCTGTATGGTTATACCCAAGTTTATGGATCTGGATGGCCTGAGCAAAGCCTAAGATACCGGCAGTCTTCACACGTAACCTCTACAAGAAGGAATTTATTCCATGGGAATTTCTTTGTCATGGCCCTTGGACACGTCCTTAGCTGATGTCAACAGTCATACACAGGAATCACTGTGACAGAGAACATGGTGGGCGCACTGCAAAATCCCCCCATATTCTATCTTCAGTGCCGGCTCCGCCGCTCATTAGTACTGCGCCGGCCACATCACCTCATACTGACCGCGTGCACACACTTGTTGTCAGGAGCGGGGCAATGGCTGTATTCCCTTGAATGCTGCGATCAAAGCTGACTGCAGCATTCTAGGGGAAAATGATAAGGGGGGATGCCCCTTGGATAGCGTCACAGGGAATCCCAGTGAGGCATACCATATATGGGCAGACAGCCCAGGGTCCATTGAAGGACCCCAGGGCTGTCTGACCATATTTCCTGTTGTTAGGGCATACTTAGCTCTGTCCTAACAACTGCCTGTATACTATCAGTATATAGATATACGCCAGTACATTAAACTTTAAAAATAAAAAAGTAAATAAAAATAAAGTAATATTAAAATTACAAATTTAAAAAAATACACACACATTATTTACAATAAACATTAAAAGTCTCAATACATAAAATATAGACACATTCGGTATCGTTGCGACCATAATAAACTGCACAACAAATTTATAGCGTCATTTGTAATGTGTACGCTGTAAAAAATGTAATAAAATCTGCTTTCTTTCACTTATTAATGTGAGGCACGTGGTATTTTGAATTTTTAACCTCCATGTGCCTCACATTAATAGTAATTAACCCCATCATGTACCTCACACATTAACCCAATGTTGTCCATTATGACTGAGAAACATGATGGGGTTAACTACTATTAATGTGAGGCACATGGAGGTTCAAAATTCATCACACTTCGTGCCTCACATCAGAAAATGGAAGAACTTTTTTTTATTATTATTGTTGGAAAAGTATCGTTTTGTTATCGAGAGTCGCAATACTACACAAAGTATCAGTATCGAAGTCCAAATTCTGGTATTGTGACAACCCTAGTCCTACAGTATAATAATGCATTCTGTGACAAAACCTTATGAGATAGTAAGACTAATTGCGTGATTTATCTAGAAGTGTGAAATTCAAAGACAAAAACAGGATGGAGAACTGGAAAACTTTAATAATAAAAAAAAAAAAGAGTAGTAGGAGGAAGAAGGTCTCATACGGTGAAGAATTAAAACCCTCCAAATATTGAAAACACCTCCCAGTAGTTAAGAACAAGTAATTAGCTAATTAAGCCAAAGACAGGCGCCTGTTTCCAGCACCGGGGGCGTGGGATTCAAAACACGCCATCCCTGGAGAAATCTCCGGTTCTATGTTTAAAAAAATGCAGGAACATTTCCAAAGAACAGATGTCTTGGAAGAAACCGGATGGGAGATTAGAGATTTTATTCTATGTAGGGGTAGAGCAAGGGAGAGGCTGGAAGTGACAAACTTGGGTGACGGGGATGTCATTAATGGACCGTTAGGCCAGAAAATATTAGACCCTATTTAAGGTGACCCCTACATAGGGTTATCTCCTGCCATAGGAAGAACATGTTTATTTATAGCACACCAGAGATTAGGCAGGGAGGGTACCAGGGGGTTAAATAAATGCAGACAGTTCTAAGTAATTAAAGGAACATTAGGAAAGGGTTCATGTCCTTCCATTGCCATCCAAGACTCTAACAGAAGAAATAACAAGGACTAATATAGAAAAGGTATACAGAAGTTCCAGCAAAGTCTCATCCAATTAAGCAATATATGAAGATAAAACGATAAAATTTAATATACGCTATATGGTCAAAAGTATTGGGACACCTGCACCTTACACCTACAAGAGCTTTTATGACATCCTATTCTAAATCCATAGGCATTAATATGGATTTGGTCCCCCCTTTGCAGCTAAAATAGTTTCTACAATAGTTTCAAGGCTTTCTACAAGATTTTGGAGTGTCTGTGGGAATTTTTGCCCATTCATCCAGAAGAACATTTTGTAAGGTCAGACACTGTTGTTGGAGGAGAGGACCTGGCTCGCAATCTCTGTTCTAGTTCATCCCAAAGGTGTTCGATGGGCTTGAGGTAAGGGCTCTGTGCGGGCCAGTTGATCAAGGAATATCTAGGAGGGAAGAAATTTCACAAACGGACTTGTTACATCAGTGACATCCTATTACAGGACCACACTCAAATTCAGGGAGCTCTTTAGAATGACCCATTATTTCACAAATGTTTGTAAAGACGACTGCATGGCGAGGTGCTGGATTTTATACACCTGTGGCAATGAGACTGAATGAAACTCCTGACTTCAATGATTAAGAAGTGTGTCCCAAATCCCAATACTTTTGTCCAAATAGTGTATTTTCCATTTTTTTTTTACCATAAGTAAAACAATCGTGTATAATCAGGGTGGAAATATTTAACCTGACTAGATAAAGAAGGACCATTGGTATACCTGTACACTATTGTTATAGGTCCCTGAAGACAGAGGGCGGGACCTGGGTCGATCATGCCAACACCAAATACTGATCTTCAATTCCAACATTGGCAAATGGAAGAGGGCCATTTAGGTCTCCTACCTGTCCATCCCAGTCTATTGTCTGCATCACTATGCAGGAACTGCGTACCAAGCCATTCAGATCTTGGCTTGGAGACTGAGCAGACCCTGGCCGCATGGAGGAAGGGGGTTACATTGGATAGTAGAAGACACACTGTGGTGACATCTATTTTTTTTAGCCTAGACAGGGTACAGTCCCACCAGAAAGGACGCTAATAGACAGTCTTCATTGCTCTTATTACTATAGTTTGAAGGAGTGTTGTTTTTTATTTATACAGTTTACTAGTTGCATTTGATTGAGAGAAACAGATAAAACATGTTAACTTTTGCTTATCTCCCACCATCTACACCAGCACCTTGGACAGATTTGGTCAACTGTGCCAAGTAGAAGAAGCTGACTGCTGAGTTTATGAAGACACAGGGCATCATAGTCTGCAGGTTAAGTGACCTTGTGTTCCTCCTAACATCATCAACAAGACAATGTGTATAATATAGTAGCCAAGATGTGCTGGGTAGATAGAAGTAGATCATTTTTTTAATATCAAGTGAACATTTGTTTATTATCCAAATGGTGTCCACATAGAGCCCTACAAAAAATGGAGTAGGTCTGCCTTCAGATTGTAGAAAACCCCTAGAAATCGAAACCCCAGAACTGTAAGTAAATTACATCCACATTTTTCCTAAACCAGGGGTATGTACATAAAAATGAGGAATTTCATTCACTTTTTGGATCAGTCTAAAAAAACAAGTATCTCCAGATGCTGTGGTCAAAAAATGGCCTCCCATCTTCGGGCTGCTGGTATCTGTAGCTTCACTCTACGTCAAAGTTATTTTCCCCATGTCACAATGTGTATACAGAAATGCAGTACATATATCCCTCTATATGTATAATAACCACCAGGATTCTTCTATGCCGCTCTTTACATTCTTTGCATTGCATCGTCCCAGCTGTTCCTCGGCCCTCTCCACCTTTCATTCACACCTTCATCCCAGTAGTGACTTTCTGTCCTTTTGTGTCGAAGCTTTTATTATTTCAGAATTCTATTCTCCAACAAGCTGCTTTTCAGCTGACCCCCCACACGCACGTGATGAATGCGGGTGGGGGTCCTTGGCTCTGCCAGGCAGGTTCTTTCTAGGCCCCCCTCCTTCTCTGTTGCATAAAATGAATACATCTGCTCCACATAAACATGTTGGCAGCTGCTGGGACAAATCCACCTCTTCAAATGTCGCTTCTGATTAGCTCGTCTTGGCAAAGCTTCGTCATTCTCCTGTGTGACAGAATATTCCTCCTTGTCTGCGGCTCCCTCCTCCTTCACTTTCTTGTTCCCCATCACCAACCCTCCTCTCAGCAGTTCCTCTGGATGTTTTCATTCTTTTCCAAACACCTCCACTTTTTCTTCAATCCTCCGCTCATTCCTCTTCATTACTTCTGCCTCAAACTTTCATTTGCATTCATCCATATGTAACTCAATAATTTTACGTGATGTACCTAGACATGGGAACACCATCATGAAGCTCTCATCCTTCCATGAAGACCTAACCAATTGCCCAACACAACCTTCAGTACCTCTGGGAATGGTTTGACCTATACGCATTCCTTCCAGAATAATTTCCACAGTGTTGTCCTCATAAATCTATATTCAGCGGAACTGAAAGGACTATGGTACCAGTCCGTAGGGTCCTTGACATAGTCTATCTGCTTTGTATACAGGGCATTATGTATGACATTATCTAGCGGAGAGTGATGTTGCTGGGCAAATATAGACTTTACATGCAGAGAAGCAGCTGCCAGGGATTGAGCATAACTGATTAACACTTGACCACAAACTATAATGTCCTGTCTCTGGTCAAGCGCCTGTTTGTTATGCTTCATTCCAAGATGCTGCTTCCCCACGTCTCTATATATGGATCAAATGTAACATACAAGGGCACTTACTAACAGGCCCCCTTTAAATTGATACTCAGGTCCCATGGTTGTTATGATCCGCCCAGGAACCTGTATAGGAATCGACTGACCGCACGTGCAGACTTTACAAAGAGTAATTTCTTATACAGGTTCCTGGCCAGGAAATGACAACCACTGCCCAGGATACATGCAGGCTGGCTGCAGAAGTGGCCTGCAAGAAGACACTTGTGGATCCTCGGATCAGCGGTGACCACGCAGATGAGACTTTGGGCCTGGGGTGGGTGCCTACCCTCTTGGCAATAACTGTATGTCTTAGTTTTTACCTGGAGTATTACTCTAAAATGCAACAGATGTTAGTGAATTGGACTTATTTTTTAAGCATGTTGGATTTTGCAGCAATTACAAATGCTATCTTTTTGTCAATGAAAGGTATTCTTGAGTCATTTTCCCACCATCGACTGCAATAGGGGAAAACCAGTTCTCTTGCTTTTAGAGAAGAGCTATTTTGCATAATTTTTCCCAGGTAGCATTGCTCTTAAAACTCCCTACCAGCTGGCTCTCCTTGAGTAGAATCAGTAAATCAGTACTTTCCAAGAGCTGCTTCACAGGCATCGTACACAACCAACCAGAAACCTACTATGAAACAACTGTCTACAGATTGGTGTCTCTGGTTAGGCTGATAACTCAAATTTCAAGACTCAGACACTCTCTTGCAGGGTAGCCATCACTAGGTGGCACTGGAGACAGTTTTCTTCTTTCATAAGTAGAACTATATTGCATGTAAAAAAAACAAAAACAACTCACTTGTACTGCACATGCAGTTTAATAGAAACAGTTCTAGAAATATTTCCTAGAACTATTGTTTCACACCCTCCCCACACACACTACATGTGTGCCAATAGTGCACGGTGAGCAGAAAGGGGTTAATATACCTTTAAGAGGCATTGGCGATAAATCAGGGTCTAATTATTAAATCGTCTCTAAATATTTCATTGAGGGCAGCATACTTTTGTCATTGTTTTTTTTTTCTATTTCTTTTTTCATTTTATTTGAATTAGACTATAATACCAAAAAGCAATTTCATGCTCCATGCTCCACCTGCTTAGAAGCTTTACGTGGTCACTACACTTTTACTTGATGGGAATCAAGCACAGACATATTTTAAATGTGAAAGTCATCTCCAAGATATAGCTTCTGCCTATGATAGCACAATACGAAGTATAATATATCAATAATATGTATAGTACTCATAAGAGCAGCCAGATGGTTCCAGATGGGTAGGGAGCCCAATTATAAAACTGAGGCTTCTATGACTGGTTGACACCAAACTTTCCTAGATTCCTGAATGCCAAATCTGCCTCGTTACACAATGATGTATTCCCTGATGCAGCACTGCTATATAACTTGCAGATTTACTATTCAGATATCTCTGTAAGAGCTGTATTGGTAGCAAAATTATTTGTCAAAGATATTTGATAGAAACAGATATATTATAGCAAAATGGCTAAATAGAATATTTTGGATCTTAACAGAAGAAGAAGAGATATCAAACACTTACATTTACTGAGGATTTATCAATTTGGGGTGAAATTAAAGGGCCGAGGGCTCAACTTATGTCACAGATGGAAAAAAAACATGCTTTAGAGGTGGGTATGGAGCACCAACATTAAAGGTGTTGCCTCATGACAGACAACCTCATAATCAGAGAGCTCTCATGACCCTGGCAAACAGCTAAATCAGCCCACTATGCACTTGCCTTGCAGTAGCCACTGCGGAGCATATGCAGTGTAAGGCTGGGTTCACACAACCTATTTTCAGACGTAAACGAGGCGTATTATGCCTCGTTTTACGTCTGAAAATAGGGCTACAATACGTCGGCAAACATCTGCCCATTCATTTGAATGGGTTTGCCGACGTACTGTGCAGACAACATGTCATTTAAGCGTTGTCGTTTGACAGCTGTCAAACGACGACGCGTAAAAATACAGCCTCGTGAAAAGAAGTGCAGGACACTTATATACATTATATGCAGGGCACTTCTTTCAGACGTAATTTGAGCCGTTCTTCATTGAACTCAATGAAGCACAGCTCAAAATTTACGGCTGTCAGAGAAGCCTCGCAAAATGCGAGGAGAAGCATTTACATCTGAAACGAGGCAGCTGTTTTCTCCTGAAAACAGTCGGTCTTTTCAGACGTAAAAGCCTGCTACCGTGTGCACATACCCTTACATGGCAGCGATTCAGATGAATGGCCGATCTGCCAGAGTGAGAGCCACTGCTTGTGGTGGGTCCCTGATAGAACATATGGACAGGGGTTGATGGAACAAACCTTATGATTACTTATTTGGCAGTGTGTTCTACTGGTGTCACAGATGGAAAACGCTGAAATGCTGTAGGTACAGAGTAGTAACAGATAGAAAAAAAACCTAAAGTAAGGTAGCACCAGCAAATTCTAATGTCTGTTGACGGCATTGAGAGGACAAACTTCTTTATTTGGTGTCATGCACCACAAGTGACACATAACTAATGATTGGCTGTTCAGTTTTGTGATTTCGCCGACCCTCGCCAATCTCAAACATTTCTACATATATAGAATTATTCACCATAAATAACTATGTAACTATTTAAAGCACAAAGTATTACTTTACAATGATCTTGAATATGTCATGATGGGGAAAATAGTTCTGTGTGAATTCCTGATAATTTATCGTACGGGATAGATTTAAATACAACAGCTCATCAACAAAGTATTCCTGGAAGTTATTTAAAAATGTTGGCAGCTATAATATGACACCTGCTTGGATGGAAACAGCAAATACTTCACGCACTAATTCTATGCATTCATTAGCCGAGACGGATACTGGAAGAATAGAAAGATTCTGATTCAGTGATACAGATGAACAGCAGACTGACATCTGTCTCTTTGAAAATATTTTACTTAAATTGAAGCAAACGTATGCTCAGTGTTTTGGTCAGTAGACTCACGTAATGTGGGTCATATGTGTCACAAGCCTTGAAAAGGGGAAAGTGACCTCTAATATATATAAATTGAGCTATCGAAGTGACTTTGAACAAGGCATGGTCATCAGTGCTGAACTAGCCAGGGACAATATTTTAAAGACTGACATCCTTGTGGGGTTCCTTCAAGCAACAATGTAGAAAATAAACCGAAAATGGCGTGAGTGAGGAACATCCAGTAAAAGCAGATCCTATGGACGTCAACAGCTCATCGCCGAAAGAGGTCAGAGTGGGATGTCAAGAATCGTTCTGACGAACAGTCGGTGCACAGTTGACCAACTTGTAGCCGAATACAATGCTGGTACTCCAACTAACGTGTTCGTACTTACAACTTGGCATTCCTTAGCACGGATGGGCTATAACAGATGACCAGTTTGAGGGAAGCAGAAAGGAAAGACTCCAGTGGGCAAAAATTGGATCACTGAGCAGTGGAAAAATATTGCCTGGTCAGACTAATCCAGATTTCTGTGGCAACATGTTGATGGGAGGGTCAGTATTTGGTGCAACCAGCATGAATCGATGAAGCCTTCCTGTCAGATGTGAACAGTTCGGACTGGTGGAGGTGGAGTCAGGGTGTGGGAAAGGTTTTCTTGGCACACCCTGGGTCCTCTGATACCTGTGGATGAATGTTTGAACAGTAGGGCCGACTAAGTTCATCCCTTCATGGCAGCGGGTTACCCTAAAGCAGAAGGACAATTTACCGGCAACTGCGAGAAGCGATCCTGTCCACAGGGGCCAACATTCCTGCCGAACGATTTTAAAGGGAACCACCACACAGGGAGTCCACCATAATCTGCTGGGGAACTGTAGGGTTAATGCCACATGATGACATCAGTGGGTATCCATTTAGTGCAACCGACACAATGTGTCCTCCAGAATCAAGAGCCAATCGGGTTCTAGCTGAAAAAAAAAGCTGGTGCATAATGGGGGCACATTGTGCCTAAATGATTAAGGGGGAATATTTAGTAACATTTTACATTGCATAAAGTTCTTCACGTTAGGTTTTCCAGTCCATTTGGACTTGTCTGTGCCTTACTAGTTGACATTACGTTTCTGACATGGCCATTCCTCTTGTCTACTTCATGCTGGTTTGCTGGGCAGGTTTTAGTCAACTTGACATGTCCACTAGCATATACATTTACGGTTCTTCATGTGATCTGTTATGTGGACATTCAATGATGGCTTAAATCTTGATTATGGCGTATGAATTAGAAAAATAGCCCATATGGGAGTAACAGTAAAAACTTTACTAGTGGAGTCCCCTGCGGACAACACCTTCAATTCTTTATGGACATCTTGTAGGCAATGTTAAAAGTGATCTTTTCTAATGACAGGTGAACTGACATCTCTGGTTCTCCAAGGTTATTGACGTAACCATAAATACAGAATCAATCAGGGGAAAGAAAAACATAAAACCAGTTTTAGTTCATTTTTGACAGGTAAATTTTAGCTTTTATCTAACCAGATGCTTATGACCTTGTTTTCTCCAGACACTATTTCGCTATAGTCCTAGAGACTTGTACAACTGAACAGGTGCGCGAGTACAAAAGCCGAACAAAAGACTGAAATTCTGAAAGCTGGTTTTATAGTGTGGTTTATGTTTTACTAATAACTCCAAAACAGAGAATGAATTCTAAAGTGAGGTAACAACCCTAAGCTTAGGTTCAAGACGTAGAAGAGTATGGGAAATAGGGGCGTATTAAGCATGCCAAAACAGCATTGGGCAGAAGCTCAGACATGGTTGGATTTTTAGCGATGGTCACAAGGTCACCGGAACGACACTGAAGTTGCGGTGCATTATTTAGTAAATCGTTACAGTGTATTATTTTATTCTTGAAAAATGCTTGAAAAAGGTCCTAATGTTGGACAGAAACGTTGCACTTGCCATGTTGGCATAAATAAATCACAGTTTTTTCTTATCTTGACTACTGGAGTGCTGCAGGATTTATTCTTTGTGATATATATATATATATATATATATATATATATATATAAACACATACATACCTACATACACACATATACAGTATGTCTGTAGAGAAAAAAACAAAACATAAAAAGAGACGTACCCATACGCTTCTGCTGTGCCAAAATAAGCCAAAAAGTTGTCCTTTTGGCATACATTTGACAGGTTTATGTCAGGATATTTTTTTTAAGATAATGAAAAGCATAGGCACCTACCTAGCTCTGAATTCCCTGCATAGACATACATTTAAAATATGACATGCTGACTACCTGAAGCCACCACTAGAGGGAGCTCAGGGGCTTATTGCATACTGTGTTATTATAGCATTCTATGTATAACAGTATGCAATAAGCTCCCTCTAGTGGTGGCTGCAGGTAGTCAGCATGTCATATTTTAAACCTATGTCTATGCAGTGGATTTGGAGCTCTATAAAACACCAAAATAATGTTAAAATAAAAAAAAGATACAATTACATTGTTTTGTGCAGTATACAGTATGTCTGACTGAGGGTACAAATGTGGTGTGAACAGAGCCTTACAGTTAAATGTCTAATATTCTATCACACATGTCAGCATTCCACATAAATGATGATCAGCTGTGTGATTTCGTAGGCAGAATTGAGTGAGAAGATTTGCACATCTGCAGAAAACACAACTTATTTGTACCATGTGATCTTGTACTTTCCCATATGTTCCAAACCGTTCATATAGGACGTGTGAAGTGGGCAGGAATAAAGCAGAACTGCTAAATATGCACCCACATCACAGGTATTTAAAGCAGAATGTCGCTGGAAAAATCCTCCTAGACAGCAGTCAGCATATTATAACCCCTACATACAGAATAGGTATAATAAATACCTGGTTATTCCAGGCTGAAAAATTCTGCACCCAGTATGCAAACTAGAAGTAGGGTCAGGGGTCTTCATGTTGAGAGCTTAGATCTCCGCTGCTCCAGAGTGATTGACATCCTTCCCGATACTGTAAAAATCCCTCAGGAACAGCCTTACAGAAGTGTGCACATGTGCAGAAAAATGTATAGCATGCAGCAGTACATAAAAGAGAAGTGGACCTGGAGTAAAGATCAAAATGGGCCACCTAGGTACGTTGTCAAGTTTTGACACTCAGGACAGAAGGACCTGTTGGTTTCCCCCTGCATACCCTTTACATCACCCTTTGGCTAAAGTGCCACCCCCTTGTTTGCCAATAATGCAGTTTCTCTCGAGAGGGGAGTCCTGCGCACATTCTCGCCACCCAGTAGCAAAGGGGATGGGACCAAGCAGAGCACGGCCCCGTCTCTCCAAGGGCCTCATAACATTGTACACCCTTGGGGCAGTAGCTCTGATCCTAGCATTTATATCCTATACACAGGTTTTTATGGCTTGGGCTGATGATGCGAATGCAGAAAAATATGTGAATCAATCTTGTCTGGTAGGGGGATTATAGGAGATTAGAAAAAATGGGTCTGCATCTTTTCCGAGAATAGCGTCACTCCTGTTCTCGTATTGCAAGAATTAATCTAATGAGGGAGATTTATAAAAACTGGTGCAAAGGAAAAGTGGAGAAGTTGCCCATATCAACCAATCAGACTGGTTAGTTCGGGCTACAGATGCAGATTGGTTGCCATGGGCAACTTCTCTACATTTCTGGTTTCAGGGTGTATTTACATCCCACGTATTTACAACCCACGTGACAATGTGGGTTACTTCTAACCCACATCGTCACGTGGGTTAAAAGTTGGTGTGATTTTTGGGGGCATGACTTCACATTACTCGGGATTTTTCTCTTAAACTGGCCACACATTAGGGATTTCGGATGGCTGTTTTCTGAATGACTTGTTGTCCATGGTTGGTCTGTGAAGGTTGTCGCGCTGGATGTCGATGCCATAAGTTAAAACAACAAATTGCCAATCGATCTCTGCCCTGATGTGTGGCCTGGTCTGGGCCTCTATTGCTGGGATACCGACCTACCGTTTGGCATGAACGACTATACAAGATTGCACCCAACAATAACCGAAAAATTCCACACTGCAGATACATTTGTTCACAAATATCTTGCTTTAGTCAGCGTCTGTCGTGTATGTTCGTGTCACGAAAAGTCAGCAGAAAATTTTGTAAATCTGCCTTTTCGGCCATTTAGGATCTAATGCATGGCAAACTTTATGTCTGCGAGCCTCAGGCAGACAACGACCTCCGCTCTTGACCCTCGGGGCCGCGCAGGAAGGGTGCGCATGTTCGGCTGCTGAATGTGAGTATCTCTGGATCTCTGCAATCTCCCGCTGGTGCCAATCCTACGCTTGACCTAGTCCTCACGCTGCTGACGTTTGTAGGGCTGGGCAGACTGGCAAACTAAAAGTCTTATTATGCAAAGTTAGGCCTCATTTAGACGAACGTGTTCGGTCCGTGAGATATGGACCGTATGTCGGCCACATTTTCCCAGCCCAAACACAGTTCAGGGAGCCGGAGTCATAGTTCTGTAGAATGCTAGAAGTCCCTGCCTGCCTGCGGGAATAATGTCTTCAGTACAGGAGGCAGTGACTTACAGCATCATGGATGACTATGATGCTAGGAACCCGGCTCCCTGAACGGTGTTCGGTCCAGGAAATACGGCCGACATACAATTTGTATCTCACGGACCGAACACAGCCTTGTGAATCCAGCCTTACTGGCACTTAGGGTATGTGCACACGAGAAGTGCCTTTTACGTCTGAAAAGACAGACTGTTTTCAGGAGAAAACAGCTGCCTCGTTTCAGACGTAAATGCTACTCCTCGCATTTTGCGAGGCTTCTCTGACAGCCGTAAATTTTGAGCTGCTCTTCATTGAGTTCAATGAAGAACGGCTCAAATTACGTCTGAAAGAAGTGTCCTGCACTTCTTTTGACGAGGCTGTATTTTTACGCGTCGTCGTTTGACAGCTGTCAAACGACGACGCGTAAATGACAGGTCGTCGGCACAGTACGTCGGCAAACCCATTCAAATGAATGGGCAGATGTTTGCCGACGTATTGTAGCCTTATTTTCAGACGTAAAACGAGGCATAATACGCCTCGTTTACGTCTGAAAATAGGTTGTGTGAACCCAGCCTTACAGTTGCCTATAAAAAATGTTTTTACTTCATCGGTCTTCCAGTGTAAATATTGGCTAGGTAGGTGGTTTACCGGCCTGGCGGCACCCATAGCTATACCCCGTTACAACCGACACCCTTAGACAGCCTATGGATTCCTGCTTGAGCGAGATCACCTAAAAAGGGAACAAACTGGCAATCGCAACTACAGCCCAAAGTCAGCAATTAATGGCTAAAAAAATTCAACCCGGTATCACGATATCCATCGGCCTCCGCAATGGCCATTTGTGCAGCGATTTCAGCCGATAATTGTCCGAAACTGTCTCAATCGCGTGTTACGGCAGACGTTTAGTTGTCTAGTTGAAAAACAAGGATTATTTTCCAGCAGGGGGGACTGCCACTTTTAATGAGTCACATACTCCTCTTCCTTCTCGCTGCCGCTCTCTCTCGTTCTTTAGTTCTTGGCAGGCGAGCCTGTGACTGGAGACATTAATTACTAGCACAGTGAGCTGTTTATTCTCCTTATTAACACACCTGTGCTGAGGCTTGTGTGCTAGGAGTTGGTGTCGAGGCTCACGTGTGCCTCCGTCCTGTCAAAAAGGCACCGCGCTTCCACTGGAAATAGAGGGATTTGTGATTAACCCCTTGAGGGCAATATACTCAATGCACGGTCATTGATTTCCGATACGGATAGCTATGAGATTCAGGGACTGAAGAGTCAAGGGTCCGTCTGCCTCCGAGACAGTGCGCAAAAACATATTGGCTTTCTGATGTATAAAGTGGAATCAGATTTCTCTGTCTCGCTGTAGTTTTAAGGTTATTTTGATGGATTTCTGTAAGATTAAAGGACGTGGTAATTACATCTTGTGATTTCATCTAATTAGTTTATTATTTCCAATTTTTTTTAACCAAACTCTGAATTTCCTTTTACCCTTGTTGACAAATAAACAAGACCGACTAATTGCTGTTCTTCTGCAAGCCACAGAAAATGAGACATCTATGAAATCCACAGGAATTATGGGTATATTGCAATTAGTTCAGATCCATGCGGCCTGTCTGCACCGAAATGTCTGAAGGTATGCAGCACGTATCTGAACTAATTGTGGCTAATTTAAATTTATATCCGGCATCTGATTCATTAAAGAATTTTCTGTAAGTTTAATATTGATGGCCAATCCCTAGGAAAGGCCATCAATAAGTAATTGGTGGGGGTTCGATTCTTGGGACCCTGCTAATCAGTAGAATGAAGGTGCCGAGCTGCAGTGAATAAGAATGAGCTGCAGTACCAGACACAGCCACATTATTATTCCCTTTCATTCTGCTGATCGGTGGTGGTCCCGGGACTCAGACGCAAACAAATATTGATGACATATTTTAAGTCTCAGGAAACCTCTTTACTCTTTCTTACAACACCAGTCTGTACATTTTCAGCACTAACTGGAGGTAGTTCTCGCACAGCGCTGTAAACGTATGGGACGCAGGAATGGCATGAGCTCAAGAGCGGAGCCTGCATCATTTGCATTAGGTGTCAGCGGTAACATACAGTTGAGATCGGAGCTAGCTCTGATCTAGGCCATTTAACCATTTCAATGCCACAATAAATAGGACTGTGTTTTTACAGATGGGAGGAAGCTCTGTTAGTGCTCTGCGATGCCATCACGTGGTGCCAAAGGGTTGCCATGGCAGCTGGGGGCCTAACAAAGGCACCCAGGTCCGTCTAGGACGTGAGGACGGCTCCGTACATCTTGAAGTGGCTGTGCCTGGTATTGCAGCTTAGTCTGAACAGCAGAGAGCTACAATACCAGGCACAATCACTACAGAAAGTATGGTGCTTTGCCTGGCAAACAGCTGTTAGGTGTGTGTGCCAGCAGTGGGGGTGCCAATCTGAAAATGATCCTAAGAATAGGCCATCAATATTAAAGTCCTGGAAATCCACTTTAAGGCTGAAAATAGGTCGCGCCCTTAAAGGGGTTGTACCAGAATTTACAATTATCACCTATCCACATGTCAGGTGATAATTGTTTGATAGATGGAAACCCCATCGATCGCAAGAACGGGGGCCCAAACCCCTGTTCCTCCTCATTGCACCCCCTACTATGAGAAGGAGCTTGAATGGAGCTTGTATGCACACTAACGCTCCATTTAAAGTCTATGGAATGATGAAATAGCCGAGTATGGATTACCATAATATTTCATTATCTTGGTGATCGTTTATTATTATTTATTTAGCACCAACATATTTCACAGTGATGTACAAGAGGGGCCTTGGAGTTCCATCCGGCACCAGAGCCCAGGTGCAACTGCAACCTCCAACCCTCTATAGCTTCACCATTGTGACCGTGATCTACTGTTAAAATCTACATACAATGGTTCAATCAATACAAGAACAATAAAGAATAAATAAAGATATATTTTAACGTGAACCGTGGAGTTAAGGGGGTTTTACACTGGACGATTATCGGGCAGACAAGCGTTCATAGAACGCCCATTGCCGATAATTGTCCTGTGTAAAAAGGGCAGTGATCAACAGATGAACGAGCAAACGCTCGATCATCTGCTGGTCGTATCGTTTTAAAAAAGTGAAATATTATCGTTGTCTGTAGCACATCTCCCTGTATAAACACGGAGAAGTGCTGCCGACATAATAATAATAATGTATGGAGACGAGCGATCGGAGTAACGACTGCTCATCCCCATCCATAGCTTCTTCTGACAGGAGCAAATGAGCACCGATCAACGATGTCTCGTTGACCGGCGCTCGCTGCACTGGCCGAATATGTAAAAGGCCCTTTGGAACCTATTAGATAAGCCGATAATGCTAACCGATAATGCTAACCGATACAATTTTCTCCTCAGGGGTTGTAAGGAAGCATTTGCTGTGTACAAAGCATTGTGTTCTTCTCAGGTGATTGGCACGAACCCTCTTTCGATGGTTTTTAACTTATGGTACAAAAATAAGGCCTTGCTCACATCACGTTTCTAATGTCTGTTTAGCGAGTACATCGGGAGCGATCCCAATGTACAAGCTAAATGTGTCTATAGGGCGCCATTAGCCCTATGGAGGCCAAAAGAGTGTCCCTTTGGTCTCCGTTGGGCTTGTATACATCAGTATACCTTTCTTTTTTTTAAAGTATGGAATAGCGTGGTAGTCTACGCTTTTCCATCCTGCAAAAAAAGTATACCCTTGCAATTTACGGATATATTTTATAAACATAGGAGCCTATGGGTGACTGTATGGCATGCGACTGTATGGTATGCGTTACAGGCATCGGTTTAATGGATACGTCCTGGGCTTTCCAATAGCCTTTGATGACTTATCCATTAAACTGATACTATTAAAGTCTAAGGGTGCCTAATAGTGGCATCCGTCACCCATAGACTATGATGATATCCGATTAAAGGATACATCATGAACTCTCATGACCTCAGTTCACAACGTATCTGTTTAACGGACACCATTAAACTTTATGGTGACGGATGCCCCCGTTAGCAATCCGCCACAGCCTACATTTAATGTATAGATCAGGAGCTGTTTTCCGACAGACACATTAAACGGCAGCAAAAAAAACGTGATGTGAACAGAGCCTCAATAGCTTTGATCCATTATGTCTTGTAGAAGAAGCAGCATTTATAAAATCTTTTTTTTTGCCCTTCACATCATCATGACATGGCTTATCGTCTCAAACTCTGCCCAAAACTAGAACAATCCAATAATTTCGCTACCTTTTTAATAAGCTGTGTTTTACCCTCTCTTTTTTTGTTTAACTTCAGGTTCGTGCCAGTGCCATTGCTCAGGATGCAGATCAGAATTACGACTATGCCAGTAACAGTGTGATCCTTCACCTGGATGCCGGAGATGAAGTCTACATTAAGTTGGATGGTGGAAAAGCTCATGGAGGCAATAACAACAAATACAGTACCTTCTCTGGCTTCATCATTTATTCAGACTGAGAAAAAAAATGTTCTCTGGACTACCCCTACCTACACCTATACTGCCGGGGAGTAAGGAGCCCGAGAGAGAAGCACAGGACGGCTGCATTCAACACTTAAATCCCCTCCATTGCACATGGTGTGTTTGGGATTGTGTAGCTGTTCCCCAATGCTTACCCAACACCTCTCTTGTGCCCTTGACCACTCCTGTGCCATCTCCCATGCTTCACTGTGTAGCTGTTCAATAAAGCCTCAATACTGTACTGGCTTCACGTCACTCATGCCTCTAGTCCTCAATTGAGGCCACTATCCCATTCAAAGCTCAATCCCATAATGGCCAATTTAATTGTATGAACTTCTGTCTTGACCCTTTCAGTATTAGATAATTGGATTAGGATCTAATTTCCTAATCTAGGTATCACTTTTGTGCCAAACTATAATTTCTCATTAGGAATTATTTCAATAAGCCTCAGTCTAGCTCATGGATATATAGAGTAGTTCCATTGTGTGAAAAATGCAGGACAACATGGTCATAAAACCAGCTACAAAGCCTCGTGATCAGGTCCACCTCCCTTTGCCTTTCCATGGATATATACCTCCATCTAATAAGATGCCAATATATCTCCAGCAAACTTCATGCCTTTAACACTTATTATACTTAAAAACCCTTCTTCAATTCTTATTCCTGTATTTATGTACCAAGAATCCGCTATGTAACTTTCCATCAAGCCATCTGCATGCATTTCTTTGGAAAGCCTTGTGCCTCATCCATGTACAGGTTCCTTATACTAAACCTCATACCTATAATGCGTCCTCAACAACCATACTTATTCCACCAAACCTCATGTCTCCAGCTCTACCAAGCCTATCCTATGTAACTTTTATTAAGTCTTATCCATATATCAATCCACCATATTTTGTGCCTGTAGATATCTACCAAGAGTTTTGCATGGGTCTTTCCACCAAGACTCAAGGTTCTGTCTCTGTGCTACACCTAATAAATTAAAGGCTACTTTTTCCTTTACCCCTTATCCATCATCCATGCATACATCTACAACCTCTATTCTCAACATTCCTAACTCCATCCCTCCACCGAGCTTCGTTCTCCTGGAAACCCTCCACCAGTCTCATGCTTCCATATCTCAAACCTTCTATATTCCTTCACAAAGACTTTTCTTCTTCAATTCCATATCCCTTTTGACTGTATGCCTTCAACAACCTTCATGCCAACTCCATCTCTCACGTCAGTACCCACATGGCAAACATGATTTCCAGATTCCCACTCCCACACTTGAACATGTTTTTCATCTAAATAGTTAAACAAATCCCCTAGGACGCTAGTATTCATGTATTAGTCATGATGCTGTTCCCAAACGCCATACCTTATAATGATATCCTAGTTGTAAACGTCAACATCTTATTCAATTTCCAATCCGTTCTTCAATATGGCTGCTCCAGTTTCTTTCATCAGCCCTATATTTGTTTCTCGTGCCTAAATAAATCCTAATAACCCCCAGCGTTATTTTTCCCTTCTACCTCAATCTGTATATCTCTAGAACTCCAAAATAAATCTTGTAATTATATATAGAGAGTGTTAAAGAAAGAAAAGAGAATGAGTCATGGAATATCTTCCCCCACAGACTAAGAAACATATACATTATGTACAGGACAATCTATCCGTAAGCTCCGCGTTCCCCACCTTAGGCCTGTCGTATTGTAACTTTCTCCATTTGAAGACAGAATCAATCAGATTTAGCTTCCTTAAAACCTACCTAGAAACTTGCTGATTAAAAAAAGTAACACTATAATGCTAAAATAATGTTTTTAACACTTTATGTCCACATTTTGCAAACCCCAATTAATTTAGATCCGTGAAGTTTGACATCTCTGTACGTAAAGATGATGCCTGCCGGGCATCCACTTGACCTGCGCAAAACTATTCATTAGCAGATACATCCCTCAAATAATCTGCATTGAGAAGCCCACAGTGGCTGCCTTGGCTGCTCGGTTAGTTGGCATGGAGATGCCACCTGGGTCTAGTCACCATTCTGTTTCACATGTTTGTTGGTCATGTCAATGAAGGATGGATTGCATGTTTTAGATTATATCTACAGTACATGAGGAATTGAATAATACCTAATCTTACATTAAGATAAGACTTATGTGCCCAGTTAATTTACACCCTACAAGTTATCTCTGCTCGCTATTTAATAGGGGTTACCTATGTCAAAATCTTTGTCCTTTTTTTGTCTTGTAATGTTTGTGTGGGATATCGAACAAATTTCTTGTAAATATAAAATCCTTCCAGGAATTGTAAAAAAAAAAATAATTGTGTGTGTTTTCTTTGTACCAACTCAACGAGAAGGTGTAATGGGAAGGTGTGTGTTCATGCACGTATCAAAATTGGTGCAAGGAAAAGTTGGAGCAACTTATCAGATTCCAGCTCGATCTAAATTGGTCACGGTGGACAACTGCACTAGTTTTAATAAATCGTTCCCAATGAATGGCCAAATCCAATGACCACATTGAAATAAACACATAACTTACAGCCCATGATCATACATACTGCATAAAGAAAGACTCCTTCTTTGATCTGGAGATTCGTAGGTTCATGAACGCAATGCCATTTTGGTTGGTGGCATACTCAAGCTTTCAACAAAGTGAAGTAAGTGATGTCATCATATGTCCTCTAACGTGAAATTTATTTCAGGGTGGACCTATTACCAAAGTCACATCTGAAAGTAATTTCTTAAGGATTCGATGAACACCCACATAAATAAATAAATAATTGATTCATAGTTTGAAGACAATTTCTAAGAAAACTTTGCTGACTAGTGTAACTAAGTCTATCATGTGTGATGTCTATAAACATTTTTTAAAATTATATACACGGCCAAAGGAACCCCTTTTTTTAGAACATTTACATGTTTAGGTTCTACTTAAAGGGGAAATCCAACAAACAATGATGTTCTGATATGTGTCAGATGATCACATCATTATAGTGCCTGAGCTTGGAGTATGACCAATTTCATAAATCAAGAATCTGTAGTGGTCTACAACCTACACGTGGCATCAACTACACCCAAATCTCTGACACCGCATCCTAAGCAAAGATCTGCTTATTTGTAGGGTCTTTCATTCAAAATGTTGAGTCAGAAATTTCAAGTGATGGAAATCTCTGGGCAATTAGAAAGGGAAAGCAAATAAGTCCCACAGCCTCTACCATCATGATCTGACATGCCCTGACAGTAGTAGTTTGGAGACCACCAATTCCATGGACTTCCCCTGTAGGGATTGCATTTTGGTGTCACTGTAATTTGATGGAAGAACATCAAAGTCAGCCTTTCCTCAGCCTATAACAGCTGGTAATATTGAACAATTGTTAGAGGACAATAGATAACAATCGACTGTCAAAGAAATACAGATAATATAGCGTTTATAGTAAAGGTGGCCATACACCTTAGGCTTCGTTCACGTCTGCTTCGGGACTCTGTTCAGTGGTTCCGTCTGAGATTTCCGTCAGGGGAACCCATGAAAGGAATCCAAACTGAAACAAACAGAAAACATAGATTTCCGTTTGCATCACCAATAATTTCAATGGTGATGGATCGGGTGCAAATGGTTTCCGTTTGTCACCGTTCTGTAAGTGTTCCGTTGTTTTGACGGAATGAATAGCGAAGTCGACTATGGTATTGATTCCGTCAAAACAACAGAACCCTTACAAAACGGTGACAAATGGAAACCTATGGTTTCCGTCTGTTTCTTTTTTGCTTCCGTTCATGGGTTCTCCTGACGGAAATTTCAGACGGAACCCATGAACGGAGTACTGACGCAGATGTGAACGAAGCCTTAGACTAATGTTGGCCGAACCAGCCAATTTTGGTGGGACCGGCCGACTATTTAATGTGTATTTGATGTCTCGCCAACGTTCATTGGGCAGATGTCGGGGAAAGAAAGTGTCCCTTTAAAGAGATCATGTAGTACTTATTACATAAAGTCTGATGTCCTTGTCACACACTGTGTTAGCCTGCGAACAAGGCAGGCACTTATGTGCTGATTGAATGTTGGGCAGTCACAACCAGCTCATTGTCTGCCTGGGACCGGGAGAAGTGGATGTCTAATGTGAAGAAAATGTGAGGGTTGTTTGTTGGTCTCAGAACCAAAGGCAGAAGTCTGGGGCTCAGCTGTTTCCAAGACGCAGGGACACTGGCAACTGAATGCAGACACTGGGAGAGGGCACTCCAGGGCTCTGAAGAAAGGACAGGACAAGAGCGATCTCTCTGTGTCATTAAACGTAGCCTTTCTCGAGTGTTGTTTGGTTTTAACCCATCAATGACTAAATATAAGTTGGCTATAAGTGGGCTTCTCTATAGGAATCGTATTGCTCCAGACTATTTGCACATTTTTACTAAAATTATTCTAACTGATAGAGTAAGATTATGAGACTGACCACATAGAGGACAACCCCTTCAAAGGTGGACGACACAAAAGTGGACATGTCGCCCCTGCCTCACATGTCACATTTGTAAAGTCGTCATAGAATAAGCCTAAAATATGGGCATGGCATGGTCGATAGCCACAACACAATCAAGACTGTTAGATGAGAACTTAGCGTGAGGCGTTTTCATCTAAACATTGCAACTTTGTAAGCTGAAAGTGTGGCCAGCGCCATACTGCCGCTTTAGTCATTTCCTGTAATGTCTCCCTTAACAGTGCCAGAACATATTCAATCATAGGTAAGCCCTTATAACAAAGCGGATACTAGAAATGTGGACTTTTATGCATTCTAACATCAAACAAACTTGAATTAATAAGCCTTTATTAAAAATAAACTAAGATACACTATATCTATAAATATACTAGTCTTTACTATATATTGATTCTTCAAAAACTGTGTTTACTGGTGAGGGTTTGGGAATGGTGTACACCATTCCTGGTCCATAAGGAAGGGAGAGAAGATGGTGTAAATGGTTGTCCACTTAGTCGTGCAGGTGCAATACCACAACATAGGGTCCCATGTTGGAGAGAGGGTAGGTGTAAATCAAGGGCACAGCTATAAGTGGTGCAGAGGTAGCAGTCGCACCCGTGACCTGGTGCCTGAGGGGGCCCAAAGAACCATCTGCTTAATAAGTAGACAACAGTATTATAAATGGCAAATAGTGGGTGAGGAGCCCTGTTACAGATTTTGCATTGGGGCCCAGGAGCTTCAGGTTACGCCTTTGGTCTAAACGTTTGTCTAGTTGAAGACTACCTATAGCAGAAATGCAGGATATATCATGAGGTATACATAATCCTCAAGTATTAGAAAACCATGTTTATAGATCAGGTTTTTAACTTTCTGTATAAGATTTGAGGGTATAGAAGATACATAATCCCCACTGCCACATAGTACTATGGCAATCACCATTCTAGAGATCACCATTCTATTAGCAGACAGAAGCCTATCACTTCAGACCTATAGAACAAAGCTTCCCTCTACTTCACTGCACTATCTATCTATCTATCTATCTATCTATCTATCTATCTATCTATCTATCTATCTATCTATCTATCTATCTATCTCATATCTATCAATCAATCTCATATCTATCTAACTCTATTTATCTCATATCTATCTCTCTTATCTATCTCATACCTATCTATCATCTATCAATCTCATATCTATCAATCTCATATATATCTCTCTTATCTCTCTCATATCAATCTATTTATCTATCTCATATATATCTATCTATCTCTCATATCTATCTATCTATCTCTCTTATCTATCTCATATCTATCTATCTATCTATCTATCTATCTATCTATCTATCTATCTATCTATCTATCTATCTATCTATCTATCTATCTATCTATCTACCTACCTATCTCATATATATCTAACTCTATTTATCTCATATCTATCTCATATCTATCTCTCTTATCTATCTCATACCTATCTATCAATCTCATATCTATCAATCTCATATATATCTCTTTTATCTCTCTCATATCAATCTATTTATCTATCTCATATCTATCTATCTATCTATCTATCTCTCATATCTATCTATCTATCTATCTATCTATCTATCAATCTAATATCTATCTCTCTTATCTATCTATCTATCTATCTAATATATATCTATCTAATATCTATCTATCTATCTCATATCTATCTATCTATCTATCTATCTATCTCATATCTATCTATCTATCTATCTCATATCTATCTATCTATCTATCTATCTATCTATCTATCTCATATCTATCTATCTATCTATCTATCTCATATCTATCTATCTATCTCATATCTATCTATCTATCTATCTATCTATCTATCTATCTATCTATCTATCTATCTATCTATCTATCTATCTATCTATCTATCTATCTATCTATCTATCTCTCATATCTATCAATCAACCTCATATCTATCAATCAATCTCATATCTATCAATCTATCTAATATCTATCTAATATCTATCTATCTATCTCATATCTATCAATCAATCTCGTATCTATATCTCTTATCTATCTCATATCTATCAATCAACCTCATATCTATCAATCAATCTCATATCTATCTATCTATCTAATATCTATCTATCAATCTCATATATCAATCAATCTCGTATCGTCCTATCTCTCTTATCTATCTATCTCTCTTATCTATCTCATATCTATCTATCTATCTATCTATCTATCTATCTATCTATCTCTCTTATCTATCTCATATCTATCTATCTATCTATCTCTCTTATCTATCTCATATCTATCTATCTATCTATCTATCTATCTACCTACCTATCTATCTCATATCTATCTAACTCTATTTATCTCATATCTATCTCATATCTATCTCTCTTATCTATCTCATACCTATCTATCAATCTCATATCTATCAATTTCATATATATCTCTCTTATCTCTCTCATATCAATCTATTTATCTATCTCATATCTATCTATCTATCTCTCATATCTATCTATCTATCTCTCATATCTATCTATCTATCTATCTATCTATCTATCTATCTATCTATCTATCTATCTATCTATCTATCTATCTATCTATCTATCTATCTATCTCTCATATCTATCTATCTATCTCTCTTATCTATCTCATATCTATCTATCTATCTATCTATCTACCTACCTATCTATCTCATATCTATCTAACTCTATTTATCTCATATCTATCTCATATCTATCTCTCTTATCTATCTCATACCTATCTATCAATCTCATATCTATCAATTTCATATATATCTCTCTTATCTCTCTCATATCAATCTATTTATCTATCTCATATCTATCTATCTATCTATCTCTCATATCTATCTATCTCTCATATCTATCTATCTATCTATCTATCTATCTATCTAATATCTATCTCTCTTATCTATCTATCTATCTATCTATCTATCTATCTATCTATCTCATATCTATCTATCTCATATCTATCTATCTATCTATCTATCTAATATCTATCTATCTAATATCTATCTATCTCATATCTATCAATCAATCTCGTATCTATCTCTCTTATCTATCTCATATCTATCAATCAACCTCATATCTATCAATCAATCTCATATCTATCTATCTATCTAATATCTATCTATCAATCTCATATATCAATCAATCTCGTATCGTCCTATCTCTCTTATCTATCTATCTCTCTTATCTATCTATCTATCTATCTATCTATCTATCTATCTATCTATCTATCTATCTATCTATCTATCTATCTATCTATCTATCTATCTATCTATCTAATCTATCTAATCTATCTATCTATCTCATATCTACCTATCTAATAAACCTTTTACACGTTTAGGGGGCCCTGGTACAGATTTCCCATTGGGACCTAGAAGTCGCTGAGGAAACTAGACTCGCACTCACAAACTATTAAAAACTAAAATCCAAAGACGACCTAAACATTAGACCACAGTAAAAAAATAAATATATAAATATATGTATATATATATATATATATATATATATATATATATATATATATATATATATATATATAGCAATTACTAGATGTTTTTAGAAGGGAGAGAAATTTGCAAATGTTCCCTGTGTCGGAATCACCATATGTCTACTTTTCTTTTCACTTAAGAACAAAAATCAACTCATCTTGCAGCTTTACATTCACATCTCCCCCATTCCTTTTAATTATTTTGTGCTTTTTCTTTTTCATTTTGATGCTGGAACGTAATACATATGTGTTGTATATGAGGAGTTATATAGAGTCAGTGCTGTAAGACTCACTGCAGCTGTCTGCCAAGCAACTGAGGTGTAGCAAGCAGGTCCAAAAAGCAGATGTTCTTCCCTTCTAATATCTGCATTATTCTCACACCTATGTCAAAGCTTGTGAAATACTGACGGGCGCACCCCCACCCCCACAAAATATACATTCCACCCCAATGCAGAAAAGATAACACTCATCAGAGCCACTGCTCAATGTAGAGGATACGGCACAATATACAGCGGAGAAGAAACCTGCAGTACGGATAGACTAAAACAGCCGGATATCCCGATGGCAGGCTTCTGTGAGCTATTTGAGACTTGTAGTCAATGAGGTATGGATAGAAGTAAACATTTCCCTCCGATATGATGAACAGTCCAGTATTCGGATAGACCAATGATAGTGTCGCATTGGGGGCTACCTTTAGGCTTCACACATCCGGCCATATTATGGACGGATCCATAGTATGGGGCCCCCTAGACTGTTTTGGGCACAAACTATACCTCCACCTGCCTCGTCTTATGTTCACTCTACATTCGGCCATTATGGTTGGTGGGCAAGTCTGAGAAGTGCCACCTAACATATGGAAATATATATCCCTATACAGTAGTATACATCTACAAATGACTCCCGTCGTGAAGTCTGTTTGCCGCCGAACAGGGACCATGTATGTGTGGTTATGACGGGTTTGCATATTACATTTCTGGAAAAAATATTTTGATGCTTCTCCCATATGGGATATGTTCTTGTAACAATTCCCCCCCCCCCCCTAGCATATGAAGAAAAAAAAAACCCTCATAATAAGCGCAGTGTGTGAACTGGAGTCAAATAATACCTTAGAATATGGTAGGGACAATTCAATGTGCATCCTTTAGATATTTTGGTGCAAATTAGCGCAGTTCTTTAATACATGGAAAACAATAAAATACTACTTTTTGGAACTACAACATAAGACAATGTGGGGATCAGTTTACCGTTTGGTTTTCAACAATCTATTTAGTAGACAATACCCAATTACTCATCTTTCATTAACGTTACACCAGAGTTCCCAATAAAAGCATTCAGTATTTAATGCATGAGGCGGATTTCATCGGCCACAATGCTATCAGGGAAGCGAGAGATAAATATGATGGTAACTAGTAAAATAAGCAGTATACTAGTTCTGGGAACAGGTGAAGATCGAGTCATATGTTGCCACGCTTAGGTGAAATGCTCTACATGGTAGCCATGAAAGCGTTAAAACAAAACAACTCAATTATAGATGGTTTTAATGCAGCAAATGTAGCTCCCCTCCCCCAGCTTGGGTCAGTTACTCAGATAAAATCACTGAATCTACAGATCTAGAGTCCCAATTAAGACGATAGGTAGAAATCAGATGTGGGGGTGGGATACGAGCACCGGTGAGACGAGATGTCAGCCGGAAAATCCGATGGGAAGACAGCAATTACTGACTCAAATCAAGCGTCCTCCATACACCCTGAACCTGCCCGAAGTGTGCAGAGTCAGACTATGTGTTCTGCAGTACGAGAGGCGTATGGGGTGGGAGTGAGATGCTTGTTGGTGTGTATATATATATATATATATATATATTAGTTATAGATATATAGGGGCGGAAATAGCATATGTTCAGTCTGTGCAGTCAATGAGGGCTACTGCTACTGTAAAAAAAATGAAAGCGGTTCCTAATGTCAGTTAGATCACACATAAGTTGTTACGCTCCTTCCTATCCATGTTTAACAATTATTGATGGATTTGTGCAGCTGTGATTAATTTTCTGGAGAGCCATGAATGAGGTGGTCTATTACTAGCATCCCTCTATCACTAAATTATCAGTTGGATATCAGGGAGCCCATATATTGTTCCAGAACAGGGGCCCTATGTTGTTGTCTGCACCTGGGTAAGCTACTGGGTCATGCCTCATGCATACGATAGTGTGCCCCGCCCGGGTCCCTTCAGTGATCCATGGAAAGAAAGGACATTTCCACGGATCGGGTCAGTTTTCACGGACCCGATTGACCCGCTAAAGTGAACGGGTCAGTGAAAACTATTGGGTGCCACTCGGATGCCGTGAAAAACAGCCCAAGTGGCACTCGGTCGTGTGCAACTGCACTAAGAGTCTTTAGGTCTGGGTAGCAGCTGTGAACTCACAAACATCTATCAGGTAAGCTGCTGTGACATCACAGGTGTGTTTCCATAAGGTAAGCTCCTGGCTGTGACATCACTGGTGCGTTTCAGTCATGTGATTTCCTGTGACATTACAAGGGTGCTTTTGTCAGGTAAGCTGCTGTGACATCACAAGTGGGTTTCAATCAGTTAAGGTAGTGTGACAACACAACTGTGTTTCTGTCGGGTTATCTGCTGTGACATCAAAAGTGGGTTTCAGTCTGGTAAGCTACTGTAACAGCACAACTGTGTTTCCATTAGGTTATCTGCAGTGACATCACAACTGTGTGTACATGATACCATCCAAAAAATCCTGTTAAAATCAAAGGGACTGTTAATAGAAACATTTCTCTAAGTTTTTCTGTAAAAACAACACGACAAGAGAATGTTACGATCCGTGGGTATGCGGACCCACTAGGCCACACCACCGCAGCGGAGTAACACCTGGCCAAGCAACAGTCCCAGTACAAGAGTACATTTGATAGTCCAGACAGTAGTGGAGGCTGAGGCACAGATGAACTTGCAGGCAGATGACAACAGACGTGGTGTATAACAGAAGGCGTGACAGATGACACAACACGACTCCAACACTCTAAGGCACAGGAACAAATGTAGCACGGGATACAGGCACTGGCGTAGCTATAGGGGTCGCAGCGGTCGCAATTGCGACCGGGCCCCGAAGCAAGGGGGGCCCACGGCCCCCCGCACCACATCAATAAAAAGTTACTATAGTAACTCGGGCTGCGGGCCCCTGTTACTATAGTAACATACTTTACTTACCTTCCTGGTTCCGGATCGCAGCGGAGGTCCTGACGTCAAGCGCTGTGCGCAGCGCATGACGTCACAGCGCTATGCCGCCGCGCACAGCATCGAGACTACAGAACTCCCGCCGCGGCCGAAGAGGAAGGTAAGGTTATCCCTGACTGGCGGGGTTCGACTCCCGGGACCCGCCAATCAGCTGTTTTGAAGGGGCCGCAGCACTCGTACGAGAGCTTCTCCCCTTCATTCCTGTCACTTCATTCCGGTCACACTGTGAATCGGTGTCGGCGATTCACAGTGTGGGCGAGTAGTGAAATGAAGGGGAAGCAGCTCTCGTACGAGTGCTGCGGCCCCTTCAAAACAGCTGATTTGCGGGTCTCGGGAGACACATCAGCTATTGATGGCCTATCCTGTGGATAGGCCATCAATGTTTAGGGACTGCACAACCCCGAAGCCTACGATGTAGCAGGCTTAGGGGGCCCATGAGACAGGATCACAGATTGTGTGATCCTGTCTGCTGGGCCCTGTATCTAAGCCAATCACATGGTAGGCTTAGATACATGGCCCATGCGTGATCCTGTCTGCTGGGCCCTGTATCTAAGCCTACCACACTGTAGGTTTAGATACAGGGCCCCAGCACACAGTAATCTTATACTGTATAATATTACTGTCTGCTGGACCCTGTATCTAAGCCTACCTTGTGGTAGGCTTAGATACAGGGTCCCACAGACAGTATCACACATGGGCCCTGTATCTAAGCCTTAGGGTATGTGCACAGACACTAATTACGTCCGTAATTGACGGACGTATTTCGGCTGCAAGTACCGGACCGAACACAGTGCAGGGAGCCGGGCTCCTAGCATTATAGTTATGTACGATGCTAGGAGTCCCTGCCTCGCTGCAGGACAACTGTCCCATACTGTAAACATGTTTTCAGTACGGGACAGTTGTCCGGCAGCGAGGCAGGGACTCCTAGCGTCGTACGTAAGTACGACGCTAGGAGCCCGGCTCCCTGCACTGTGTTCGGTCCGGTACTTGCGGCCGAAATACGTCCGTCAATTACGGACGTAATTAGTGTCTGTGCACATACCCTAACACATGTGTTACTAATCATTTTTTGTGTGTTTTCTTACAGGTTCGGTCGTTGGACTACGGCGGATTCCAGGACTACTTCGATGACGGCTTTTTTTTTATTAATAAAATGGTTAATGAGGGTTGTGTGGGTTTTTTTTTTATTTCAATAAAATATTTTTTCTATGTCTTTGTGTTTTTTTTTAAACTATATTACTACCGCCTTAGTAATGGCCGCCAGCTGATTGACAGCATCCATTGCTAAGGCGGGGCTTAGTGTTAGCGGATGCAGAGGCTAACACTAACCCCCTTTATTACCCCGGTACCCACCGCCACCAGGGGTGCTGGCAAGAGCCGGGTACGATCCAGTACCTGACCATCTGTAGTGATGGTCGGCCACTGGGGTGGCCGCAGGCTGGTATTATCAGGAGGGGAAAGGCCAAAAACAGTGGCCCTTCCCATCCTGGTAATGCTGCCTGCTGCTGCTTTATTGTATCTGGCTTGTTATGAAAATGGGGGGGACCCCACGTCATTTAAAAAATAAAAAAAAATAATTGGAAAGAACGATGTCGGGTCCCCCCCAATTTTCATAACCAGCCAGATACAACACAGCAGCAGCAGGCAGCATTACAAGGGTGGGAAGGGCCACTGTTTTTGGCCTTCCCCAGCCTAATACTACCAGCCTGCGGCCACCCCGGTGCCTGCCCGTCACTACAGATGGTCGGGTACTGGTTTGTACCCGGCTCTTCACAGTACCCCTGGTGGCGGTGGGTACCGGGGTAATAATGGGGGTTAGTGTAGCCTCTGCACCGGCTAACATTAAGCCTCGCCTTAGTGATGGAGATTGTCAATCAGCCAGCGGCCATTACTAAGGCGGTGATAATAAAGTTTAAAAAGATACAAGCACATAGAAAAAATATTTTATTGAAATAAAAAAACACAACCCTCATTAACCATTTTATTGAGAATAAAAAAAACGCCGTCATTGAAGTCCTCGTATCCGAAGTCCAACAACCGAACCTGTAAAAAAAACACAAACACGCAAAAATAATCAGTAACACATAAAGAAGCAAAATTATTATTCTTACCAATCCTGGGTCCAGCGCTGGAGCCGCAATGTCAGCGAGCTGGGCCCTGTATCTAATCCTATCATGTGTGATACAGTCTGCTGAGCTGTGTATCTAATCCAATCATGTATGATACTGTCTGCTGGGCCCTATATCTAATCCGATCATGTGTGATACTGTCTGCTGAGCCACTGTATCTAATCCTATCATGTGTGATACTGTCTGCTGAGCCACTGTATCTAATCATATCATGTGTGGTACTGTCTGCTGAGCCACTGTATCTAATCCTATCATGTGTGATACTGTCTGCTGAGCCACTGTATCTAATCCTATCATGTGTGGTACTGTCTGCTGAGCCACTGTATCTAATCCTATCATGTGTGGTACTGTCTGCTGAGCCACTGTATCTAATCCTATCATGTGTGATACTGTCTGCTGGGCCACTGTATCTAATCCTATCATGTGTGATACTGTCTGCTGAGCTGTGTATCTAATCCTATCATGTGTGATACTGCCTTCTGAGCCACTGTATCTAATCCTATCATGTGTGATACTGTCTGCTCAGCCACTGTATCTAATCCTATCCATAGTTTATAGGGTCGTAGTGCTATAGATATGCTATGCTGTCTCATATACACACTTTTTTTTGGGGCGGACACATATGTATTGGGGCTATTTCCCGGACATTTTAAGCCCTGAGGGTATGTTCACACGGCAGCGTCTGTTACGGCTGAAATTACTGTGCTGTTTTCAGGAGAAAACAGCACCGTAATTTCAACCGTAATGGCATGTGCAGGCGTCTTTTGCTGCGTCCATTACGGAAGTAATTGAAGCTGGTTTTCCATGGAGTCCATGGAAAACGGCTCCATTTACGTCTGAAGAAGTGACAGGCACTTTTTTACGCGCCGCCTTTTGACAGCGGCGCGTAAAAAAAAATGACCGTCGGCACAGAACATCGTAAGACCCATTCAAATGAATGGGCAGATGTTTTCCGACGCTTTTGAGCCGCATTTTCGGACGTAATTCAATGCTAAAACGCCCGAATTACGTCCGTAAATAGTGTGTGTGAACCCAGCCTTAGTGACGCCCCGGCTGCTAGTGCTGCATTGTTGGGTCACTTAGGAGACCCAGCGATGCAGCTGAAAGCGGACCGTCGGCCATGAGAAGTTTGCGGGGGGGGGGGGCCAGTAAGAATTTTTGCATCGGGGCCCATGAGCCTCTAGCTACGCCCCTGGATACAGGATACAGGTAGAAGGGCACAGGAACTCCAGGAACAGGATAACAGTAAAGGACCATTTGCTAAGACTAACATGGGTAAACACAACAACGCTCAGGAAATGAGTGAAAGGGCAGAGCCTTTTTTATAGTCGATTGTGATCATGGGCTAATTACAGATTTTACACATGTGTGGGTACTGGCCCTTTAAGGCCGGGCGCAAGCACCCTATGGGAACCAGTGCAAAGATGTGGAAGCGAGTGCCGGCGTCTCTCAGGAGGGAGATGCCGACCTGCACTCACTCGTCCATGGCCGCAGCCGTTGAGGGGTAAGTTAGAACGACAGTCTGCGGCTGTGGACGTTACAGAGAACAAAGAAGAAAAGGAAGGCATAAATTGAGCCCAAGATATAGCCGTACATAAAAATGTAGGATTTATATGTAAAGAGTCAAAAATAACTTGCAAATGTACAATTACGTAATACACTATGAATAACAAAGACTATAAAAAAAATACAGACTGAAAGCTAAAAGCAGTGGTGTACCTGCAGAGCCAAGCTGCAGCACTTCTATGGGACCTGGGAAGTAAAAATCAGATTTTCATTTGGTCAATTGTTGACAGAGCCCCCCATCTGAAATTTGTGGGACTTAAAAGTTGGCAGCCCACCTGAGTATATGGAGGGGGTATTTTAGATGACAACAGTCCAAAAAGTTGGTGCCCGGCAATCCATCAAAAACCAAACATTAGGAAACATAATAGTCTGCTTTATCTGTGGACACCATCGCAGTGCTTCTTTTAAGCCAGGTGATGTAGGTCCCCAAATTACTCTTACTTATGGTGTGTCGTATTAACTCCATATTATATATATCATCATAGTTAAATTATCTATACCTAAAGGGGGAGTAAAAGAAATCTTCTCCCCTCACTGCTGTGAAATAGGTTGCATTGGAGCCACAACAGCTCTGCCTCTATATAATTGTCTTTTTTACAATTCGGCCCCTAGTGCAGATCTCAGGGACTGTGGGAATGTGTGGCGACTAAGTGGTGGTTGGGTTGTTTGCCTACATCTCATCTGGGGTCACAGGATACACATCATAGGGATCTGTGGTTAAATACATCTAATCCATATGGATGGTTTGTATACGGACAGTCCACCAGAAAACCACTGTGCACAGCCTCAGCTCCCAAGATCATTACTTAAAGGCTGAATTATTTAATCCATGAATAGCATCACTCTTGTCCATGGACTGTGTCTGGTATTGCATCTCAGGCCCATTAATTTCAATGGGTCAGAGCTGCAATAACAGGCTCAACCCAAATACAAGAGTGGCGCTGTTTCTGTATATATATAAAAAAAGTTTCTTAGTCGACCCCTATTAAATAATAGAAAAAATTTCTATTGAAGCATGTCCCTTTAAAATTGTTTGTACTACCTCATATTTTATTATTGTATATTTGCTGCAGCAGTTACTGTTATTTCTGCCCTTAAGAGCTAATTCAGTAACATTCAGTGCCCTGTCACATACTTGTTCTATGCATACTTGTCAGCGGAAAAAAAATCTGTCACAGTGATGGAAACTCAGGGACACTTGTCATTTATATTAGTATATGCAGAGCAGACATCGGGAAGTTTTAGTCCAATTACAAGCAAAATCAGTCAGTCACATCTAAAGCAAAGGAGCACATATAGATTTAGACGCTAATAACCATATAAAAATTTTGTATGTACAGATCACTTCAACAACAGATAAAAGTGACACTTCACACTCTGCAATAAGAACGTTGTTTCATATATCACCATATGTCATCTGGGCCAAACATGTGGGGGCCCCTCTATTTTTTTTTTGGAAGGACGTGGAGGGATAGTGGGTTAGAAATACAGGCAAGAGATTGAAATTGTTCTGTCACAATAAAGTAAAAGAAGTTTAACTGTAGCACAATTTGGATAATAGTCCACAAAGTACCGTACAGTGCATAAATAATACCGCCACAGAGCAAAAATAATAGAACCATGCAGTGCCCAATTAATAAGAATGTAGTAGAGCCATACAGTGCTCAAACAACTGAGCTGCACGTGCTAAAACAATGGTATAATACCATCACCAAATAATACCACTCTATATTATTTAAATAATACCACCACAGAGCCCCTAAAAAGTACAGTGCCCAAATAACTCCACAGTGACCAGATAACAGGTCAAACAGTAGCAAAATAACCTTTTTTGTGACTGAGATGTAACAGACACCTGGGGAAATTGGCCCCTGGGCCGCCATTCCAATAGCCAAATATCATCCGGGCACTTTCAATAATAATAATGTTACTAAACTTGTTCACCCACTCAAGAAGCCACTGAAGTGCAGATCGGGCAGCTGGAATAAAATGGTACATTAATGCTAGTAAGTATATGCCACCCTCAGTTATCTCTGTTACCCAGTCAGTGGCCCTGAGAAAGACGATGAGCTCCAAGACTCCCTGCTATGAATTCGTCTAGGAGCATTTCCCCTGGTGTACTTTATTACAGTACATGGGGAGGGGTATTTTATGAAGACAATTTAATCAGTAACGACGTTCCCTGATACATTGTAGGACATTGCTTAAAGGGGTATTCCCAACTTAGACATTTCGCATGGTGTGGTGGGCGCAAGCTGCCAATTCCAGGCAGAACTAATGGAGTGGGGACCACGCAGCTTTCTCCATTCTAATGTATGTGCTTGCTCGGTTGTTTTCATAAACTCCCATTGAACAGAATGGGGAGAGCTGTTTTCATGCACGGCCCCCTCTCCACTAGTCCCTGCCTAGAATCGGCACAATGCACCTGCCGCACCAGGCGAAACAGGGGTCGGGCACCCCTGTGCTTGATATAGATGCTGGTCCCAGAGCTGGTACCCGCATCTATCAGACATTTATCAAACACCCTGTGGACATGCCATAAACGTTCAAGTTGGAAATACCCCCTTTTAAGGCCACTTTCACTTGGCAGTATTTAGTCTGTATTTGTAAGTCAAAACTATGTGCTTGATTTTATGTACTCCTTTGCAATGGGTGTCCACATACTTTTGGCCATATAGTGTGAAATTGCTTAGACCAGCAGCTCTGGCAAGATGACTGTGCTAATAATAATGTAAAAACAAGAGAATAGAAAAATATCCAATCAGAAAATAAAGAACAGATTTGCAATAAAAATATGTTTGAATATTGATTTTTTTATTATTAACAAAAATAAGGTGATCCATTCCCCGTAAGGTCTGAATGACCTTGACCATTTCCCAAAGTCAGAGGCATAACTTGACGCTCCTGGGGCCTAATGCAAAAATCTGTCACAGGGACCCCACATACCATGTGTCATTTATAATACTTCATCCTATCTGGCAGAGGGTCCTTTGGGCCTCTGCGCCTTCTATAGCGATGCCCCTGCTTATGCCACAGTTCTAAACTCCCTCTAGAAGGACAGAAAATTCAAATCGCAAGACAAGAAAAATGAAAAATGAAAGGTTAATTTTTTTTCATTTGTAGTCAGTTTAAAGGGGTTATGTGGGGATCGAAAATTATTAGCAGTGTACTCCCTGCAGTATGTGGTACACTCGCTAATATACATTCTGGTCCCCCGTCACGCCGATTCTGAGATTTTCATGCACTGGCCGTGGACCAGAAGTCTAGTTGCACAGTGTTCTTTGATGACGATACGACTCTTTGTCATGTGACCGATCCCGCTGTACTCCATGTACAAAAAGGAGCAGTAGTACAGTGATTACATAGAGTACAGCGGAGCCGGTCACATGACGAGGAGTCATATCGTCATCAAAGAAGACTATGCAACTAGACTTCCGGTCCCCCGCCAGCGCGTGAAAATCTCAGAATCGGCACGATAGGGGACCGGAATGTATATTAGCGAGTGTACCACATATTGCCGCGAGTACACTGCTAATTATTTTTGGTCCCACATAACCCCTTTAAGCTTTCCAAATTGGGAAATATCTGTATAGAAAACAATAACTTGCGTTTCACAGTTAAACCCTTGTCTATGTAGAAGGCCTGAGTATAACATTGCTGAGCACTGCCGTCTCCTGACAAACAATGGTTCCCTCGTGACTGGGAAAACAGGGTTATTTTTAAGTGTCTTTAAGAGACTTTCGAGTTTGTTGCTTTGGGGTCTGATAGGCATGAGGTGACATGCTCCCTAGGGAGAAGCGCGTGTCCCAAATAGGGCGTTAATTGGAGAAGTTAAACATGTACTTTTTGGTGAGAGTTTTGATGCAAAGTGTCTTGGAGGTGAGGAGGTGCACATCTGTTGTGTAGACTGCTATATATCACATCTCTGCGATCCGGGAGAGAGTGAGTTTAGGACACCAAACAAAAGGAGGCGCGAGACCCGCGTAGATCTGTAATAATAGGGAGGAGGAATAAAAGAGACATCTTTATAGAGCACATAGGTAAAAGGAAATGACAGGTTACATGTCATTTCCTAAATATGTGTAATTAAAGGGGATCTCCGGGCATAATCAAAGTAAGTCCTTAGACCTATTTACTATAATGGAGAATTGTCCAGAAATTCCAGGAACTCTCGATCTCATGGACTGTGATGGTTTCATACCAAACGTTTGAGACATTTTCCAGAGTAGTGGTCTCCAGCCTGTGCCTGTCACGACATGCTGGGAAATGTAGTTTTGTAGCAGTAGGAGGACACAGAATGGAAGTCTAAGAAAATAATAGATTTTATGAACCTTTTAGTAGTACATATATATATATACATATATACACACACACACATATACACACACACACACACACACACACATATAGAATGGTTTAAACCTAGAATCTGCATAGAAAATTTTTTATGAGTGACTCAAGCCGTTCATATGAGTGGACGCCATGTAATACTATATAACCCCTGTAGCGGCCTCAGGGCCATCTTTAAAAAATCATCTGTTTGCCGGGAGTGTCATGAGCCGGACCCACTGCGATCCACTGATCACTGCACCAACTCCCATATGAAAGGAGTTGTCAGTGATGAGATAACCCCTTTAATCCACCAATAATGACAAAGTATTTTACTGTAATCCTGGTAAAAACGTCTGTAATATAGAAGGCTGGGTATAGATATTGCGTGGGAATTTGTTATATAAAGCAAAATTAAGGAGGACGGGTCACCTCCCTTGGTGTATCTATTTTAGTAAATACTTGTATTCCACATAATATCACAATTCTGGAGCATCTTTTCTTGGAACCTGCATTGCGTTCCTCTGTTATTCCTCCTAGAAATGTATTAATAAATTAACAACTGGGTGTTACCATTCGCATTGTCAAAGGGGGCGTGTCCCTACACAATCGGTGACTTTGAGCACTGATTGGACAGTGTCAGACTAGATGCTTATAGCAGCGCTGAATGGATAATTTGGCTAGATTAATGGTGGGATCACAATGTGAGATCTATTGTTCTCCATAGGACTGGAGTTATCTCAAAGGGCTTGTCCAAGATTAAATAAAAGGATTTTCTTATTTTTCCCCATAAACAGCGCCACTTCTGTCCATTGGCTGTGTCTGGTATTGCAGCTTATGCTCATTCACTTGAATGGGGATGAGCATTAATACCAAATACAGCTCAGGGACCAACATGGTGCTGTTTCTGAAATAAAGCAGATACATTTTTCTAATTCTGGACAAACCTTTAACGGAGATAACAAAAATATATTTTTATTTTAAATTTGAACTTACTATTTTTTATGTAACAGCTGCTTTCTACCAGTATTTGACTTGTAAGGAAACACTAAGAAGTGGAGTTTTCATTCCTAACTACCGGGGTGCATGTGGACTGTCATGTGGACATTCCTACCTCAATGTTGGCGTGTTCTAGGATAAATAGACACAGACATAGCATAACTATAGGCATACCTCCCTACTTTTGAATTCGGAAAAGAGGGACCCTTTAAGCCACGCCCCTAACCACGCCCAATATCAAATCACGGCCAGATCCTTCTGCAAATAACACGCAAATTCTCACTGCGGATCTCTAGACTGTCTGGATATCACAGATATTATGGATCCGGTATTATCGTCTTTGTGTTACTTTTCCTATCTTGGGTATAACATTTGCTCATCACGGCGGCATATGCAGGACAAACCAAAAGGCTGAGAACAATGAAAGTCAAGAGGGAGACCCTGTGGTGGATGACTTTTCAACTGACAGGTAGCAGAGTTACATGATGGGGATTTTTTATTCCAGTTGTGTAACTCTGCTACCGGTCAATTTAAAAATCATCCACCAGAGCCCCCCTGTAGATTGCTCCACACACAGCCCCCCTGTACATAGTGCCAGACACAGCCCCCCTGTAGATAGCTCCACACACACAGCCCCCCTGTACATAGCTCCAGACACAGCCCCCTGTACATAGCTCCAGGCACAGCCCCCCTGTAGATAGCTCCACACACAGCCCCCCTGTAGATAGCTCCAGATACAGCCCCCCTGTAGATAGCTCCAGATACAGCCCCCCTGTAGATAGCTCCACACACAGCCCCACTGTAGATAGTGCCACACACAGCCCCCTGTAGATAGCTCCACACACAGCCCCCCTGTAGATAGCTCCACACACAGCCCCCCTGTAGATAGCACCACACACAGCCCCCCTGTAGATAGCACCACACACAGCCCCCCTGTAGATAGCGCCACACACAGCCCCCCTGTAGATAGCTCCACACACGGCCCCCTATAGATAGCTCCAGATACAGCCCCCCTATAGATAGCTCCAGACACAGCCCCCCTGTAAATAGCTCCACACGCAGTCCCCCTGTAGGTGCCAGAGCGGAGAGCGGTAGAGGTAGCCGGCCCTACTTCTGCCACTCTTCGCTCTGCTTTTGACGTCACTCACAGTCAGAAGGCAGGAGTCTTGCAGCGGCGTTCTCACTGGTGTCGATGCCGGCCCGGGAGTGAACCAGTCCAGTCACCTGACCGGTGAGGTCAGATGACAGGTCAGGTGACTAGACTGGTCCACTCCCGTGCCGGAATCGATCGCAGTGAGAACACCGCCGCAAGACTCCTGCCTTCTTCTGATCGCTGCTGCAGTCAGCAGCGATCAGCTGTTTGGATGCAGCGACCAGCGGGACATTTTGCAGACCGCCGGTAGAGCGGTGAGAAACCGGGACTGTCCCACCGGATCCAGGACGGTTGGGAGGTATGCTATAGGAGTTACTTATACAGACTGACAGACATTGAGAGATGAGAAGGGACAAGGAGGGAGAAGAAATGACTCTGTATATACTTGTATGCAAGTATATATAACCAGGTGACCATAAGGCTCAATTACAAAAAAAAATGCTTCTGTTGAACTTCCTGTCCTCACTTATAGCAAGAAGAACAGCTGTGGAAGACACACTTCTGCTATAACAATAGGAATAATGTGCTGAATAAGGCCCCATGCACACAACCGTAAAACCGCAGACCGTACCACGGTCCGCGGTTTTACGGACCCATTTGGTTCTATTGGTTGCCGTCACCTTTCCGTAGCGCTACAGATGGGTGTCCGTGCCCGGAATTGAAGCATGTGCTATTTTTTTGTATTTTATGGGCCGTGCTCCGATACTTTGTGCCCGCAATCGTGGGCCCCACACACACGACTGTATTTTTCATCCATTCATAAATACTGTCCGTAAATACGGATCCGTATTTATTTATAGTCATCCATAAAGAATCCGCAATTACGGAAGGGTGTCCTTAAATACTGCCCGTATTGCATTGGTAATGTACCCGTATTTACGGATCCACTAAAAAATCTCCTGGCGTTGCATAGCATCCGTAGCCGTATGTTACAGAAGTGCCCATAGACTTCTATAGAGAGTCCGTGCCGTAATTACGATAAAAAAAAAGCACATGTTCTATCATTTCTACTGCATGGACACCAATCCGTAAAAATACGGAAAGGTGTCTGTAGCCCATAGAAATTAATGTGTCTGTAATTACGGATGAAAAATACGGTTGTGTGCATGGGGCCTAAAAGGATTAAGAATAATCATGAACATATGAAAGTTTTATTATTTGGATATATCTATTCTATAGACTTTTGCAGGTAAATCGCTATGGACGAATTCACGTGAGAAAGCGACAACATATCTTACAAGCAGCAATAAGAAATTCTAGGATTAATACTAAAATAAAGTTAATATTTCATTAATTGTTGGTATTTTTGTATATATGTGCAAATGTTCAAAGGGCAAGTCTTACTCATCAAGTAATGGTATTTCATACTGACGAATATTACATAAATTATGTGCTAATTACCGTAGCCATTAAATAGTACATGTAAATTATATACTACAAAGAGTTAAAATTAGAATTTCTAAGAAAAAAGACTCAGCATTAAAACTGGAATAATCACAGAGCTTAAAATATTATTATGACAAAATTATTACATTCCAAAAATGATCATGATTTACGTAAAAATTTTCTCTAAAAATAAAAAAACAATCGATAACTAATTCGAAATTATCTAAAATTATAAAATGTTAAAGGAGTTGTAAAAGAAAAAAAAATGGCTGCAAAAAATAGAATAAAATGTACCGACACGTAAGCTCGGAAGCCAATCACTGGTGATGCCAGGTATTACAGCATGTGACCAGAGACCAGTTATTGGCTGGAATGTGTGCGAGGTAGAGCATGGCGCATGAGGGAATGCCCAGATGGGAAGGGCTATTTTATGACCTGTAGGACCTGGCGAGTATTATTATGTGAGTGCTATGGTATCATCTGTAAGATATCCTGTTCGAAAGAGCCACATCTTAGCTTACGGACTCCACGTTTTTACAAGTTAAAGTGGTCCATCCCCCTCATAACACTAGTACATGCCATTACTTGCTCATTGCGGAGGTCTGATCACTGGGACCCTTACCAGTCTAGTGATGACATCACTTGATGAAGTGGAAAAACTCATTTACATTATAACTGGTTGTCTCATCAATTCAACCCCTAGCCATATGTCCTATTAGGGAATAGGGACCCCATAGAGGGCGGTCCCCCACTAAGGACCTCCCTGTATAAACCAGATAAGAGAGCGGTAGAGGGTTTGCTGTAGATTTTCCATCTGTATTAGTAGATGGATAATACGCAGCCGAATACAGTAGCAGAAAAGTGGATGAGATTTGAACAATGCTGCAGACATTTTCCACACAGAAATTGACCTGTATTGCAGATCTTTATACGGATCGATGATGTCAGTGAGGGCCATATCCACTCAGACAGCAGCCCTGGCAATCCCCCGGCTTTTGTTCAGCCACAGATTTGCTATGGATTTTTACCAATTAAGAAATTTACAATCGAATCCTATTGTTGCAAATTTTGCTTTGGATTACATGAGAATCCGCAGCAAAATCCACAAGCCTAGACAGTTTAAAATAAGTTTAAATTAAAGACTATGTACACCTTTGAAATTGTCCTATATTTATATATATATATATATATATATATATATATATATATATATATACACACACACACACACACACACACACATATAAATGTTTATCAGTGTATTTGGTGCAACTTTCTAAATACTTTTTATTACAAATTATTTTTGCTTTTTGATATACAGCTGCTTTGTAAACTGTATACAGAGCAGCTGTATCTAGTGCTGAAATCTGTCAGGTCAGCGCTACTGACGGGTTCAGTGACAGTGGGTCCTGTGTGTCTCGTTTTATTAAAATTTACACAACTTTGTGTGGATTTGCCTCAGCGGATTTACCTGCGGCCTCTTCTGGATTTGCTTCAGAAATGTTCGACAGAAGACATATTAACAAGTGTGAGAACATCTCGTGCCCGTTTTAATGAACCTTATTTATAGATTACTGAAGAGCCTCTTGAATGGCACCTTCATGGAGATGTGGTCGGCTAATGCTGTCACATACACAGCTCATCACTTTATGCATTAACCCAGACATAAGTGTCAAAAATAATATTGTAATCTGTATGAAATAAAAATCTTCTTAACATGAGCGCCCTAAACGATTATGTTTTTCGAGCAGGAATGCCGCCCCAATATTTCTCCACGGAAAAAAAAACCATGAAATTATTTTAAGCGAAACTAAAAATAATTTACTCCACAGCATCTAAGGCTATTAGACCCAAGCTTTATATTCCTTCTGGACGGGAAGGGTTAATGTGGCTCACCCCCTGGCTGAGAGTGACCCATTTACTGTAGCGGAGTGTGTATATAACCCTGAGCTGAGCCGGACCTGCAGAGTGTGAGATCCCGAGATTAGGGCAAATCTCTCATCCTCGTTACAGAGCGAAGCTGGATCTCGGCAATGAGACGTGTATACTGGCAGGAAAAAAAAGAGGGGGCTGCTGCTGTCACAAGTGACATGCTATAGATACGTGTGTTTGGATACTTAACCCACACAAACATATTCATCTGTCTGCGTGTCTCATATATATGTCTATTTATGAATGTGAAATTTTGAATGGTAGAAAAAAAGTGTTGTCAACTGAAAGTCCAAAAAGTTAGAATTAACTGTGAGAAAATACAATTTTATTTCTAATTTCATTAAATCTTAAATGGGAAATTCGCTTGTAATCAACTTCTGGCATGTACATATAGATATGTCCTTAAGATGACATCACTGTGTCCTGGGTCACCGAAAATGGTCAGACACAATGCTCATGGTAGAACGTCCCTTATTTTAGTGGCTCTATGTCTTGCAAATTGTGTTGCAGATTTCTAGTGATAGCAAAGGGTGGTCACAGCCCCCACATCTTAGAAATAGGTGGAAATCCAAACGCACAGATCCTCCACCAATGACATATAAAAAGATGGTATTAAATGGGTTGTCACATGAAGACCTATCAAGGCACGTAGATATCATAGAAGGGGGTAAACTGCTTGAGACCACCCTTTATTAGCTACAGTGTACAGCCACTAACCAAGAACGACTCTCTCTCTTGTGCACCCAGTCTATGTATTACATTGTCAGCCATTTATTTGAATAGCTGGCTTGTAATACTACTATTACCCTGTAGTGGGCACTGCAGGCTGAATGTGCCAGTGGGCTAACAACAATCAGCTGATTGCCACGCTGGTTTAAGATTAAAAATGGCTTCTTTTGGCAAGATAATCCTTTTACGTGGACTATCCGTTGAAGTCACTGCTGCTCTAGGACTAAAGGGGGTTTTACACCGGACGATTATCGGGAGGACAAGCATTCATAGAACGCTCGTTGCCGATAATTGTCCTGTGTAAACAGGGGAACGTTCAGTAGATGAAGAAGTAAAAGCTGGATCATCTGCTGGTCATATCGTTTTAAAAAACTGAAATATTATTGTTGTCGGCAGCGCATCTCGGTGTGTAAACAGGGAGACGCGCTGCCGACATGATAATAATTTATGGGGACGAACGATCGGAGTAACGACCGCTCGTCCCCGTCCATAGCTCCGTGTGACAGGAGCAAACGAGCGCCGATCAACAATGTTTTATTGATCGGCGCTTGCTGCATCGGCCGATAAGCGGCCGGTGTAAAAGGGCCTTAACAGTACCAGATAATATTTCCTCGTCCAAACTAAGATTAGTAGAATGTAAACAGACAAAGACGTAAAGAGACAGAGACAAACATTAGGACAATGTAAAGAGACAAAGATGTATTGGTGCCAAAGGGGAATGGGTTTTATACAAACCCAAACTGGTGCCCCCTCTTTGAGAGCCACGTGGCATGTTACAGGGCCTGACTCTATGGTACGGAGACATCTTTAATCAGAAGAATTTTTCCCACTACAATTGCTACAAAAGAAAGTTTAGGAAATTATTATTCAATTACAGTTTTAATGGTATAAGTTAAATTATAATGATCATTTGCAGGGGGAGAGAAAATTTAACTCGTACTATAAATTGTGTAAATTGCAATCAGTAGAAAATGATCTCTTCCTTAGAACAAACTCATAATCCCTTTCTTAGAGTCAGTTCACACAGTGTTTTTTTGGCGCTGACTTTAACGTGGAAACTGCATTGGAATCACCGCCAAGAAACGCCCCAAAGTGCACGTAATTGATTTCTAAGGCAGGCAGAGGCATTTTACCTGGGCGGCTTTAGGCCGCTCGTGGAGAAAAAAAAAAAGAGCAGCATGCGCTTTCTTTGAGCGGTTTCCGCTTCTGACCTCCCATTGAAATCAATGGGAGGCAGAAAAAACCTGCGGCACTCGTTTGGAGCGGATTTTTTTTTTTGTGTATTTTGCTCTAAGTCTTTGCAATAGATTCATCAGCCGCGAAAAAACACTGCAAAAAATACAGGAAAAAAGTACGCTGGCTATTCAAAATCTGCCTCAAAAATCCTTCAGGAATTTGCCTGTCAAAAAACTCTGTGTGAACTAGGCCTTAAAGGACATTTTCAGATATTTGTCCAGTGTCTTGTATAGCTGTGTCGACGGTATATATTTATTTAATAACTACATGTCCTACCATTTTACTAGCTACTTTCTCTTAGGATTTGACCCCCACTGTAATAAACGCACACCCTAATATGAGGAGTTTACATGCCCAGCTGCCGGGGTGTGCACTTATCGGCAGGTCAGTGACTGGATGACCAAAGAGCTCAGCTACATAGGAAAAAATGGCTGATTATGGTCGCTACTTTCTGTCCCTGCCAGCTCTGGAGTAACTGCTGTTTTGACCAGTAAAATGCTGTGCGGTCTAAGGCTGGCCATACACATAAGATAAAACTTGGCCGATTTCGCCAGGATTAGCTGACAAACGTACAGTATGTGTTTGAAATTAAGAGGGAATCGGGCATGTTGGATCTTTTGATCTGGCGGGAGATAAGCCCCTGCCAAGAAGCGTTTGGCAGCAGCTTATACCCCTCTCCTCATTTAAATAAACATGGTGGGGCCAGGGATGTGTTTAGGACCATGAACACTTGGCGTTTCCACCGATTTCTATTTATTTCATTGGAATCGCTGCGAACCCGCCACAAAAAAACGCAACAACTGAGCAGCGTTTACGTAAATGCCTTGACTAGTACAGGATGTGGTCATGTCTGGTAATGCTATGCTATCACCCCTTCTGATTCCCATGTTCTTAGTTGGGTGTAGCATTTGTTTGGGCTTTTCCTAAGTCAGCAAAATGGAAAACCAGAAATAAAAAAAGGACTAAAGCTAGACCGTCACTTATATTATAGTCCATAGCATCACTTCAAATGGAAATCCGTGATTACTTGGTATGGTGTTCCATCAGGACTACCTTTTTCTAAATTCAGACTCATTGGTGATCAACTGGCCATGTGGAACCGACAGCTGAAACTAGGACAATCGGCTTATATCACGGAGGAAGGCGGCGGGCAGTCAAACATCCCACCTGAAGCAAATAAATGAGCGATCATGTACATACATGGTGGCAGCAAGTCAACCATAGGGGAAGCCACTCTTTGTAGCGCTTTTCTGCTCCAGTTAATAGAGGTGCGGCCGAAGAGGAGGAACCCCTCTATGATGTCTATATGCCCGAATAGAGCATGTGAGAAAAAGTTATCCTAATGGGACAACCTCTATAATTATGAAAAGCTCTGCCTTGATGTATATCCACCACGGCATAGAATCAAAGCAAGGCAATGGTAAGCCAGGAAGATCATTTTTCAAGAAACATTTGCAATGAACTCCAATCGGAGTTTGACTTAACTGTTATCATTTGCCAATGAATGGTCACGTGCATCTTTATTGAGGTGTAAGGTCTCTATACTGCACTTACCTGTACAAAGTGGGCAATGTAAAGCTGGATATATATATATATATATAAATAAAAGGCTCTGTGGGGTCATGGACAATGCTTTTTCCACCGGGAACATATTGAGCTGTATCTTCATTGCCTATGGCACTCTACACAAACTATTTTGCTGGAAAAGTAATCTCCAGTCAAGTAACTGCACATGCCAAGTCACCTCTCAACCCCGGGAATGGGACCCCCTCATCCTTGAGATCGGAGGTAGTCATACTTGGACTCTTACTAAAAATACTTTTATGATATATCCAATTGACAAGTCACGTAGGTGTTTAGTAGAAAACCCCTTTAACCCCCAACTATGAATATTGCCAGAGTTCTTATCATCCATCCGTCAGTCCCCCCTCTCTCCATATTACAGAGTTTGCACATAGACCTTATTTACATTTTCTGTCTTTGTTCAAAACCCTTTCTCGTTCTCGGAGGCGGGTGCGTTGTTTGCAGTGTGAGATTGTACCGAGCTCAGTAAACCTCCTGGATTTTCTCCTGTTCTCTCCTAAACAGCCATACAATCCACAGTAATCTGTGTTTGTATAGAAACAACATCTCTTTGAATTTGGGAGACATGCAATGAACTCTGTTTAGTCACAGCGGTAACGCGTACAGATAGTGAGAGGCACAATGGTGTAAGAACAATGACATGCTCATAATGTATTGGGTAGACAGTCACTTAATAATTATTAATAATGAAGATACACAGTTGGTAACGTTACAGACACAACAACCAGCTGAATGTGTCCTCATTTGATCTATGATCGCTCATGACACGGACAATTTACAAGGACTCATCATATACATAGGAAATGTCCATCTTTTATTATAAGGCTCAGTTCACACGGGGCGGATACGCTGCGTAAAAGCACGCAGCGTATCCGCCCTGTGCGTCGACACGAAATTCTGGGCGAAAAACCGCAACAAACTGTGGTGCAGTTTTTCGTCCGGAATGTTCGCTGTAGAAAACTGCAGCACCTAGCAGGCCTTTCATCCCAGGAGCCTGTGATTGGCTGCAGCAGTCACATGGGATGAAACGGCATCCCAGGAGGCCAGCCTGGTGGAGGAAACACAGTCTTCTGTGTAAGTATAACGTTTTATTTTTCTCGGAGTTGCGTTTTTTTGCGGCGGAATCGCTGCGAACCCGCCACAAAAAAACGCAATAACTGAGCAGTGTTTACGTAAATACAATTTCCATGCTGCGGAATAAAACGCTGCACTACAGGTCAATTTCTGAGCGGTTTATCCGCTCAGTATTTACAAAGCGTGTGGATGAGATTTGTTTTATCTCATCCACTTTGCTGCTACTGTATTTGCTGCGGATTTTCCTCAACTAATTCTGTTGCGGAAAATCTGCAGTATTTACGCAACGTGTGAACTGACCCTTATGGTAATTTTTATGTGCGGATTAAATTCTTAATACATCTTAATAGCCATTGGAGCTCTCTTTTTATGACACACAACTCCAAATCTGCTGCATGAACATATATTCAAAACCTAACGTTCCGGTTTCTGCAACCACCACTAGAGGGAGCCTATTCAAAGGTAGACATTTACTTGGGGGTTGTGCAGTCCAGAAAATAAAATTTATACCCCTATAAGGGAATTGTGAGTTATTAGAGGGGATCCCATGTTCAGGATCCTCATCTCTCGACCAAAGAAGAGAGCGGCTACAAAAAGAATGTCTCACTTGAGGACCAGTCATGTCTTGCATTATACAGATATGAAAGGGAATTTATTTAAATGGACAAACTTGTAATGCTTAACTTCTCCTGTGGTGGCGCTGCAGGGAAATTAAACACTTACTGTCAGGTTTCCACCTAGATTACAGCTGATCACTGTGATCAGCTTTGTAACAAGAAGGGATTGCCCAAAGCTAAGAACCCCTATAAGATCATCTGACTGGTACAGAAGCACCCCCTAATGGCGTACATACCATAGAGGCATCCTCTTCACTAGCCAAAGTGTGAAAGGCTCCACATCATCCTCTCCCTATGGGAAGCAAGGGCATTTGTAGGGTTCTCCTTTTTCAAAGTCAACGTTGGCAAGCAATATAGGGGGAATCTAGTCACATAGCTTTTCTCTCCGACATCAAATAGAAAGCAGGGGGAGACAAGATCATGGCATGACTCTACCTGAATTGATCAAGGTGGAAAATATTAGCACCAAGCGGGGGAGGACAACATTTGATTTGGTCTATGGGGCCGGTTTCCTATTTGTATGCTTAACGTGCAACTGTGACATGCAATAATGATATCGAGGACATATATGCCATTCTTTCTGAACGCTCTGCCTTCCAATAACTTGCGGTATTCTGAAATCAAGAAAATAATGCAGCCGGAGAACCCAATGTCTTCCCTACAGGGCACAGACTACTTTATCATAAAAACAAGGTGCTATACAACAAGACACCAACAAATATAAGGTCTACTTTGACGCATCCTTTTAATGTCACACCGCTATCTTTGATTCCCCCTTGGCCTATTCTAGAGATGTTCCCTTTTACTTCGTCTTTCCTCTACTACTAAAAATATTCTGCGCTTTTTTTCTGTCTTATATTTTCTCCACATGCGCTTTTATCCTAGCAAATTTTGATTTCAATTTTATTCTATACCGTCGTTTGCTACCTGGTTTGGCTTATGCAGCTTACCTTTTTTGCCCCCATGAAAGTTTTTATTACCGCTGGTTAATGCACATGCCTTGACTAGTACAGGATGTGGTCATGTCTGGTAATGCTATGTTATCACTCCTTCTGATTCCCATGTTCTTAGTTGGGTGTGGCATTTGTTTGGGCTTTTCCTAAGTCAGCAAAATGGAAAACTAGAAATAAAAAAAGGACTAAAGCTAGACCGACACTTATATTAAAGTCCATAGCATCACTTGAAATGGAAATCCGTGATTACTTGGTATGGTGTTCCATCAGGACTACCTTTTTATAAATTCAGACTCATTGGTGTTCCACTGGCCACGTGGAACCGGCAGCTGAAACTAGGACAATCGGCTTATATCACGGAGGAAGGCGGCGGGCAGTCAAACATCCCACCTGAAGCAAATAAATGGGCGATCATGTACATACATGGTGGTGGCAAGTCAACCATAGGGGAAGCCACTCTTTGTAGCGCTTTTCTGCTCCAGTTAATAGAGGTGGGGACGAAGAGGAGGAACCCCTCTATGCCCGAATAGAGCATGTGAGAAAAAGTTATCCTAATGGGACAACCTCTATAATTGAGAAAAGCTCTGCCTTGATGTATATCCATCATGGCATAGAATCAAAGCAAGGCAATGGTAAGCCAGGAAGATCATTTTTCAAGAAACATTTGCAATGAACTCCAATCGGAATTTGACTTAACTGTTATCATTTGCCAATAAATGGTCACGTGCATCTTTATTGAGGTGTAAGGTCTCTATACTGCACTTACCTGTACAAAGTGGGCAATGTAAAGCTGGATATATACATACATATATATATATATATATATATATATATATATATATATATATATATATATATAGGACAATGCTTTTTCCACCGGGAAAATATCGAACTGTATCTTCATTGCCTATGGCACTCTACACAAACAAGTTTGCTGGAAAAGTAATCTCCAGTCAAGAAATTCCCACAAAAGGTTGTTTGTCATCAGTTGGCAAGACCAAGAAGAGTAGATAGTCATTGGCATATGGCCCAAAACTGGTCCAAGCTGTCTAATATCCTAACAGACCATCGATGCAGCGTTAATATTTTAGGACTTTTTAGTATCAGTAAAGTTTTTCTATCAAGTAACCATTTACAAAGTGCTGAATCTGAAGCTATTCTAGGCCAATGTCATTTATTTCACGTTCCAAAACAAAAGAGAGAAAACCAAGCTTTGGTGAATATATCAAATATGCATTATGTATGGACCAGCTAACACCCATGAAATCCACATGCATTAAATATTATGTAAATTAGTGTGAGCAGCAGGGTATGAGTCAGGTCTCAGGAGAGCCTTGACATCTCACTAAACACTTTCTGCTCGATACTCAACAGGAGATTCATCCAACGTCTTGTCTCCCTACATCCACAGGTCATAAAGCTTCACCTTGATTCTAGTTCCTCTCTTGTATTTACTGTGACTCTGAAGAACAGGGCCTCAGTATATCTTTTAATAATATCGGTCTGTTCCTATCGCCAGTAAAATGTTTTTTTACCGTTTTCAATTATATTTTGCCTTCATTTTCAATGCAATGTAGAAACAAATCTTGTACCTAATTGGAAACCATCAACATGCTGATTTTGACTTACTTTTTCATTTTCTTATGCGTTTATACTTAGTACTTTCATGGTTTATGCCATTTGTCGGCCAGGGTCTCCCATGCTAAAAAAAAAAAGTATACATTAAAAAGTATGTTTTTGTAACATAGGAATCTATGGGCGATGGCTGGCATCCATCAGAGGTATCCGTCGGCAATCCGTTGCCCGTAGACTCCCATGAATATGTCTTTATCATATACTTTTACTGGATGGCTGTGACGGATGCCTCTGATTAATACCATCCGACGCTCATAGACTCTTAAAGAGGCTCTGTCACCAGATTTTGGAACCCCTATCTGCTATTGCAGCAGATCGGCCCTGCAATGTAGATTACAGTAACGTTTTTATTTTAAAAAAACAAGCATTTTTGGCCAAGTTATGACCATTTTTGTAGTTATGCAAATGAGGCTTGCAAAAGTCCAAGTGGGTGTGTTTAAAAGTAAAAGTCCAAGTGGGCGTGTATTATGTGCGTACATCGGGGCGTTTTTAATACTTTTACTAGCTGGGCGTTCTGATGAGAAGTATCATCCACTTCTCTTCAGAACGCCCAGCTTCTGCCAGATCACGCTGTGACGTCACTCACAGGTCCTGCATCGTGTCAGACGAGCGAGGACACATCGGCACCAGAGGCTACAGATGATTCTGCAGCAGCATCAGCGTTTGCAGGTAAGTAGCTACATCGACTTACCTGCTAACGCCGATGCTGCTGCAGAATCAACTGAAGCCTCTGGTGCCGATGTGTCCTCGCTCTTCCGACACGATGCAGGGCCTGTGAGTGACGACACAGCGTGATCTCTCGAGAACACGGCTGTGTCTGCACTGCCAGAAGCTGGGCGTTCTGAAGAGAAGTGGATGATACTTCTCGTCAGAGCGCCCAGCTAGTAAAAGTATTAAAAACGCCCCGATGTACGCACATAATACACACCCACTTGGACTTTTAAACACACCCACTTGGACTTTTGCAAGCCTCATTTGCATAACTACAAAAATGGTCATAACTTGGCCAAAAATGCTTGTTTTTTAAAAATAAAAACGTTACTGTAATCTACATTGCAGCGCCGATCTGCTGCAATAGCAGATAGGGGTTGCAAAATCTGGTGACAGAGCCTCTTTAAGTAAAAAAAAAAAGTATACATTTAAAGTATATGGTTTTTTTTACTGGATAGCGCGAGATCGTATTGGTATCATGACAAGTTGTATTACTTTATGCAATTGAAGAGTAAGTAAGAGTGGACACATCTGCATGCGCTATTATTCGTACATCATAAAAAGGGCCCTTAGCCCCCTGCACCTTCTTCCATTGACTTATCTCAGGGGTGGTTTCAGATGGGACAACCTCTTTAAAGCATCTCTGGCAAGTCTCCACTTTCTCAGGGCAGCTGTCATGGCTGTGGGGTATTTCGACCCACTAGGCCGCTCCGCCATAGCAAAGTAGCAGCTAGCCAAACAAGTGTCAATAACAGGCTCTAGGACAAGAGTACCTGGATAGATGATTTGGCAAACACTCGGCATGGCAGGCACTAGGTGTAGCAGACATGTGGCGTAGCAGACCCTTGGCACAGATGACAATCTCAACTCCAACACTAGATTACGCACTGGAACAAACACAATTATTGGATACGGGATACAGGAAATGGGAACACTGGATACAGGACACAACTAAAGAATCATTTGCAAAGACTAACATGGGCAGACACAACAACGCTCAGGCAAGGAGAGGAAGGGCAGAGCACTTTTTAAGGTACAGGATGTATAGGGATTGGCTAGGGAGCAGGGAGGCAGCTGGCGAAACAACAGAGTACCCAATAATACAAAGTCCAGCACAAGGGTAACTGAATAGTCCAGACAGTCGCAGTGGCTAGGCACAGATGGTACTTCAGACGGCAGATGATGCAAAGCGTGGCAGATGACACCAGGCGTGGTGTAACACAGTAGGCGTGACCAGAGGCACAACACGACTTCAACTTCTAAGGCACAGGAACAACGGTAGCACGGGAAACAGGATACAGGTACCAGGTACTGGAGCAGGTACAGGATAACACTAAGGGACCATTTTCAGAACTAACACGGGTAAACACAACAACGCTCAGGCAATGAGTGAAGGGGCAGGGCCCTTATTATAGTCCAGGGTGGTCATGGGTTAATTGGTGATTATTTTCATGTGCCCTTTAAGGCCGGGCACGAGCGTGCGCGCGCACCCTACGGGACACAGCCAAACGGAGCGGAAGTGAGCGATGGCGTCTCCTGGGGAGGAGATGCAGCCCAGCGCTCACTGATCCACCATGGCTGCGGCCGTTGGGGGGTGTGTAATCCAGACGGTCCGTGGCCATGGGCGCTACAGTGGATCTATACCTACACATTATATGGTTAGGTTTGCACATGGTAGATTTAATGTGGATTATAAATGTAGAATTTGCACTAAATTCCGCGTAAAAGTACAGAATAATGCAAATTAATGGGGTTTTATAAAATCTGCAGTGAATTGTAGGCATGGCGCAGATTTTCAATCTTGAGTACCTGTATTACTTTCTGCAATAACTGGACTTGTGAGCTCCAGCTTAGTAATGTCAATGGTTCCTAGTGAAAGGTCGGCCTGTCCGCCTCCATATGCATCCACTATGTGTAGGCGGCTTGTACACATTGATTAAACATTTTGAATCATATATTATATTTTAATTTTAGAATAATAAGGCTTCATAATAATAAGGTACAAATTGAACAGATGTCTCACAACCAATGACAAGAAATACTAGATTGGACTAGTCATATGTGAGACAGGCTAATGAAAACGTTCTCTGCCATGAGAGGTCACATTTTTTATGTAAATACCAAACACAAAAGTCCAAGATATTTCCAGTTTGGAGATTATTCGACCCAGTCTTTTTGGGTGCCTGGAATAGAAAATCCATTTTCAAATATCCTACTAAGGCATTCTGAGTAGAAAGAGGGCGACCCTGATCTTTTAGCCAAAGCGGAGAGACACTGCAAAGAGTGTCTATCTAACACGGACAGCCAATTTATTTAAATGAGAAACATGTAATTCTACATTTCCCCTATTGTGGCGCTGCATGGGAATTGAACCCTTGATGGCCATTGCCCTGCAGATCACAGGTGATCACTGGGGGTTCCAATTAAAAGACTGTCCAAAGCGGACAACCTCTACATTAGAGGTCACTTACATATACCTTTCTAAACAGTAAAGCAAGAACTCTCATTATTAGCAACCTATTTATTAGACTATTTTGAACACATGATTTTGTTGTATGAACTTTAAAGAGGTTGTTAACTTTGGCAATCCCTTTCGGTTAAAAAGGTCCTCCGATGATAAGCTGAATACAGGGTGTTCTGCTGCAGTCACACCCAGAAATCAGCTGTACACTGTGGTGGAACATGGCAGCAAGTGTTTAGTCCCCCTGCAGCACCCCCGCAGGGGAAATAAAGCATTACACCATTCTCATTGAAATCAATAGACCGTTGGAGTATGTGCCAGAGTGGGAGATGTTATTTTGTAGCCACTTTCGGCTCTGTGTGTGTGATAAGCTTGGAACAAAATGTGATTCAGAATATATAAAATTAATAACAGTCTGTCCGAATCCTGCATACTAAGTTTTGAGATTGAAATGGTCAACCTCACCAATGGTGTATGTACCACAGAGGTATTCCTTAATGCTCATATTAGTTCAAATGGAGAGTGGGGAATCCAAAGTAGATTGGCCAATGTCCCTTCCCAATGAGTAATGGAAAGTTGCCCAGGACTCAGCCCTCCAGAAGGTCCAATGTGAGTAACCAAGGAAGTGGTTTTTTTCATACTACACGATCTGCACCAATCTGAGTGACTGAATGATTTAAAGTAAATGTAATATTACTTACTAAAGACCAGGTCACTTTACATAAGGAAAATCGGAACAGATAGTTATAATAATGATGAATAATTTGGAATACACAAAGTCAACATAGCGACAGGTTCTAAGAATTGTAGCACACTGCTGCCACCTGCTGAGTGACAAACATTTGCACCAACTTTTGAACAGAAATAGCCACAAGGGGTTAAAACAAGTCAGGATATTAAATAGATGTTCTCAATCATATTCATATTAAAAGCGTCAGAGTAAATTTGGATTTAGTGATAATAACATGTAAAGGTCTATTAGACTCAGTAGTGACTACTTGATCAGACCCTCCTCGTGGAGAATTCTGACATTTGAACCGATATTTTAGACATCGACATCATAAGGGGTGAGCAAGCTACAAGATATAAATAGAAGATGTCGCAACGATTTATGGAAATCATTTTTAGTCTTTATTTTATTGCATTCAATTGTTCGGGGAGCAGCAAACACCTCAAGTTGCGGAAGCAGCACTTGATACAATGAACCAAGATGAAAAGAAGGGTGAAAAATAAAAAACTTATGCCAATGGCCTTCATGGCAAATACGGATTCAGGGTCACTGAAGTGACGTTTCCCTACAGGATCTCTTTGCACAGCCAACCTGAAGCCGGCCTTCATCTTCCCCTGCAGCCAGCAATAGTAGATTCCTTTGTCATCGAACTGAATGAAGCGAAAGTTTAGATGGTTTCCATGGTCGATAAAGACTCTCATAAAGTTATTAATCCCAATTAGATACTCTGTGCGATAAAGTCTGTCATTGTCTTTGTCCCAAGCCACAGCATGTTCTGGTTTGGCTCCTGGACAAGCAATACTCAGCCTGCTGCCTATTGGATGAGTGTGTAACTGAATTGGTACTTTGGTGGTCCATGGGATATAATCTTTAAGCTTCATTATATTATGGATCAAAGTGCTGAATTTACCCAGAATGCCTTTTTTGGGCTTGTGGCATGGACTTATGCAGCTCCTGACTATGATCTCTGGTCTCCGACCGGATATGGACTTTTTGAATTTGGGTGGGACGGCTTCTGAGCCACAAGTAGTCCCAATATACTGAGCTACGCGAAATCTGGGGTTAAGGTAGGTACTATTGATATAGCATAAGCCAATTCTTCTTTGTTCCCCTCTCACGTCACATCGATCACACACTGTCCACTCCCAAAAAGTGGTGAAGACGACAAAATATTTGCTTATCAGATCCGGTTGTGGGTGACCATGTCGGTCTTCAAATGCTACATATGCATTCTTGGACTCTTGAATATCAACGCTGTATCCATAAAAGAAGTGTCCGTCCCGTGAGCCACACATATAATTTCCTGAATCTTCTATTTGTGCCTTAAACACTATTAGACTGAACATCCGGATACTGAACCTGAAAACAATATCAAAACTGCCACGAACATTTTGAACATCCAGTTGGACTGTACCATTGAAGTCTGTGAGCACCCGGGTCTTCTTATTACCCGTGTTCTTCTGATAGTACCACACTACGGACTTTATTAGTTCAGGCTTGCAATGGCAAGGAAGTTCAAAGGTCATGTCCGAAAGGTAAGCCATTGAGTCAAATAATAAGAATGCCGGGCAAACCACAGACCTGTAGATGTCGTCTTTTTCAACAATCTCATAACTAGTTGCTGGATTTAGATGGAGTAGGAACGTAACTGCTGCATAAGGGAGGAGAAGACAATAGTGAAGCATCTTTTACTAGAAGGGTATAGATGACACATCAAATGGGATCTTTTATTGACTTCTATGTTGTTGAAGTCAACTGAGTCCCAACTGCACGGAATTATCATGATCAAACATTCTTTTGTTTCCAAAGAAAAGGTTCGAAGTTCTATTGCACTTCTCCTTTAAGAGGTTGTCTGTTTTGAACAATCCCTTTATGTTAGTAGGGTATTCCAGCAATAAGTGCCTGTTCACACCTGCGTCTTTTTTACCATTGTTTTGCAGCCCTGCAGAGATCAGCTGTAATCGGCAGAGAAACCAGGCAGCAAGGGTTCAATTCCCCTCTTGAGCCTCTGCAGGTGAAATGAGGAATTACACAGTCCCCATCTAAATCAGTGCTCTAGGCAAACTTCTCAGAGCTCTACCAGTACATGAGAGATTCGTGCTGCCAAATGTATTTGTTTTCTACAGTAGAAGAAAAATGTATCAGCTTGGAGTCCAGGCTGTTTGGAGGATTGTCTAGACAATTGTAGCAAAACCTCAGCTGTGGGAAGTATTGAACTGTTATTCCTATCTTAGACATTTATGGCATAATCACTGGATATTCCATAAATATCTGCTAGATGCGGGTCCGATCACTATCTAGAAAACAGAGGTCCCCCATCCTGACTGGCTGCCACATCCAGGGCAAGAATCACTGGAGACTGGAAATAGACGATAGATGTAACTCCTATAGACATGAATGGGAAGCAGCCGACCACAACAAGCTCGCAGTTTCTGTAATTCCCATCCACCTCTCCACTTATTCTCAAGCTGGATGCGGCGACCAGTGGGACGGGTGTCCCCCATTCTCCAGACAGGTATAGGTCCCAAAGGTAGGACCCGCATCTTGTGGCTATGCCATAAATGCCTAAGATGGGAATAACCCTTTAAGTTTGTATCGATTTCCAGTCTCTTGAATTTATTGAACATAGTGTGTTATTAAAACGTAGAACTATTAGAAATCATTGCAGAACTTTTCATTATACAATGATTGTGCTTTATTTACATAAAACCGGAAACATTTTTCAATCCTGTTAAACCACGCTAAAGTTTATACAAACTGGTTCAGTAAATTGCAATAGTAAGTGAAGAAAGTTGGGATCAGAGGACAGGTTATTACAGGTTATTGCTTATTCATATAATGACGACAGTAATATGGAAGTTAATTTGACACATCGATCTTATACATAATTGTTAGTTGCATTATTGTTGATTTCCATTGACCATCTGCTTCCTTTTCATCATTTACTAAAGTCTGCAGCTTCACAAACAGCTCCTGGCAGCGTGCCCTCTCGTCCTTGCCGAGGAAGACCAGGTTGAGGTGGAAGCGTGGAGTCTTTGCCAAACACTGTAATATCTCCATCACTTCAGCCAATTGCCTGTGCTGAAGATGCTCCTCCAACACAAGGAGGAACTCCCCCAGCAGACCCGAGCACACTTCTGCATGGAAGATATGGGATAACTTCTCAGCCCCAATTTGCAAGAGGAAGTCATATCTTCTCTCCATATCTATCCTGCGCCACACACGGGTAAACTCAAATGCATTTCTGGGTTCTGACAGTTGCGATTCCTACAATAAAGATTAAAAGAAATGGACAAATACAAGACCAGTGGGTTTTATAGGATTACCGCCAAAACAAAAACACATTTTATATATATATATATATATATATATATATATATATATATATATATATATATATATATATATATATATATATATAATGATTTCATCCATGGTTCCACAGTCATGTTGGTGGTAGATGGGTTGTGGCACCTGCAGTAGAGCCCCGTGCTTCATCATCACAGCGGTGGTATCAGATCCAGTACTAAAACAAGGTGGTGATATCTAAAGCCATGACCAGGAGCCGGAAGAATGGATGTTATCCAATCCCATAATGCTCATATTCACCCATGTGATATGCGGATCTTTCATCCCACTACCAAGCTTGCCAGCCAGAGTGCTTGAGACAGTGCAGTAGCAAATCGCACCCTTATTTTCCCTGCTCAGAGCAAGAAACTAACATCTTCTTAGACAGGTAGTCATTTCCCCTCCCCATAAAGCAATGTATGTAGGGAAGGCAAGTTTAAATACAGCTCCTAGTTACAAAGCCTCATGGTCGTAAAGTTTGGAACCACACAGGGGCGTAGTAGTAGCACCTGGTCCCTGAGGGGGCCCAAAGGACCCTCTGCCCCATAGGTAGACACCAGTATTATAAATGGCAAGTGGTAGATGAGGGGCCCGATTACAGATTTTGCATTGGGGCCCAGAAGCTTCAAGTTACACCTCTGGAACCTCATAATCGTCATTTAGGTGCAACATCATTCCTTATCCAGCATTCGATAATCGAAAATGATTGATAATCCAGCACTAAACTAAACTATAATGTGGATATTCACAAGACCAGAAGCTGGAAACTCGTCATAAAAGAACCAATTAAGAAATTCCATATTTTAATTAGCATTTTACAATTTTTTGTAGGGTTCTCTACACTTACAAGAGACTTTAATTTACATTTCTCTGGCCATCCTATAATCCAGAATATCAGATCATTCAAAACCAATCCAATCCCATCAATGTCAGATTAAAGAAATTTGACTGTACTAATCTAGCACATGGCTGCCGTTTTCATCATTATATAATTATTATTAGACTGGAAATGCCAGTTTAGGCTGGATTCACACATTGCGTATTTGTTGCAGATTTTGATGCAGATTTTTGAGCCAAAGACGAAGTGGATTCAAGAGGAAGGAGAAGTATACATTCTCCCTTTCTATTTCCCATTCCTTTTAAAACCATCTCTGGCCTTGGCTCAAAAACCTGCTACAAAATCTGCAACAAAAACGCAATGTGTGAATGCAGCCTAATGGTCTCAATGTATTTGGAATTAGTATACAGAACATAGCAGAGTTGTGGTAGTTAGCAGATAGTGGAACGGTGTATATGGCTGGTTAAAAATAGAGGCATTGCTATAGGATCTAGTATCCTGAAACAATTCCAATATTGCTGATACCCAATTACAAAATATTCTCGTAGGAGAGGACTGTCCCAATGTATGTCTCCATACTATACCTCAGGATCAGCGATACTGTGGACCGACTGAGTTTTTGCCCTTAGGGCAGGGAAATTTACCGAAGCAAACCAGAACTAGTAGGTACCCCCCTCCTCTGCGTACATTACTGGTTTGCAGTGATGTCATGTTCATTGAATTGACAGATGTCATACACAATATGGCAGGTAAACTTTGAATGTATATAACAGGTTAATCTTAAAAGGAGGGAGCTTTTTACTGTCGCAGTTTGCTAATCAAGCAAAGGTAAACCACAGTAAGGGAACAGAGAATGGCTGGAGGTAATCAAATGGATACGTCTGGATTACAAGAGAAGATGGAGTTTCAAATAGTGTCATAAAGAAAAGAGCCGCGCGGCCGGGACAAGCAGATGTAATCAATTTCTGTTTCCGCCTCACCTGTAACGCGGCACTCGCTGGCTCTTTGGACGAGCTGCTTGTTGTGGCGGTCGGGTTCCATGGCTGCTTCCTATCGCCTCCAATCTTGTCCTTCCGCTCCAAGGGTTTCAGGTTAGAAGCTGCTACAATATCTCTGCGGAGAGCAAATGAAAGTGGAATTTATTGTAGAAATGAAAAAAGTTTAATCTAGCAAGAAGGACATCAAACTTTTCTGGTGTTTCCGCTCAGAATTAGAGATTGTAATCCCGAAATGCAATAAAACAAAAAGAAATGACAAAGTTATAGTGAAAGTCCAGCTGTTGTGAAACAATTTCCCCCCCGCATGCTTTTGGGACTTGCTTATATGCTGGCACAACCAATTTTTGGACAGCCTCAATATCATAGACGTTAAAAATCTACTCCCGTTTTGTGTGTACAGCTCCTATGCAGTGTCCATGGCGATCTGATCTAGGGGTCCCTGATTAGGACATACTCCTTCATTGCATTGCTTCTGGGTGAGAAGATGTGACTCACAGAGGCACCATATGGCAGCAATATGAATTTCTAAGTCTCTGTAATATGGACTATGTTAGGCTGGATTCACACAAGCACATTACGTACGTAATTAGCGGACGTATTTCGGCCGCAAGTCCCGGACCGAACACAGTGCAGGGAGCCGGGTTCCTAACATCATAGTTATGTACGATGCTAGGAGTCCCTGCCTCGCTGCCGAACAACTGTCCCGTACTGTAATCATGTTTTCAGTACGGGACAGTAGTTCCACAGAGAGGCAGGGACTCCTAGCGTCGTACATACGTATGATGCTAGGTGCCCGGCTCCCTGCAGTGTGTTCGGTCCGGGACTTGCGGCCGAAATACGTTCCGTCCATTACGGACGTAATGTGCTCGTGTGAATCCAGCCTAAGCGTGACGTGTTATAGGGTCTGTGTGCATTCTTGGAACAACCACCAACCAGATGGTGCTATTTTTTTATACCTTACAGATCACACTGTAAGGCCCCCGTTCACACGAGCGTGATTCTCGTCCGTGTGCTGTGTGTTGAAACAACGCACAGCACACTGACCCATTGTTTTCAATGGGGCCATTCACACATGCATGATTATTCGCACAGCGTTAGTGCGTTGCGTGAAACTCACTGCATGTCCTATATTGGTGCGTTCTCACGCACCTACGCGCCCATTGAAGTCAATGGGGGCGTGAAAACCACGTACCGCACACGGATGCACATCCGTGTGTGGTGCGTGATTAACGCATCAATTCAATTGAAAAAAATAATTTTGAAAAAAAAAAGATGTGCGTTGTGAGTGCGTGAATAACGCCTGCCACTCGCAAAGCACACTGATGCATAACGCAACACACACGGACCTGATTCACACGCGTTTTTCACGCACGTGAATCTGATACGCTCGTGTGAATGAGGCCTAAGGCCACATGCACACGATGCATTTTATGAGTGGACTTGCCACGTGGATTTCCTGTGTCAAATCTGCAGCGTAATACCGTATCAGCAAAGTAAATAAGATTATAAGTAATCTCATTTGGATCCAAATCCGCAGCATGTGTATTTTGCGTTTCCATCCCAGAATTGTATCTGACAAGTTTGTAAAAAAAAATCCAACAATCTGCAGCATAATAGCACCTGTTTCTGCATCAAAATGTAAAATCTGCACCAAAAAAACCCCATTAAAAACAGCGATATTAAGTGTGTATTTTACCTGCAGTTATGATGTGGAAATTCTGCAAAGTGTGCATGTAGCCTAAGGGTCAACCAACACATAGTTGACTTTTTCTACTGCGGATTTCACCCTACACAAAGGGTGAAATCAATGGTGAAATTCTGCGGCATTGCCACACAAGAATGAGCAGGCTCTGATTTTTTCATGGTCCTTTTCCGCTACGTGTGGATGATGGGGTTTTGTAAACCCAATCCACATGTAATGTACTGAAAATGACCACCAAGTGTTAACATGGCCTGACAGCTCTAACATAATAAAATATGTGCTCGAAATGAGCAGCAGATTTGCTGACAACTAGTATATTGATAGAAAAGCGATACAATGCAATAAAAGTATATCAAGATCGTGTTGTCAAAATGGATTTATCATTATGCTGTAACTATTAATTCTACTGATGATACAATACAATATTTCCGTTATATAAAAAGACTAGAACAGCGACTTGTGTGTCCCCTGCATTATTTCTGCTCATGACATCTCTGAAGGCTCCTGTTCTAATCCGTTCCTAATCTCTCCACATGTTCTTATCACTCCAGTGGAGTCTTAGAAATCTTTACATTGGCGTTAAACTACTGCAGCGCTTCTTGTCTAATGTCCTTATGATCAGATATTTGACTAGTGTAAAGAAAAACGTATGTGTGGACTATAGCAAACAAGATCGTCTATGACATCCAATGGCTCTAGATTTTAACTAATGGGGGTCCTGAACAGACATTTTTGTGACTGTTAGAGATCACTTTAATGGGAAAGTGTCATCAGAAAATGACCTAGTATTTAAATCAAGTTTTTATGTTAAACACATTTAAGAATTTTCTGAGGTTTTTTTTTCTATTTTTTAAATCAACATCTAAATTAAATCCTAAAATCTTGAAGTTTTCACTCTGGCCGCTGAGCCTTACAATAGACTGACACTTCCTGTTCTGTAGAGATCACTTCTCAGCAGTCATCTCATTATCATCACAGGCAGGATTACAATGACAGTAACACCCCTATATATAGATAACACAGGATCCACATTGACAATATGTGATGGACCCTCCTCCCCCTTCCTGCACAATGACCTCTGCACAGGTCACAGAGCATGCCTAGAAAACTGTACTATTGAAGTCAATGGGTCCTGTTCACAGGTTCTTGGTCAATGTGGCTGTAAAGCATCTCTCTAAATGCTGTTAAAGGGGTTGTCCCAGAATCAAAATAATATTATCACTTATCCACAGAATAATTTTCTGATCGCTGGGAACTCGCCGCTGGAACCCCCACCGATTGTGGGAACTATGATCCTGAACCCCCAGATCCCCCTCACTGCTCAACTGCAGTAAGGAGGACATGGAATGGAGTGACGGTCCAGCATGCTCATCACTCCATTCAAAGTCTTTGGGAATGACGGTACCAGCCGAGAACTCCTCTTCACTACAGGGGATCTAGGGGTTCGGGACCCCCCGTTGTCACAATCAGCGGGGGTCCCAGCGGTGGGGCCCCCAGCAATTAGAAAATTATCACCTATGCTGTGGATAGGCAATCATTTTTTATTCTGGAACAAACCCTTTAATAGAAGGCAAGATGGCTGACCCAATAACCATGAACAGAAAAAAATTATTAAAAAAAAATCTACAATAAAAAAAAATAAAAACAGATTAGAAAAAAAATAAATTATGATTCACGATCTGGTTTTAATTAGGGAAAAAAAATATTCCTTTAAATGTCCACCTTTTACAGTTTATATAAAGATATAATCTATATAAGAAACTTTGTTATATGAGTAACTTTGTAAATGCAATGTATTACCTATATTATACTCATCCTGAATTATACCCTATTTCATAGTTCAGAGCTGCATTCACAATTCTGCTGGTTGTCAGACACCTTCCTTGTAGCTTTAGCTGAGCTCCTATAATACAGTGCTACAGATTTTTCCTATACAAGATGACTGTACAGAACCAGATGAAAAGATGACACTTCCCAGAATGCAAGTCACCAGAGCAAACTTTGTGAAGTCAACAAGTCTTGCTGGGAAATTTCAACTCTGAAGCCGCAGAATTGTGAATGCAGCTCCGGACTATAAATATGTCACCGTAAAAAAGTAACAAGCCATCAGAAAGACACAACGATGACCATAGTAGATAGGTGATAAATAATGATTATTGGAAAACCCATTTAAGTATAATTTACTAGAGATTGTATTATTATCACCTGCACATGGAGCACCTTCCTTTAGTGATATTTATGCTACCCCTGATCTGTCCACAAAGGTCATATATTTAATAAAATACCTGAACTCCTCATAAGATGCCACCTTCTGGTGAATGGCACGAAACTTAGCAGCATTCTCCCTCTGATACTTCTCGTCTGCAGCCACAGCATTGGCCAACTCCCGTTCCAACTCCCGAAAATCAATCACTTCTGAATCGTTCATTGCTAAGTAAGCATAAAAAAAAAGGTGTTTTAGTTATGGACGAACGATAAGACAATTATAACTGAAATGCAACCTTAATGCCATCCACCGTATTTGTACGCCGGATGTGCGCCACAACAATATTCTGCGAGCTCAGGATCTGAGCCCACACCACATGCAACGGACAAAATCGGAGATAGCTCCTACCCAGCCGTTTCAAACCCTCAGATGCTGCGGTCAATAGCGACCGGGACATCTCAGTGGTTAGACAGGGGGAGGGGGACACTGTAGCTGGAACTATTTTGGGTCACTGTAGCCGGCACCGTGTAGGGGGTCGCTGTAGCCGGCACCGTGTAGGGGGTCGCTGTAGCCGGCACCGTGTAGGGGTCGCTGTAGCCGGCACCGTGTAGGGGGTCGCTGTAGCCGGCACCGTGTAGGGGGTCGCTGTAGCCGGCACCGTGTAGAGGATCGCTGTAGCCGGCAGCGTGTAGGGGGTCACTGTAGCCGGCACCGTGTAGGGGGTCACTGTAGCCGGCACCGTGTAGGGGGTCACTGTAGCCGGCACCGTGTAGGGGGTAACTGTAGCCGGCACCGTGTAGGGGGCTCTGTAGCCGGCACCGTGTAGGGGTCGCTGTAGCCGGCATCGTGTAGGGCTCGCTGTAGCCGGCATCGTGTAGGGGTCGCTGTAGCCGGCATCGTGTAGGGGTCGCTGTAGCCGGCATCGTGTAGGGCTCTCTGTAGCCGGCATCGTGTAGGGGTCGCTGTAGCCGGCATCGTGTAGGGGTCGCTGTAGCCGGCATCGTGTAGGGGTCGCTGTAGCCGGCATCGTGTAGGGGTCGCTGTAGCCGGCATCGTGTAGGGGTCGCTGTAGCCGGCATCGTGTAGGGGTCGCTGTAGCCGGCATCGTGTAGGGGTCGCTGTAGCCGGCATCGTGTAGGGGTCGCTGTAGCCGGCATCGTGTAGGGTCGCTGTAGCCGGCATCGCGTAGGGGTCGCTGGAGCCGGCACCGCTTAGGGGGCTCTGTAGCCGGCACCGTCTAGGGGTCACTGTAGCCGGCACCGTGTAGGGGTCACTGTAGCCGGCACCGTGTAGGGGTAACTGTAGCCGGCACCGTGTAGGGGTAACTGTAGCCGGCACCGTGTAGGGGTCGCTGTAGTCGCATTGCGCAGGGGTCGCTGTAGCCGCATTGCGTAGGGGTCGCTGTAGCCGGCACCGTGTAGGGGGCTCTGTAGCTCGCAACGCGTAGGGGGCGCTGTAGCCGGCAGTATTGTAGGGGGCACTGTGGTCTGCACGATTGTAGGGGGCACAGTAGTCGGCACTGGGTGGGGGGTACTGTAGCCGGCACTATGTAGCGAGCACTGTAGCTAGCACTATGTAGGGGGCACTGTAGCTAGCACTTTGTATTCGGCACTATGTAGGGGCACTGTAACTGGCACTATAGCTAGAACTTTGTAGTGGGCACTACAGCCGGCACTGTGTAGGGGGCACTGTAGCCCGCACTATTTTAGGGCTGTTGTAGCTGGCACTGTGTGAGTGTGTGTGTGAGGGGGGGGGGGGCACTGTTATGTCAAGTTGGCATATGACTGACAATTTTGTGCACCACACAAAATATCTTCCTGAAGTAATTTTAGGCTATATGCTGTACCTACTCTTGCAGTGTAATACATACACACACACTAATATAGGTAAAAATAAATAAAAACTAACAATATCAATGGCGGCTGGTTAGGAAAGAGAAGATATCACACGCGTTGCACGTTACTTTTTTTTTACCTTGCAATTCCGCCTTCATTTCAGCTGGAACGCTGTCACCATAGTAACAACTTCCCTCGCTGAATAGGGTGCAATTCCACCAATCAAAAGCAGCAGCGTCAAGTCAGCGGCCTGCGATACGTCCGGGGTTTCATAGCTGTCTAAGTTACTGCCTTCGAGAATTTTACTTGTAATTTAGTCCATATTATTTTAATTCTCTCATCTGACAAGACATTGTAAAGAATATACTACACTGGATAAGGCGAATCCTCATAATGTTTGTGTCATCCTCCCCCTTTGGTTCAGGCAGCCAGGGACAGCACACACAGAACTTGTGGTCGACGCGCTGGGTCCTTTTTGGCCGGTGTCGCAGGAAGTGTGTGTGAGAGAGCGGCGTGAGCGGAGAGAACGTATTAGTAACGTGTGATTCCGGGCTGTGAGCGGGAATCTGCAGGTAGAGTATATGAGCGCTCATGAGTTTTACATATTTACCAGCTGTGCCCGTGTTCATGTCTCACCATCATGTGTTACTCCTGCCATTGTACTAGCGAAGGTCCCAGCCATACATTACATAGTATTGGATGTATACGAGAGTCACATGGCTCCCTGGTACTTTCATGCTCTGTTCTCATCTGCGTCGTGACCACCATTTATAACGGAACCCATGACACAGTGGCGCATCCATCATACGACGTACACCAGCGGCGCCCGAGGGACCCCATTGACTGAGACTATGTTCCCCTTTAGTCTGTTCCGTCATCGTAACGAAAAAAACGTTCGTGCCGAATCCGTCACGTCAGCGAAACCCATTGACTTTAATGGGTTCCGTCAGGGTTTCTGTCATTGTCCATGTACAAATGGCGCTTCATGCTGCGCTATTGGGCTTAGTTTACATCTACACCAGGGTCCTGCTTCGACAAAACGTCGGAACGGGGCCCTGGCGCAGATGTGAACGAAGCCTTAGGGCCTGTTCGCATCACCGTTCGCTTTCTGTTCCGGGGTTCCGACCGTGATGTGAACAGGCCCTTATTGTCCAAGAGTTTTGGTGAAACCGGCAACGGAGCTATGCTGTTTCTGTGATTCATAGTCGGAAATCACACGGTTCAGCCACAATAGAGCAGTAAACCGGGGTTTAGGGGGCCCCATTCTAGAGATAGGTGCGGGTCCCAGAGGTGGGACCTGCATCTATTTGACATTTATGACATATCCTGTGGATATGTCATAAATGTCTCTGATGGGGAAAACCCCTTTAAGGCTAGAAATCTGATCAGACCTAGTGCTACAACTGTATCCAGTCTAGACAATCTTTTCAGTTAAAGGGGTTTTTCCATAATCATTATTTATCTGATCGGCGGGGGTCTAATCTATCACGAAAACGGACTTACTGTGCCGTTCCTGGGAGCCCCACAGGATTGGAGCGGTAGTGCGCGTTCTCGGCCACCGCTCCATTCATTTCTATGGGGCTGCCGAAAATAGCGCTCCACAGCCCCATAGAAATTATAGGAGCGGTGGCCGAGAATGCGCACTACCACTTCATTCCTATGGGGCTCCCAGGAATGGCACAGTAAGCCCGTTTTCGAGATCAATGACAGTCTGAGCGGTCGGACCCCACCGAAAAGATATTCATCACCTATCCTGTGGATAGGTGATAAATATTGTTTATGGGAGAACCCCATTAAATAAATCCTCAGGACAAATCTCTCGTGTACTGATAGTTTGCTACAATGTGTTAGTGTAGGTAGAATGTATAAGCTGGGGATACAGACCGGTTTAGCTCACAGAGGATTGTATAGACTGGGTGCAGTTTAGGTGCCAGCTAAGTGTAGGACTAGGGCAGGATGGGCTGTAAACAAGAATGCTTACGTTTCCTGACCGCAAACAGAGATTTTGAAAATGGTGAGAAATTGATAGTTTATTACAGAGTTGCAGAAATGTTCATTATAGTGATCTTTATTTACATAAAACTGGAAAACCCTTTTAAATAGTATTTATACGAGATTTGGATAAATCCCAGGACCCTCCCCATTCCAGCTGCTGCAGCACCATCGTGCTCAAGTCTAGACCCCCTTTAAATGGGTATTCCTATAATCGACAATTCTCTATTATCCAAAGGATAGGAGATGATTGTATGAGTGCTGAGGACCCCACTGCTGGAACCCACAACGAGAACGGGGTTCCGAACCCCCTTGAATGGATCAGCAGTCAAGCATGCGCTCCATTCAATGTCTATGAGAATGACGGAAACAGAGTACTAAGCTAGGCTTTTTTCCTCCTGTTTCATAGACATTGAATGAAGTGGCAGGCGCATGCTCAACCGTCGCTCCATTCAAGCTCCTCCTCACTGTGCGGGCTGCAGTGAGGAGGAACATGGGGCTCAGGACACCTGTTCTCAGGATTGGTGGGGGTCCTAGTGGTGTGGCCCCCAGTGATCAGATCATTATCACCTATCCTATCCTTTGGATAGGTGATAATTGTCAATTCTGGTAAAGCCCCGTTAGGATCGTCATGTTACCTTTCACACTGGACAAAAACTTGCTCCCGTGTGAAACCAGCCGTAAACCGTGATTCATCCGATTAGACGAAGACTCAGAATAACTAAAATTGTAGTATGATTCGTCACTAATGAACTCTGTCCATTCATACAGTTTTATTTCCTCGTATCTGCAGACATGGACGCCGACCCTTATGATGAGTTTGGCAATTACATTGGCCCTGAGCTTGACTCTGATGATGACGATGATGATGAAGATATGGGAAGAGATGACCGGGATGTAGATGTGGTAAGACAGGGGTTTCTTGCGTAGTTGACCATAATTACAACCTTGTACATGTTTTTGGTTGCATGAACCCAAATAATTCCTTCCTGCAGATGCATTATTATTATTAATGGGTATAATGTAAACCTTGTGGGTAACGTAACCTGCAGGCTTTTGCTTTACTATCAAATATCCCGGGCCAGTGCTTTGTTTCCTTTTCAAATACTTTGAATTAGGATCTTTCACTTAGGGACGTCTTTATGACTGCATTTGTGAAAACCCCTAAAAGTGCTATACTGCCCCCAAAAGTGCCAATACAGTCGAGTGAAGCATAGGGTGGGCAATATGCAGAGTAGCCTGTCTAAGGCTGGGTTCACACGAGCACATTAACGTCCGTAATGGACGGACGTATTTTGGCCGGAAGTCCCGGACCGAACTCAGTGCAGGGAGCCGGGCTCCTAGCATCGTAGTTATGTACGATGCTAGGAGTCCCTGCCTCTCTGCTGGACAACTGTCCCGTACTGTAATCATGTTTTCAGTACAGGACAGTAGTTCCATGGAGAGGCAGGGACTCCTAGCGTCGTACATAACTATGATGCTAGGAGCCCGGCTCCCTGCACTGTGTTCGGTCCGGGACTTCCGGCCGAAATACGTCCGTCTATTACGGACGTTAATGTGCTCGTGTGAACCCAGCCTAATTCCTCTCAGCCAATCTTCAGCACTGAAAGGGATCACCTGACTTGCAGCAGTAATTCACTTAATTAGATGTGCACTAGTGTCAAATGGTCATGAGAAAAATGGATTTACAACCACAAGATGTAAACATAGTTTCTATTCAATGACCGCAAGCAAGGATATTTAAAAAGATGAGCTGAAACACAAAGTATATTAGAAAGTTCTAGACCTTTTTATTATACAACAAATAAGCTTTATATAAAATCAGAAAACTCCTTTAACTGTTGGTCAGGTGATCCCACTTCATGGTGCAGATTGAGAGTCCTAGGGTCCTATTACACACACCGACGTGGGCCGTGGATGCGAGCACCGATCAACGAGTCCGCTTGTTGATTGGCGCTCGTTTGCTTCTTCCACGCGGCGCTATGATTGCTTACGTATGGGGACGAGCGCTAGTTACTCTGTTCGCTCGTCCTCATACATTATTATCACGTCGGCAGCGCATCTCTCTGATTATACGAGACGTGCTGCCAACAATGATGATTTTTAATTATGCATAAAAGTAAGATAAGCCGAAGAAAAAGCATTTGCTCATTCATCGGCTGATCGTTGCCCTGATTACAGAGGGCAATGTTTAGGAACGAGAGTTCATATGAATGCTCGTTGGCCAAAGTAATAAGGCCTTAACACTGCGCTCAGTCCGACTTTTGTTCCCTTTCTAGGGCTTCAGGGAGCCATTCCAGCTTATTAGGGCAGTGGCTCTCCAACTGTTGCAGAACAACAACTCCCAGCATACTTTGACATCCTGTGGCTATCCGTGCATGCTGAGAGTTGTAATATTGCAATAGTTGGTGACCACCGTATTAGGGTATCTTATTGATGATGTCATTTAAAGGGGCCTGTCTGGTTACTGATATTCTTGAAAATCTATCTGTAGTAGCCCAAAAAAAAGTTGATTTACTGTAGATGGGTGGCAATACATCGGTAACCTTGCAGAAGAGAAAACAAATGTTGTTCGATTTGGCTCACAGTAGAGTCGACCTATACGGTTCTGTCCTGCGGCGGTAGCTATACAGATGCAGATTGACATTTACAAAATTCTGTGACTGCGGATATTGCCGCCATACATGTTGACTGGTGATCATGGCAGGCCTTGTGGCTGGGGCTGAAGTGTCATTTACATTGGCTTTGTCTATTTCCTTTAATCACACTGCTCTTTCTTTCTCACAGGCAGAAGATGATGATGATGATGAATACATGGCAGATCCTGATGAGGATCGGGCAGGGATGGAGGTTGTTCTCCATGAGGACAAGAAATATTACCCCACTGCTGAGGAAGTGTATGGTCCTGAGGTGGAGACTATTGTTCAGGAGGAGGATACACAGCCACTAACAGGTGAGAGGAACACCATATGAAAGGTGATGGAGCTTACCGGTCTTTCTTGTTAGACTAGGACGTTATTCACATGCTGCAGCCTATTGATTATCCATAGCATTGTGTTAGGCCCCCTGCACATGGCCGTGCCCGTAATCACGGCCGGCCGCAGACAGTCCCCTTCATTTACGGGCCGTGCTCCCGTTTATAAAGTATGGGAGCACGTCTGTAAAATCAAAAAGTAGGACATGTCCTATTTTTTGCGGGTTATTTCTACGGCCCAGACTCTTTCCCGTAAATATACGGAAAGGTGTCCACGGGCAATAGAATTTAATGGGTCCGTACTTTGATCCGCAATTACGGTCCGTATTTGCGAATCAAAATTATGAGGCCTTAGATAGTGATACCAAGTGTGACACAGCTGAGACTGTCGGGTCAGCGCCATCTACATCTGCCCAACACTTGGTGGCATCTCTACATTATTTTGGGTTGTGCTGCCTTCGTTACTTGCAGCACTTTCCACAACCGGTTAGTGCGCTGTACCCAGTGACAGATCTACTGAGGCTTTTATTAGTGATACACGATTTGTTCTGCGAATTATTGTCCTGATGTAATATTTGCTACTCTTTTTTTTTTTATCTGTACTGTAGATTGTGTTCTTTTTTATTTTTTTTTATTTTTTATAGAACCTATTATTAAACCAGTGAAGGCAAAAAAATTCTCCATGATGGAACAAAGTCTGCCCCCCACGGTGTATGCAATGGAGTGAGTATATTTCACGTCAACCTCTGTATTCTGGGTTAAAGGCTGATTTGGCTTTTATAATTTACTCTAATTTCTTTCAGTTTTTTAGCCGATCTCATGGATAACCCAGAGCTTATTCGAAATGTGACCCTTTGTGGACATCTTCATCATGGGAAGGTAAATGCGCTACTAATAATATACTCAAAGTGGAAAGCCAAGAGCTACAGTTATGGGCTGAACATCAAATAATGACGGCTTTCAGGTCAGCACCCATGGTCTTACCCTGCTTTTTTATAGAAGTTGTAGTGACCATTTTCTTTTCATGGTTGTCCCCAGACGTGTTTCGTGGACTGTCTGATTGAGCAAACGCATCCAGAGATCCGCAAGCGCCATGACCAGGATGTAAGTAGCTGCAGCTGCCCGTTGCGCTCACACCTCTGTTGCGCAGCCTCATGAGTCTGACTAGGTTGCACTATAATTTTGCTTTGTCCTTGTGTCCACTGCCTTATGTATTTTTGTTCTTCTTCAGCTTTGTTACACTGACATCCTCTTCACAGAACAGGAGGTACGTCGCTACACATCACATGTAAAAGCATTTTGCCGAGAGATAAAAGAAATAACAGAAAAATCCTCTTGAATGTCTCTTATCCTGCTGGTAATTTGTGTTCCCCATTGTTTCCAGAGAGGCGTTGGTATGAAAAGTACACCCGTGACCATCGTTCTCCCTGACACCAAGGAAAAATCCTATCTGTTTAATGTAATGGATACTCCAGGTATGGAACATCTGATGAATGCGATCATATAGTTTATGGGGGGGCACGGCTTATTTTACAGCTCGGCCCCGCTAGACGTCTTGACAGCAGAATGCGCAGACACCACTGATCTGAAGTCCTCTATATTTAGTTGGTACTGAAGGTTCTTGATGCCCAAGGAGTGTTTTTGTACATTTTTCCCATGTATACTTGTTGATGTCCACCTTCTTCCTTTAGCCCCCCTCCTTCATTTTTCTTCTATTACTACACCCCAAGAACACTATACATCTTTTGACATACCTTAACCACAATATAACTCATCTTGTCATTTTGCAGGTCACGTGAACTTTTCTGATGAGGTCACCGCTGGTTTTCGGATATCAGATGGTATCGTGTTGTTCATTGATGCTGCCGAGGGGGTGAGTTTCTTGGTCCATATAATAAGTTTTAAAGACCGAGCAAGATAGGAGTCTCCGTGCTGAAATATATTGCTAATGAGGCACATGCACAGACTCTGAAAAGGGGAAAACCCCCATTTTGGATGAGAACACGTATATACATACTAATAGAAGCATGGTTATTCTCTAGGCTTCCTCTTCAGATGTCACTTTAATTGCATCCTCCTCTTAAATTCTATGGTTTCTCGTCTTCCAACCTACCATGTTGTGTTTTCTTTCATCCTTTCCCCCCCCTCAATTAGGTAATGCTGAACACGGAGCGTTTGATCAAACACGCCGTACAGGAACGTTTAGCGGTCACAGTTTGCATTAACAAAATAGACCGCTTGATTCTGGAGCTGAAGCTGCCACCCACAGACGCGTATTACAAGCTGAGACACATTGTGGACGAGGTTAATGGATTGCTCAGGTACATAGGGTTTGTCTGTCTTTTGGTAGGAAATAGTGACTTGCTGCAGCTTGTAGTAGAGCTTTTTTTCACCCCTGTCTCTTTGCAGCATGTATTCTACAGATGAGAACCTGGTTTTATCCCCACTCTTGGGGAACGTCTGCTTCGCGAGTTCACAGTATAGCATCTGCTTCACACTGGGATCATTTGCCAAGATCTACGCAGACACATTTGGTATGTTGAGGTTTTGTAACATATCTGGATTATTTATCATAAGCTCTGTGATTATAATTCATTCACTCAACTATGAAGGGAGGTTTTTCATTAATTAGGTGATAAAGTTCCAATAAGATGTCTGGAGCAGATTTTCTTAATTATTGGAACGAAATCCCAGGAAATGTGTTTTCTGGGGCTTTGGCGTCCCCATGTCCCCTATGTACAGTGCCAGCACACGACTGCTATCACTATAGTGTCCGATATGTATGCAGTGTCCACTGGCATAAAACCGAGGATCTATGCGCCATTTTAAGGAAAAATACATTGCAGACAAATTTCGAAACAATGCATAATAATTTCTGACAGAGCTGATAAAATGAGTGATGCACTTCAGGCTTTATAAAGGGCGTCTTAAAGTTCGTGCACATCATGTCCAGCACTTATTATTCTAGACTGTCAGGCGTTTCCAGATGAAAATGGATTTTGGTATACGTCAGACCAATGGGATTTTAGAACCATCAGGCACCATAATAAAGGAATTTTACTATCAAGAACAGAAGCAATGCCACTGCTTGGGGGTCATATTATCTATATAGTTAGTTTCACCTGCTGTCTTTTGGTAGGCAACTTTATGCATCAATTCCTCAGGATTACTGCATTGCTAGGATTCAATTTCTGAAACGATCCACTATAAGACATGCCGCTGACCATTTTTCTTGTATAACTGCAGACATTTTTAGAAGTAGACAACCTAAAGCGAACAAAAAAGGGACATAGCCCTAAGAATAATAATGAACTATATAGTATACAAAAGTACAAAATCTTTATTAGATATAATACAACAGATAACACGGAATATAAAAACGAATGAACCACATATGGAGATAAAGACAGTGCGGTCAGATGTAAAAGACCATAAACATACAGAGTCAGCCAACCAAGGGAAGCCGGGAACCGCTCATGTAACCCACAGGGAAAGGAAAGATAAACCGTGCATATAGAATGACTATGCCCAAATGTATAGGGAAGTGCTGCCTATCCACATATGCAATATGTATGAACAGGCTAGGAAAGTCCCAACAAAGTACCTGGGCAAAAATAGTCAGGCAAGGTAAGACTATAGTGATAGATAGGAAGACCGTAAATGCGTCATACAGAAACCCAATTCCAGCACGTACCCTGAGACATAATGGAGAGCGGAACCAGCGACCCAGAACGGAAGGATGAATAACGCCTCGACGCGCGTTTCGCCAAGCAGACCGGCTTCGGCTTTTTAGAAGTAGAACTGCAATGATGTACTGACGAGTATAAGACCCGTTGGCTTCTGGCGACTATGCCAGGTCCGTTCACTCAGATGATGGGTTTTATTGGAATTTATTTTAGGGGTTTCCTGTGACTATACTAGTGTGTATGGGGAGCTTTGCTAAAAGTAGAAAACAACAATGTCATTTTTGTTTTAAGAAGTGATTTAAGATTAATTTTTTTATAGCAAACGTGATATTACTTTTCTCCGGTGACATTTTACAGTCTGACATTTTCTGATCTGCAGGTGATATCAACTATCTGGAGTTTGCCAAGCGGTTGTGGGGGGATATCTATTTCAACCCAAAAACGTAAGTCCTTCTTAAAGCAGATAGTACATTGCTTTTCTGAGCAAGAGCATTATAGCCGGTATAGCATTAGCTATAATTACCATTTTATTTTTTTGTTTTTATTTTATAGACGAAAATTTACCAAGAAAGCACCAACAAGCAACTCCCAGAGAAGTTTTGTGGAGTTCGTCTTGGAGCCTCTGTACAAGATCTTGGCACAGGTCAGCACTGGTTTCTGTGTTTTTATATTTTTGTGTTTGCTCTTTATTTGTTATTGTGCAGAAGGCTTGTATGTAGTGTTAGTTAGGCTTCATTCACACTTGCTTTATGCTGTTTCCATCAGGGTTCCAGTATTTTTGACAGCGTGAATAACGTAGTCTGTAGCTATATTATTTGCTGTCGCCAGACAGACAAAGGATTTCTTGGCATACATTCGAAATCTGATCCATAATGGCTGTCATGACTCTGTTATGAACGGAAGCCATGACACTTATGTTTTTTGTCCCTCTTGCAGGTGGTGGGGGATGTAGACACTACTCTACCCCAGACACTGGAAGAGTTAGGAATCCATCTTACAAAGGAGGAACTGAAGCTTAACATCCGTCCACTGCTGAGGCTTGTATGCAATCGCTTCTTTGGGGAATTCACAGGTAACATGTTTACTTTTTTGTTTTGCAGCGCAGTCATCTTGACCTATTTATCACGTTATTAACCCTTTAACGACCCAGCCATTTTTTGTTTTTTTATATTTTAATTTTTCACTCCCCGCCTTCCAAGAGCCATAACGTTTTTATTTTTCTGTCAATAGAGTAGTGTGAGGGCTTATTTTTTTGCGGGAGGTGCTGTAGCTTCTATTGCCACCATTTTAAAGGGAATGTGTTGCTAGAAAAATATTTTTTTTTTTAGTTAAACTGTTAGTATATAAATGATTACACATTGTTTTAATTTTTTCATAAGTCAGGAAGTATTACAAATTAGATTCTAATTTATAACATTTCCATGTGCTGGTCACTAGAGGGAGCAATTCCCAAAATTGCAGCATTGGCATGTGGTAAATCAACCTCATTGCTTTATGCTGCAAAATTTGAGAAGACACACTCGCTCTAGTGTCCTCAAACAATCCCCCCTCCTTTATCCTGGCTAGTGCCAGGAGAAAGGAGGGGGTTGAATGTCCAAACCTCCTACACTGTGTGCCGGCATTTTTTTAGCGAATGCACAGTGTAGGAGGATTAGATACAGTGGTAATCAGACAGTATAACACGAACCTACACAAACATAACTTACCTGGTCCTGCCGCCTCCGCTCCTAGTCCTTGCTTCTGAACATACGGACGGAAGCCACAACCGGAAGTCGTCATCTTAATGTCCGGCCGCGGCTTCCGGTCCACATGAAAATGGCGCCGGATGTTGCTCGGCCGAAGACCTTCCTTTTGGTCTGTGTGGGAGTGGCGCATGCGCCGTTCCCACACAGACGGCGTACGCTATAGTGAATGGAACGGCTCCCGTTTATATTCTCTATGGGGTTGTATGTGCCGTATTCCATCTATGTGTCGTTAATCGACACAGAGATGAAAAAAAAATGGCAGCCCCATAGAGAAGTAAAAGAAAGTAAAACACAAATAAAATGTATTTCAATAACATACTAAAAGCAAAAACATATAAAAAAATTTTTTACAGTGACACCTTCCCTTTAAGTACCATATAACGTACTGGGAAACGTAAAAAAAAATATTTGTGGGGTGGATTTGGAAAAAACCCGAAATTCCTCCGTTGTTTTTTTGGGTTTTGTTTTTACGGCTATCACCGTGCGGTAAAAACGACAACTTAACTTTATTCTGCGTCTGAATAAAATGACGGGGATACCAAATTTATGTAGGTTTTTTTCGTATTTTACTACTTTTACAAAGAAAAGACTATTTAACAAAAAAAAATTGTTCTGTTTTACCACATTCTGAGAGACATAATTGCGCGGTGTAAGGGCTTATTTTTTGCGGGACGAGCTGTAGTTTTTATTGGTACTAATTTTTGGTACATACGATTTATTTACTTTTTATTTCATGTTTTTTTGTGCTAAGGTGACCAAAAAACAATGATTCGGGTGTTTTTAATTTATTTTTTACGCCGTTCACCGTGCGAGTTAAATAATGGTATATTGTAATAGTTCGGCTCTTTACGGACGCGGCGTTACCATTTTTTATTTATTTTTTTTACTTTGTGCTTGAGGACAAATGGGAAAATGTTGTTTTTCTGGATCTTTTTTATTGATGGGGTATCCTTAGGATAGGTCATTAAAATCAGATCGGTGGGTGACCAAATCCCGGCACCCTGTCCGATCAGCTGACTAAAGTGGCCACAGCATTCGTCACCGATGCCTTTTCAGTATTTAATAGGCACAGCACCGTACACATCGGTAGCGGCTGTGCCTGGGATTGCAGTTCCGTCCTATTCACTTGTATGGGACTAGAACTGCAATCCCAGGCCCAGCCGCTACAGAAATGTACAGTTCTGTACCTGTAAACTGAGAAAAGGCCGCGGCGACGAATGCCCCTTCAGTCAGCTGGTCAGTGGTGGTTGCCGGGAGTTGGACCCCCACCGATCTGATATTGATGACCTACCTTAAGGCTAGGCTATCGATTTTAAAGTTCCAGACAATACCTTTAAAGAGTTTATTATGACTGTGTGTGATTATTTCCTCCTCCTTTTTTATTTTGCAGGGTTTGTGGATATGTGTGTCCAGCACATTCCTTCTCCAAAGGCTGGAGCAAGAACCAAAATTGAACACGCGTATACCGGAGGCGTAGATTCTGAGCTAGGAGAGGAGATGAGCCAGTGTGATCCGGATGTGCGTACGACTTTTTTATTATTTCTTTTATTAAATTGGTTGATAATAGAAATCTAAATTTGTCCTCAGACTGACAAAGATTCTATTGATATATGCAATATATAAGCAGCAACTAATGAGTGTAACTTGGCAACACCCCATGATTATAATCTAATTACCCATATCATTTTGATAATCTTATAATTTGTCCCATTCACTTGCTGTACCAGGCATAGCCACTGGAGCACCGAGGCATCTTCATTTTCGGGTCACGGGGGTTGGACCCCCACTGATTAAACATTGATAGCCTATCCTAAGGATAGACATCAATGTTTAAAGAGGCTCTGTCACCACATTATAAGTGGCCTCTCTTGTACATGACGTGATCGGCGCTGTAATGTAGATTACTGCAGTGTGTTTTTATTTAGAAAAACAATCATTTTTGATGGAGTTATGACCTATATTAGCTTTATGCTAATGAGTTTCTCAATGGACAACTGGGCGTGTTTTATTTTTTGGCCAAGTGGGCGTTGTGGAGAGAAGTGTATGACGCTGACCAATCAGTGACCAATCAGCGTCATACACTTCTCTCCATTCATTTACACAGCATATAGCTATATCGCTATGTGCAGCCACATACACACACTATAATGTTACTGCAGTGTCCTGACAATGAATATACATTACCTCCAGCCAGGATGTCATGTGTATTCAGAATCCTGACCACTTCTCTGTGATTTACAGCATAGCACGCCCAGTTGTCCATTGAGAAACTCATTAGCATAAAGCTAATATAGTTATATCACTATGTGCTGTATAAATGAATGGAAAGAAGTGCATGACGCTGATTGGTCACTGATTGGTCAGCGTCATACACTCCTCTGTACAACGCCCACTTGACCATATAGTAAAACACGCCCAGTTGTCCATTGAGAAACTCCTTAGCATAAAGCTAAAATAGGTCATAACTCCGTCAAAAATGATCGTTTTTCTAAATCAAAAACACTGCTGTGATCTACATTACAGCGCCGATCACACCATGTACAAGATAGGCCACTTATAATGTGGTGACAGAGCCTCTTTAAGTCCTGTGAATGCTCTTCAAAGGAGATGAATAGTTATAGTATTGGACCATATCCGTTCCTTTCTTAGGTGCATAGTTTCATATATTGGGTTGTAGCCTTGGTATTAGCAGAGGGACATGGGGGTCTGTATTATAGGGACCTAGCAATTGTCTTGTCAAAAGTAAAGATTTCTGTATTGATTGTTGGTAGTTATCTCTTCTAAGGGTCCGCTGATGTGTCACACAACCAAGATGTACAGCACAGATGATGGCGTTCAGTTCCATGCCTTTGGCCGTGTGCTGAGTGGGACAATTCACGCAGGGCAGCCGGTTAAAGTACTGGGTGAGAATTATACTTTAGAAGATGAGGAGGATTCCCAAGTCTGCACGGTGGGAAGACTGTGGGTGTCTGTAGCCAGGTAAGTGGTGATATAAAAGAGATGTCACCAGCTACTGATTCTTGGCTATTAGTTTTTGTCCAAATCGACTCAATATTCCGTTATGTGTAGGTATCATATTGAAGTGAACCGAGTGCCAGCCGGGAACTGGGTTCTCATTGAGGGCGTGGATCAGCCTATAGTGAAGACTGCTACGATCACCGAGCCAAGGGGCAACGAGGAGGTAAACACATCACAGCAATAGCAATCCACTTAATACCTAGTAACATTGTATGGGAAACTAAGCGGACGGGAAGAGTTAGTTCTGTATTAATCAGAAACATTTTGATGAATGTTGAAAGGATATCTAATTTAATCTTTCAGGCTCAGATCTTCCGGCCATTAAAGTTCAACACTACCTCAGTCATCAAAATTGCTGTGGAACCCGTTAACCCTTCAGAACTGCCGAAGATGTTAGACGGACTTAGGAAAGTCAACAAGAGCTATCCTTCTCTCACTACCAAGGTATCCTCTCCATCTAAATGTCATTGACTTGAGTCCAGCTATACAGATATCGCATGCCTTTCTCCAAATATCAGGTTTAATAAAGTTGAATGATGGTCAACCTATTAGATTTTTTGGCGTCATTAAGGAAATTAACTGTATGTGGAGTTCCTGTATTAAGTGCCTGTATTTCTGTAGGTTGAGGAGTCAGGGGAGCATGTCATTCTTGGCACTGGAGAGCTGTATCTTGACTGCGTTATGCACGACCTCCGCAAAATGTATTCAGAGATTGATATTAAGGTGAGTTTTAAATTCAAGTGCTTCATGTTAGTGTTGGCGAGTCATTTGTCAACTTTACAAATATATAGTTAAAGAGGCTCTGTCACCAGATTTTGCAACCCCTATCTGCTATTGCAGCAGATCGGCGCTGCAATGTAGATTACAGTAACGTTTTTATTTTTAAAAAACGAGCATTTTTGGGCAAGTTATGACCATTTTTGTAGTTATGCAAATGAGGCTTGCAAAAGTCCAAGTGGGTGTGTTTAAAAGTAAAAGTCCAAGTGGGCGTGTATTATGTGCGTACATCGGGGCGTTTTTACTACTTTTACTAGCTGGGCGCTCTGAAGAGAACTATCATCCACTTCTCTTCAGATTGCCTAGCTTCTGGCAGTGCAGATCTGTGACGTCACTCACAGGTCCTGCATCGTGTCAGACGAGCGAGGACACATCGGCACCAGAGGTTGATTCTGCAGCAGCATCAGCGTTTGCAGGTAAGTAGCTACATCGACTTACCTGCTGATGCTGCTGCAGAATCAACTGAAGCCTCTGGTGCCGATGTGTCCTCGCTCGTCTGACACGATGCAGGACCTGTGAGTGACGTCACAGATCTGCACTGCCAGAAGCTGGGCGATCTGAAGAGAAGTGGATGATACTTCTCATCAGAGCGCCCAGCTAGTAAAAGTAGTAAAAACGCCCCGATGTACACACATAATACACGCCCACTTGGACTTTTACTTTTAAACACACCCACTTGGACTTTTGCAAGCCTCATTTGCATAACTACAAAAATGGTCATAACTTGCCCAAAAATGCTAGTTTTTAAAAAATAAAAACGTTACTGTAATCTACATTGCAGCGCCTATCTGCTGCAATAGCAGATAGGGGTTGCAAAATCTGGTGACAGAGCCTCTTTAAAGGGGTTTTCCCAATAGGGACATTTATGACATATCCACAGGATATGCCATAAATGTCAGATAGATGCGAGTCCCACCCCTGGGACCCACACCTATCTCTAGAACAGGGCCCCTAAACCCCCATCCTACCTCTCTGCTCCGGCTGACTCGTGTGATTCCCAACCATGAAGAAGAAAACCGCGTAGCTCGCTAATACGGAAACAGTGTAGCATCCGAGCGTAACTACTATTCAGTTCTATGGGACTTGTGGAAACAGCTTAGCTCAGCTGTTTTCTTCACGGTTGGAAATCGCATGCTTCAGCCGCAACACAGGGAGAGAGAACAGGGTTTAGCGGACACCGTTCTAGAGATAGGTGCGGGTCCCAGAGGTGTCACGTGCATCTATCTGACATTTATGGAATATCCTGTGGTTATGCTATAAATGTCCCTGATTGGAAAACTCCTTTAAAGTGGAAATGATCACTTTCTGACATGTAATAGGTACATATCAGCTTATCAGGTCACTTAAGTCTGGACTTAGAAAGTCTCAGTTTCTAGAGTGAAGGTGCTGCGGCGCTTTATAGAATATTTTTGCTACTGCTCAGAGCTTTTAGTTACTGGGAAACTCGGTTACTGGGAAAATATATACATAACCCATTAATTTGAATGGTCTGAACTGTGCTGGAAATTAGTGTAGGTTTCTGCTCACTAAGATAATCAGATATGTCCTATCTTTTTGGGTGCGTTTTCCCTTTTAAGAATCCTTTTTTTTTTTTTTTTTTAATTCACGATGAAACCATAACCTCACTGAGCCCTCGAGGTGGAAGCACGTTAAAGAGACTTTGTCACTAGTTTATTGATGTCCTATCTTCTAAATAATCTAAAAAAAAATATTATTTGCAAAGTTATGAGCATTTTTCTAAATATGGTAATTTGGCTATACTTGCCAAATGTGAGGTTACTCTTACTTGTCACGCTGGGCGGTGTAATGTTTTCTGTATGTCGCTGTCCAATCCGCATCATACAGTTCTCCTCTTCCCAGTGTGATCATATAGTATACATCTTCCATGCCCTACTGTGTTTTCAACTGGTGATCTCTTCGGTTGTGTCACCGCTAGAACTGCGATCCTGGTGTCATAGGAAAGCTTAGAATCTCCTCTTTTTTTATATGCCACCGGAACCAGCATCAGAGGCTGTGAGGAGGCTCCACCTCCGGAGAATCGCTGGTGTTGACACCCACTTGTCTGGTATAACCTAGTTTGCATATTTAGAAAAAAAAGCTCCTAATTTTATAATAATAATAATGTTTTGGGGTACAATTTTCACTAGCACGATCAGTGTGACGTCGCCTATTAGATTAGGTAAGAGTTTGGGCATTACTAAACTAGTGACAAATCCTCTTTAAGGCCAGTTTCACACAAGCATGATATGGGTGCAAAAAGTCCCCGAACTAATAGCATCATAGGAATTTATGATGCTAATTAGTTCTGATTAGGAGACCTGCAGTCTGGCTTGGACTTAAGTATGGGCACAAAAATCCCCCCGTCTTATGCTTATGTGTGCTTCCATTGGAGGTCGCAACATTTTCTACTGTATATAGGCATACCTGAAGCGATGTGCCCAGGGAAGCTCCTGGCCTCACTGTCCATATATGCTCTGGCTGGGGTCTCCGACCCTGACATCACTGTCCATATGTGTATAGTGATATTAGGGGCTTTAGGGTCCTGGAACCCCCGGCTAGTATGCCAGCAACATCCTGGCTGGTGATTCCATCCCGGAGTGCTTCCGATGCTCTGACCCAGGGACTCTGAAAGACACTGATATCACTGTCTATATATGGACCATGACGTCAGAGGCTTCTCCAGGCTAACTGATGCTCTTCTTGAGAACTTCAGCCCAGGGGGAGCTCCCCAATGTATACGTTTAACATGCCTCTGACGGATGCCATACAGTGGCATCCGTTACTCATAGCCTTCCATGTTATAAAGCAAAAACGTATAGCGTGCGGTATACTTTTTTTTTTTTTTTTTGCAGTATTCCCTCGGGTTGGAAAAGCGTAGCCTACTATGCTTTTCCATTCTCCCTAAAAAAGATATACCGACGTATACCAGCCGGACTGAGGCCAAATGGACACTCTTTTGGTCTCCGTCGGGCTAATGAAGCCCTATGGACACATTTAGCATGTATGTCAGGAACTTTCCTGACGTACACTATAAACATAGGCTATGACGTAATGTGAACTAGGCCTAAGTCTTATATAGTTAGTGAACTTTTATGCGGGCTGACATTTCAGAGGAGTTTTTGTCAAATTAATATATTTTTTATAGGCTCAAATTTAACCTCCCATAATCTTTCAGGTGGCAGATCCTGTGGTGACGTTTTGTGAGACTGTTGTGGAAACCTCATCACTGAAATGTTTTGCTGAGACACCAAATAAGAAGTAAGTTTTCTGATTTCTGAAAACCATTCTATTGCCTAGAAAAATAATGTATTGTTTACTTATTTTTAAGTTAAAGGGGCTCTGTCACTAGTTTAGTAATGCCCTATCTCGTGGCTAATCTGATAGGCGCTGTCACACTGATAGTACTAGTGACAATTGTGCCCCAAATGTTTACTATTTTAAAAGTTATGAACTTTTTTCTAACTATACGAATGAGGCTATACTAGACAAGTGGGTGGTAACAGCAGCGATTCTCCGGAGGTGGAGCCTCCTCACAGCCTCTGACCCTGTCCTATCAGCATGAAGCTGCTTCACACAGTGTGAGAGACTGAGACTGGAGGGAAGGGGGATCACTACAAATAGCCATATCTTTGGCTGTGGACCACCTAGAACCGTGGTTCTGGTGGCATATGAAAGATCAGATTCTAATCTTTCTAATGTCCCAACAGTTCTAGCTGTGAAACAACCGGAGGTATCACCAGTTGAAAACACAGTTGGGAAGGGATGCTATATACTATATGATCAGGCTGTGTTGCTGAGAGAAGCTGTCTGACGATTGGACAGCATCATACAGAAAACATTACACTGCCCACAGTGAAAAGAGTTACCTCCCATTTGGCAAGTAGAGCCACATTAGCATATTTAGAAAAATGCTCATAAGTTTGCAAATAACTGTTTTTGGAAAAAAAATGACACTGTAGTTATCGGCATCATAGCGCCTATTAGATTAGTTAGGAGATAGGGATTTAATAAACTAGTGACAGATCCTCTTTAATACTGGTTAAAAATAATATACACCGCAATCGGCAACATGTCCATGCTTTGTCTTTATTACAACCACACTGATGAATCCACTGCTGCTCCATTGTTACACTAAACCTCTTGTCTGCAGAAATAAAATCACAATGATTGCAGAGCCATTGGAAAAGGGTCTGGCCGAAGACATTGAAAATGAAGTGGTGCAGATCTCGTGGAACAGGTAAGATTCTAAAGCTTGTATTGAAATTGCAAAGCTGAATACATAGATATGCACCTTTGTTAGATGTCTGTTATATTTATAACTTTTTGTTTTATGTCAAGATTAATACATTAAACAAATCGTTCATAAATGGACCCTTTGCTATTTTTGTAGGTTTGAATAGATGACCATGTTTTCAGTATCCCCTCTGATCTCTAGTTTGCATTCTTGATTTACAGGAAGAAACTAGGAGAATTTTTCCAAACAAAATATGACTGGGATCTTTTGGCTGCCCGTTCTATCTGGGCATTTGGGCCAGACACCACTGGTCCCAACATCTTGGTAGATGACACACTGCCTTCTGAGGTAAGTGCCTGGTCTATTGCTTTGTCCATTACATGTTAAAGGGGTTGTCTGGGCATAGGGCGGGTTTTCATACTGATGACATAGGTTAGGTGATCAGTATATAATCGTGGGGGTCCGAACCCCCACCCCCACCGATCAGCTGTTCTGGCTGCCTCCTGCATCAGAAGATTAGCAGTGGTCTGTGCTGAAAGCAGATGGCTCCAACCACTGTATACCGGCCATTCTGAAACTCTGCAGCTCTGCACCCATTTAAGTAAATAGGAGCAGTACTGCAGCACAGCCGCTATACAGTGGTCGGAGCCATCTGCTTCCGGCACCGACCACTGCAAAACTATAGGTGCCGGAACAGCTGATCGGTGTGGGATCCAGGTGCCTGACCCCCACCGATCATATACTGCTGACCTATCCTCTGAATAGGTGATCAGTATGAAAATCCGCCCAGACAACACCTTTAAAGTGATCATGGGAGGAGGAGGAGGGGGGGGGGGGGTCTTGACTGGTCTACTTCATATACCACTTAGTTTTATACACATTTACTAAGACCTTAAAGCATACCTCCAGTTTCACTGACATTATATCAAAAATATTATAGTGCAGGATTGTGCACGATAATCATTTTTCTAAATAATTTGTATTCGTGATTCCTGCCCTGTCTTCATGGCTCCTGTCTACAGAACGGCTGCTAGTGCTGTAGGATCACATTACGTTTGCGCTTTCGGCTGTTCTGGATACGAGAGCCATGGAGACAATCCGGACGCTCTCTCTCTCGCCTACTGCAGCGTTATGAGCCACCGGCAGCACGTACTATTCACATTGTGCTGTAGTGATAAGCAAAATTGCTAATAATTATTGTGCACACTCCTGCACTATAATCATTTTTCTATGTCATGTCAGTGAAACTGGAGATGGTACTCTTTTAAGAAATTATACTGTTCTAGGCGACAGATTAAAAGATCATTCTGGGCAAAATATTTACAGTGTGCTAGTGCAGTGCCTGAGGGGGCAATGAGTGGCACAGGATTTTCTCTTTGGTGTTCTTTGATTTAGTGTGTCATGCAGGGGCAATATTTTTGTTCTAACCATTTCTTTGTGTTACAGGTGGATAAAGCTTTGCTGAGCTCGGTGAAGGACAGCATTGTACAAGGGTTTCAGTGGGGGACAAGGGAGGGTCCTCTGTGTGACGAGTGTGAGTATTTTACATGGTACTATCTCAGCACAAGATGATCACATGCTAAGAAATAAAAACTTTCTCTGTTTCTCTGCCTGTCTGTAATAGCTTATGAAGTGTCCCCTATTCCTTTCTTTTCCATTTAGTGATCAGAAATGTGAAGTTTAAAATCCTGGATGCTGTCATTGCTCAGGAGCCATTGCATCGGGGAGGTGGACAGATCATTCCCACAGCTCGCAGAGTAGTGTACTCTGCTTTCCTGATGGTGAGGTTATTTCTGATCATTGTACTGTTTTTGGGTGCATTAGTTTCTACTATCATTATATACAGTCATTGTTATCATGCAAAACTTTCTCTGCAAATCGTGTTCACAGTGCTGTATAAGCAGTAGTGGCCTTTCAATTGTGCGTGTCTTGCATCATAGCGGACCGGAGCTTAAATCCGTCAGCTGGAAATGGGCCAAAACTCAACAAATTAATGAGGACCTTGTCCACATTCTCACAAAGATGACAATTAACAAGTAATGTCAGCATAGATTCTGCTGACAGACAGCTACTTTTTAATATTGGCTACCAATTTACAGCATCATTTAGATTTAGAAATACAATTGTTACTTGTTACCAGTTTGCCGAGCCCTGTCCCTAAATGCAGTTAGGCTTGCCCAAAAAAAACACCAACTATGTAATGATGGTTTCTGTTCCTTTTGATCAGTATTTTATGATTTATTAACAATCCTGCTTTATGATTGTTTCCACACTTCATTCTGTTTTCCTCTACCTATGTCACCTTACAGGCCACTCCACGTCTAATGGAACCGTATTACTTTGTGGAAGTACAAGCTCCTGCGGACTGTGTCTCTGCTGTGTATACTGTTCTGGCTAGAAGAAGGTTAGTGATATTTTATGTCTCTTTATACTTGGAGGTTATTTCTATTTTGCAGTAGTCTGTAACATGCTTCTTTATATCCTGCAGAGGCCATGTCACACAAGATGCTCCTATTCCTGGTTCACCGCTCTATACCATCAAAGCGTTTATCCCGGCAATAGATTCATTTGGTTTTGAGACCGATCTGCGCACTCATACACAGGGTCAGGCTTTCTCCTTGTCTGTCTTTCATCACTGGCAGGTAAAATAGGAGTGAACAGTCTCAATCATTACCAATATGTGACTGATTTCTTCTTTGAGTAGCAATCATTAAGTTTGGCTTTCCCCTTATTCCTTGCAGATTGTGCCAGGAGACCCCTTGGATAAAAGCATCATTATACGACCACTGGAGCCTCAACCAGCACCTCACCTTGCCAGAGAATTTATGATCAAGACAAGGCGTAGGAAGGTATGTAAGGAGTTAACAAATGTGAGAAATACATTACTAAAATTTAGGTTTTCACACTGTCTTTCAAGACAGCCTTTAAATTAACCCAATTTTACACTTTGAAGGGTCACTGTTTAATATAAAAAAAACTGACCATGAAATGTCCGAAGAATTGATCCGTGTGATCTGGGTGCGGAGACCCCCACTGATCTCTATAATGGAAGGGCAGAATCAGTCAGCTGAGAGCTTTTCCGCTTTGCTTCTGATTGGCTTTTTATTCCACTGATAGAGGCGGGGATAGATGTGTACAGGCTATAGATGTTTGATGGGCCCCCTACGCTGCAAAGGGAGACGTAAAAAGGCAATCGGAACTGTGGGGGCACAGCGCTCAACCGAACGCCTCTGCCCCTTCATTCTCTAGATCGATGACCGTCTTCTCCCACCAATCACACCTTCTGACATGTTAGAAGTTTCTGGGACTTTCCGGAGAGGCCATCAATATTTGATAAGTGGGGGTCTAAGGGTGCTGTCACACACAGTAGATTTTGTTGCAGACATTTTTATGACCTGAAAATTAGATCCATTCTTCTGATTGGAACTTGCAGAAATCCATGTACCTGGTGCAGAAACAACTTCATTCATATGAACGGAACTCATTTTAAGTTGCAGAAATTTCTGAAGCCGTGTGTGACTGCACCCTTACAGAGCGGCCCTCCATCCTGTCTCTTAGGCCCCATTCACACGACCGTAAAAACCGTCCATAATTGCAGACCGTAAACACGGTCCGCAATTACGGACCCATTCACCTAAATTGACCACGGACACCTTCCCGTATATTTGCGAGGTGTACGGGCCATTGAAATGTTCCGAATATTATGGAACATGTCCGTTCTTTTGCTTTTTATGGGCTGTGCTCCCTTTGTATGAGAGCACGGGCCGAAAATGCATGTGGTTGTCCGCGTCCGGCCGTGCCCATAATCGCCGGCCGCAATTATGGACACGGCCGTGTGCATGAGGCCTTAGAGAAGGTCCCAAGCAGACAACCTAGAGACACAACCTTTAAGAATATCACTTTTTTTTTTTGTTTTTCATATCTCCCAATATAAGTCACCTTCTGGGCTGAAGGGAATGTTTGCATAGTGAATATGCGCAACAGTTCTACAAAATAAAAAGAAAACCAACAACAACATTTTACTTTATATGTTTTTCTATTCATTTGTAAAGCCTTTCACATTGATGTTTATTTCTGACCAGCAACAAATGTAATTTTGTTACACTTCTTCAGAATATAAAAGGTGCCCGTTCTAGACTCATTGGGAGCTTTGTCCCATCCTTTAGGCTCTTTCAATTTTAATGTACATATTTATCACAAACCTTTTTAACTAATTACTCTGAAAAATAAAATAATGTTATACCATTTTCCTCAACTTTGTATTTGTAAAATAATGTATTTTCTATTCGTATAATTAACCTGTCACATAACCTGTCTCTTCATTGCAGGGTCTAAGTGAAGACGTAAGCATCAGCAAGTTTTTCGATGACCCTATGTTGTTGGAATTGGCCAAACAGGATGTGGTGCTGAACTATCCCATGTAAAGACGATAGGAGGCCGATGCATTGAAGTCTTTCCATGCGCTAAAATTAACATCTTGCCACCTTTTTGTACCAGGATGGGTCTTTGCAGTTCTGCATCGTGTGCCATTGTCTTTTGGTACAACGTGAATCTATTGTATCAGTCAATATTCTCTACGTCTTGAACCCTTTGACGTAGAAAGGAATATCTGACTCTTTACCCAGGAGGAGTTAATCTTATGATGTGTACATAATGTTTATTTTTTAATAAACTTTTTCATCTACTGTATTTTCTGTTCCTTGTTTCATTATGCAGTGGCATATCTAGAGGGAGCCATAGCTGTATACCACTCTATAATCTCTAATTATAACATTGAAATAATGTTTTGTATTACTGGCAATTGAATCCATCATAACAGAAAATTAGGAATAATCAAAATTTTTGTGTTTTTAAACAGAAGTTGTATTTTGGGACAATCAAATTCTGCATCTAGAATAGCATTACAACATACACGGAGTAACCAAAGGAGAGTGAATACATCGGTTTTTACTACACTGTTTAGTCAGCAGGTTCCTCAGTCTTTATGTGGTGCATGGAAGGATAAGCTATCAAATAACAGATGTTGGAGGACACTATACATCATAATCTGCCTCTAGATGTTAAGTTCTATAGCAAAAAATGGAAGGAAAAAAAACACACCTAGAGGAGATCCCTTTAAGTCTTAGGCCTAGGTCACACAGTTTTTTTGCAGGCAGAAAAAAAAAATCTGCCTCAAAATTTCTTCAGGAATGTTGAGGCAGATTTTCACCCGCCTGTGCTATTTCACAGAGTCTTTCGCCCACGGCCATTGAGAACCACGGTCAAAAAATGCAGCGAAAAATGTTCCGACACAAGCGCCACAGGGTTTTTCTGCCTCCCGTTGATTTCAAGGGGAGGTCAGAGGCGGAATTGCGACGATAAAGGTCGTGTCACTTTTTTTTCCAGCAAGCGGCTTGGCCATTTTTTGGCGCTGATTCCGGTTTGAACTGGGCCTTAGACTGGTTGGTTATGTAGCAGGTTACTTTACTCCTTGGTAGAATGTCTTCCATTTTGCATGACGGCTTCTCTTTCAGTTGCCTTTCGCTCTCGGTGTTCCTTGTACATGGCATATGTAGTGCCTGCAGACAAAGAAGAAAGGTAAATGCAATGTTGGATGTGTTTTTAGCACTGTAATTGATGACTGGATAACAAGGGTGTACAAAAATGAATGATCATTAAATACTGTATATTGTGTTATAAGGTATCACTATAAAGTGCCTCTCAGACTGCCGTTATACATCCCCCTGTGTTTTGCGGAACCGAACATGGATCAGTGTAGGGTTTTATGTCCTGTTAAAGGGAATGTGTCGCTAGAATTTGTAAACATTTTTTTTTAGTTAAACAATTAGTATTTGAGTGATTACACATTGTTTGAATTTTTTCACAAGTCAGGAAATATTATAAATTAGATTCTAATTTATAACATTTCCATGTGCTGGGCACTAGAGGGAGCAGTTCCCAAAATTGCAGCATGGTCAATGTGGTAAAGCAACCTCATTGATTTATGCTGCAAATTTGGTGTCGACACACTCTCCTCTAGTGTCCTCACACAATCCCCCCTCCCTTCTCCTGGCTAGTGGCAGGAGAAGGAGGGGTTTGAATCTTCAAACCTACACTGTGTGCCGCCATTTTCCTAGCGACTGCACAGTGTAGGAGGATTAGATACAGTGCTAAGCAGACAGTATAACACGTGCGCACTGCACACATGCACTGCACACTCACTCACACGAACATAAATTGCCTGCTTCTGCTGCCGCCTCCGTTCCTATTCCTTGCGCCTTCGCTTCATTGAACATATGGCCGGAAGTCGTCATCTGACTGTCCGCCAGCGGCTTCCGGTCCACATGAAAATGGCGCCGGATTTCGCTCTGCTAATGAGCTTAGTTTTGGTCTGTGTGGGAGCGGCGCATGCGTCGTTCCCACACATACGGCGTACGCTTCAGAGAATGGAACGGCTCCCGTTCGCATTCTCTATGGGGTTGTATGTGCCGTATTCCATCTCTGTACGTGTCGTTAATCAACACATACAGAGATGAAAAAAAAGGCAGCCCCCATAGAGAAGTAAAAAGTAGAACATGAGAACACAAATAAATAAAATTTCTGTTAATATCATATTAAAAGCAATATAATAATAAAAAAAATCATGACACCTTCCCTTTAAGTAGAACCTCTGAAAGTCCAGGTCTTGCAGTCCCAATCCGGACACTAAAATCCAGCTATATTATGGTTTTCATTACAAGGCCTTAAAGAGGACCTTTCATCTCTCCTAACATGTCTATTTTAGTAAATACTTGTATTCCCCATGAAATAACAATTCTGGAACATATAGAAATTTATGGATAAATACTGTTCCTGTTCCCATCATCAAAGGGGCGTGTCCCTACACAGTCTCATTCTGTCAGCACTGATTGGACCGTGTCAGTCTGTAGGGTCACACCCCCAACTGGTAATACCCAGTTGTCAATTTATTCATACATTTCTAGGAGGAATAACAGAGGAACGGCACAACCTAGCGTTCTAAGAAAAGATGTTAAAGAATGGTTATTTCATGGGGAATACAATTATTTACTAAAAGGTACGTGTCAGGAGAGGTGGCAGGACCTCTTTTAATACCCCCCCCCCCCCCACCTCGTTTAAAAAAATAATAATAAGAAAATAATATCCCTTCAGAAGAGTGTGGGATAATTATATTCTATTTCTAAGGCCCCATGCACACGACCGTGCCCGCAATCACGGCCCGCGATTGCGGGCACGGCCGGCCGCTGACTGACAGCCGCATTTTCGGGCCGTTCTCCCATACAAAGTATGGGAGCACAGCCCGCAAAATGCGAAAGAACGGACATGTTACATAATTCCCGGAACATTTCCTCGGCACTGACACCCTTCCGTAGTGCTACGGAAAGGTGTCAGTGTTCAATGAAAGTGAATGGCTCCGTTTTTTGCTGTCGTGTGCATGGGGCCTAAATGTTACATGATGCCTTATAATCTTGTTTCCTATGACTCCGCTGACACATGCTCCTTTTATGCCCTTGCTCCGGGCTCTTTAATCCCTCGATGCATATTCTGGAATTTACCCTTTTCCTGGGTTCATACTTTCTGCATTTCCTGAAAATTAACTCTTAAACTCCAACTTTTCGAAAGCGTGGGGAGTAGTCACATACACAGACAAATTGACATGCGGATGTTCGGCTGCAGGGTAAGATTGTTATGCAGATAGAGAAATGTATTTTACAAGCACTGTAGTGGAGTGATGCAAATTGGGAACTTTAGGGAGCACATACATACATTTCACTTCCACATACATACATTTCACCTCCACATACATACATTTCACCTCCACATACATACATTTCACCTCCACATACATACATTTCACCTCCACATACATACATTTCACCTCCACATACATACATTTCACCTCCACATACATACATTTCACCTCCACATACATACATTTCAGCTCCACATACATACATTTCAAAGGTTTTCAAATGCTTTCCTGGTTAATGGCCGCCTGCGTAACATCATTGCGGGTGTCAACAAGTGTAGGTTTGTCCATACAGAATGGCAGAGTAACTAAATGTTTAAGGCCAGGATCACACACAACGTTTTGATACAGTTTTTTCCTCAGTTTTTTTTTTTAGCCAAAGCCAGAAGTGGATCCAGAAGGAAGGAAAGGTATAAAGAAAATACTGATGTAACTTCTTTCTTTTGTTTCCACTTCTGTGTCTAACAAAAAATCTGCCACAAATACTGCATCAAAACTGTGTGTGTGATCTTGGCCTTATACTGATAAAATGACCCATATGCAGCTCGGTCTTATTATCTGTCCTGGACGTAACTTACAGGGTTACACACGCTTTTGGTGCTATTCCAGCAACTGAGGGGGTCCTTATACTCTTTTAAAGAAGTTTTTAGAAGTGGGGGGCATAATAATGGGTAGAGGCCAGGCTGCAGAATACACAATGGAGATAGAAAAAGATACAGGGGTGAGAAGCGATGACGGATATTTCTGTTTCTTGAACACGGCTGATGGTGAATCCTCCTTTCCTATGGGGTGTGGATAACATGAACCAGCAACGGCAGGGACCCCCATTTAGATGTTCCTCTGAGGACCTTTCTGCTACTTTTACAATGTAGAATCTGCCCATTTAGTAAAAGGTCAGCGCTAAAGACTACAGCTGGGCGTTCGATGTTACACTTCACAATAGTTGTACTGGGGTTTAGTGGTTGCACAAAACATAAGTGAATGAGGACCAAGGCAGTTGTGTCACTTTTGCCCTACACTTAAATGCTTCAAGATGGTAGACCATTGTGTTATAGTAGACTTACCCAAGGCAGTGGCCCCCACAACACAGGCCTGTGCAGCTACACGTGTGTGAATCAGATGAACTGACATTTTTACGTTGCCTCGTTGTTTCAGTTTGTAAAGTCCATAAATGACAATCACAGCAAATCCAGCCAGACCTGCAAAAAGCAAGAATAATTGGACACGACCCTGTCATGGTCAAGTATTTCCAAAAGAGAAAATCTCTCGAAATGTTAGTCTATTATTTTTTATTTTAAAGACCACCAGGAAAATCTTCTCCCAGGTGGTGCTGATACTTTACCTAAATATCAAGCCTGGCCATACAATTGGCTGTTTGACAGCTATTTCTCTTATGACCTCCCCAAATATATGGCATCTGTGGCAGTGGATTATCTTTTGGGGGAACAAGGGATCAAGCATGTCCAAATCCAACATACCAGATCTTTCGTCCTTCCCACCCCCCGACAGCAGATGTCAGGCTGCTTCCAAGTTGGCTCACCCCGCCGTTAATCTGATGTGTATGGCCAGATTTAGTGATAGATTTAATTGGGGGTGAACTCTCACGTTGCAGAATCGTTGTGGATTTTCAGTGCAGATTCCACACTGAAAATTTGCAGCATATTACAGTGCAATACATGTGAATGGGGTTTTAAATACCTCCCTATCCACATGAAGAGGCAAAAAACAGCAGAGAATTGATGGCATGCTATAGATTTTTTTTTATGTCCGTTCTGTCACAGATTTTGCCTGAGGATTTCACCTCTAGCAATGCATAGAATAAAATCTGCACCAAAATCCACGTTTTGCTTTTGAAATCTGCGATGAAAAAAATCTGTGTGGATTCAGCCGTAGGGGAACACTCAAAGGAAAGCTGATCAAATGCTCTGTCTAGTGCAGGACACAGGGATTCAAAGATCACCACAGAGAATCCCTGTGTTATGTACCGCTACCCCATGCCCTGCACTAGGATTAACACGATGGGGGGAGAGTTATCAAACCTGCTGCAAAGGAAAAGAGGAGCCATAGCCCATAGAAACCCATCAGATGTGTCTTTTATTTTGGAAAAGGCCTCGGAAAAATGAGATCAGGAATATTGTTGATATGGGCAACTACTCCATGTTCCGTTGCATCAGTTGAATGAAAAGTTATACGATTTCTCAATATATTTTCTGTATTAATTCCTCACATTTTTCAAGATCTCTGCTTTTTGTTATGCAGTAGGAACGTTCAATGTTTACTTCCAGGGGATAAAATTTTGTCTGTGGTCATTGGATGGATACACAGGTGAAAGGCTCAATAAAGTTACAGGATGCCTATCAGCTGTGTCTTCTAACGATCCCAGTACCTGTGTGCACATCACATGACCATGTAACGAGACATGCACCTGTGTGTACGTCACATGACCATGTAACGAACCGTGCACCTGTGTACATCATGGCCATGTAAAGAGCCGTGCACCTGTGTACATCATGGCCATGTAAAGAGCCGTGCACCTGTGTACATATCATGGCCGTGCACCTGTGTCTACATCACATGACCATGTAACGAGCCGTGCACCTGTGTGTACGTCACATGACCATGTAACGGGCCGTGCACCTGTGTGTACGTCACATGACCATGTAACGGGCCGTGCACCTGTGTGTACATCACATGACCATGTAACTGGCCGTGCACCTGTGTGTATATCACATGACCATGTAACGAGCCGTGCACCTGTGTGTACATCACATGACCATGTAACGAGCCGTGCACCTGTGTGTACATCATGGCCATGGACAGATTTTTATCCACTAAAAGTAATGAATGTTCCTACTGAATAACAAGCAGAGATCTTGAAAGTCATGCGGAATTAATTCAGAAAGTATATTAGAAAATTGTATAACTTTTTATTATACAAAAAATAACATTAATTTGCTGAAACCGGACAAACACTTTAACAACTTGGTCTACAGATGTGCCAGTTACAAATCCGTAGATTTTCTCTATCACAAAGTTGTACAGGTGTTATTTATTATTTCTATTGCTTTATATAGCACCAACATATTCCATAGCACTGTAGAAAAGCTATCGCTCGCTGTCCCCAGTAAGGCTTACAATCTAAATACCTTCTCTGTATGTTTTTACAGATATTACTCTAATACAAGCCATACTTAGAAGTGACCTCTGACATAAACACGGTTATGCTGGAACTTGTAGTTTAGTCTCTAACTCAAGTGCCCCAAGCCCGATAACACTTTACTAAGTTGACTGATTTTTGTTATTACTCACCAACAGGAACAAGAGGAGACTGCTTCATTTTACGCTGTAATTTGCTGGTTACCGATTCCTGTTCTTCAGGGACCCACTCATCCCCACCGGTGGACATTTTGCCACCTTCACAGACTTGCGCTGCTGGGTTACATTGTGGATGGTACAAAGCTGGCGGTACAGGAGAAGAAAGGACATGTAAGCAAAAGCAGGTAGAAAAATTCCCAACTTTAGTTAACAAGTGTATATCTCCTTCACTAAGGTCCATTTACAAGTCTACAAAGGTATAGTTGGCATTAATAGACATGGCACAGGTGTATGGCATATCAATATTGTTCATGCCCAGTAATAACTACATATGCTCAAATATTAAACTACATACCCAGGCACAGACTGTTATTCTCTATACCCACCTATTAGCAGTGCATCTGAAGAGCGTCCAGCCTTGTTCTCTTTCTGGGTCACTCACCAGGACTGAACGCTGTTCTCACAGAGGTGCTTTATGTACAAGAGAGACTGGGCTTCTTTCCATGGAGAGCCTGGGAAGGGTAGTCCGGGTCGCAGGCTGAGCCTCTATCACACACATGAAAGAAAGAATGATAAATGTTCAACTTGGCAAACACCTCTTGCCTCAACCCACTGGCATCTTGTAGACCTGCCACAAAGGGGTTAAAGACGTGTTGCTTACTCAATCCCAGCACTTCATGGTTAGTGCGTGCTTCCTGCCTCGTAACATATATATAGATTTTTTTTTACTAAAGACACTAATATTCGTATCCTACAGATCACACTAATGTCCAAAGATGTAGCATGTAACTCCTGGCTCCAGAGGTTATACTTGGACCCTATAGCCATCCACCTGTAATATCACCTATACATATTCCTGCATTAAGTATTCCTTTGTATCATGAGAGAGCATTATTACATTTGCTGACATTATTGTCCATTCATTGGTATGATCTTTTATCACAATTTGGTCCGGCTTCTGACATCACTGTGCATCTCAAGCCATTTTGGTCAACTTCATCTGTCTCCTAGTCTAGTCTTGTCAAATAATGCAGGCATCACTAAGCAAATCCCTGTGTCCAGCTCTAAATTAGTTTTATTGGTTCAAGCTATGGTTATTTGCAATTCCATAGAGAGTACGATGTCACTGTATACTGCATTCTAGGATATGCCATCACCCTCTGATCGGCGGGGATCCAACCTCTGGTATCCTACAGAGCCTGAGAATGAAAGGCCTGCAGCGCTGGTTTCAGGTGTCCTGGGGCGCCGCTGGGCAGGGAAAAAACGTAGGAGATGCAGCACTAAATCAGCACCTCGACCCCTTCATTCTCAGGATTGATGGGGGTCCCAGATGTCGGTAATCACTCTTATTAGATGGGAATAACCCTTTTAGATCACATTAAGTCAGATCTGCGTATTTGCGGATCATCGATTTGCTGCGTCTGTATAGTAGGACATTTTCTATTCGGTCATGACGAGGATTTTCCATCATGTTAGTAACCGCAATGGGCCTATACCATACCTCCGTATACCTCTGATTTTACAGGGAGGTTTAAGAAGGTTTATTTCTTGTGGATTAATAGGAATCTTTTGCAGCATGCCATATTATGGAGGTATTCTCCCCAAGAAGCATTGGCCATACAGAGGCACCATATAGAGACATACGAGTGCCTACAACTCATTAATATGGAACCAAATAGGCTGTGTACTGTCATACAGGAGTAAAAGGAAAGAGAAACGCTAATACTGTAGCTTATTAGATGATCTGTTTTAGGACGGACTGTACAACTACGGTAAATATATGTCAGTATATGTGCCCTTTGACTAAACTATTAGGCGCTGGTCTCTAGACAAGTTACGTCAGTGATTAGTCAGTAGAGCTGTATGTGACTAATACAGCTATTGCTTCAGAAAGACCCGGTTGGGGCACAGGTTATTCCTCAGGGCATGGGAAAGGTATGATCTATTTTTACTATGGTAAATCACATTGTAGGACTGTGCAAATTGCGCAAACGTGTGATGTATTTGTCGATATGACTTAGTGTGTTTTCTGAACTTGAATTATATAAAGGCTATATCCTTCTATAACCTTGTGTACTTCTGTAGTTCTCATACTTTTTCAGCAGACATCATACACTACTACACACACACACACACACAAACACACCTCACCTATATAGATGCCAGTGCATTTACGGAGACAACGTTGCACAATTACTATTGTCATGAGTTCTGGTTTGCAGCTAGTCATGTAATGTGGGTACCTTTAATGGTTTGATGCGTCGGACTTCTAAACCTATTCTAGTCATTGCACATACAGATCGTATTATTGTGGCAGGGCCCCATTATCATGTGAGGACCTGGGCCCCCCGAGGATTGTCATCTGGTCGGTAACTGCAACACTAGACATATATCCTACAACTCTACATCAAGGCAGACTTGCCCATTAACGGATCAAGCTTTGTTCTTTCAGGAATTCAATAGAGTGCATTGGGTTCGTGGCATATTTTGTTCCAAATTTAAAAAACTGAAATTGGTTTTTTTTAGGCTAAATCCCAATTTTCCCAAACTTTAGCATTCAGTAAATATCAATATTAGAAAGAGACTTTCTTTATTAGTTATTACTAAACTGGTTAGTATTATTATCATGTTTAGATACGAGTCATACAAGTATCCCTCGGCTACGTAGCTATTGGGGTTCTATTACATTAAAATATTTTAATGCACATTTGTTTGGGCATTCCTAAGGTACAGTCACTAAACCTATACTGCCCTGGTGGCCTTTATTTTTTTAGCAAGCGGAGAGTGGATACAAAGAGCATCTCTCCCTCTGGAGGACCCAGCACGTCCATTCATTGCATGGACAGCCCATGGATTTCAATAAGAGCTGAGTAATACTTTTCTTCCCCTGTGGCGGCGCTGCAGAGAAATTGAACACTTGCTGCTGGGATCCTCCACAGATTACAGCTGATTGCTGGGGTCCCAGTATAGTTTGTGAACCTTTCTAACTGGAAGGGTTTGCCCAAAGTGGACATCCTGTTAAAAAATTAACTTAAAGGGTCAATTCCCATTACACAAAGTGATAGCATATTGCTAGGATATGCCATCACTTTGTGATCGGTGGGAGTCTGATTTGGTTTAGTGCCGAGTCCCCTTGACTCTTTTCCTCGCCCAGCGGTGCTCCCAGCACTGCAGCATGGCCCCATTCATTTGATTGGAGCGGTGTTATGGGAATATCCCTTTAAATAAGGAACGATCAGAAATGCTTTCAGTAAGCCTGATTAAATTATAGTGTTGTTTAGATGAAGCGTAGCATTTCAGGAACAACTCGACAGTCATATGCTTGTGGATGTACGTAACACAATTTATTATGATTAAATTACACAGACCTGAATTATAAGCTTATTGCACCGCTCATGTATGTGATGCATGCAGTGTATACACCGGATGGGTCCAAATATGAGCATGGTTGGGAGAAGGAGAAACACACAACTTCTAAACCGTCTCCAGCTGTGAGGATCCACGGGTTCCCATCGGATGTGACCACATGTTTCTTTCTCATGATCTTCTGTTTATACACAGTGTATTCCGCAGTTATCCACCGCTAGTCTCGGAGGGTGTGGGGACAGTAGCAGGGGGAGTTCGGAGGGACAGGGACGGATGAGATAAGGGAGGCACATCCCTGATTGATGTATTCTCTGCTTGACTGGAAAAAACATGCATGAAATGTAAAAATATTTTCAGGCAGATATTCTATGAGCTGGAACAATAGTCATTGATTGTATAGCTGGGTAACTACTTTACATGACATACGCCATGTTTATGGCGTCATAGGTACTGAGGTCATGAAGGAACCCTAGAGAAGCGAGTAGTCAAATATAAAACTTATCTAATAAACCGCATAGCAGTAGATATCTTTATAGTCAGTCTATATCGTAAAGAAAGTCCTATTTTTATATTTTGTTTATTTTACTCTAATATTGTAAAAAGGTTGCTCACTTTGGACAGTCCCTTTTTATTTGAAAAATCCCATCAAAATTTGCTACAATGTCTCCTGCTGCTAGGACCACCTCGATCAACTGTGATCTGCTAGGGAAATCAGCTACAAGTGTTCAATAATCCTGCAGCGCCACCACAGGGGAAATAAATTATTACATGGTCATTATTAAAATCAATGGGTTGTTCTTGTAATGCACTGATGTGCCAGGTACTCCATAGACAGAGATGCTGTTTGTGGCAAAAACATTGATCCTTATATGTGATGTTTCCTTCTGGCTTGTCCATATAGCGACAAGATCAGTATGTGCAGCTTTCTGAGCGGGTGTATTTGTAAAGCAAAACACACCCTGCCCATACAGTGCCAGTTCCTGACATTTTGACTGTGGGAGCAAATTTAAAGATGAACTCCGGCTTTTCCTTTTTGTCCCACCCTTCTGTTTGCAAAGGTGAATACAATAAATTATATCATGTTTAGCAAAATTAACCCCAGATTTTAAAGCCTTTTAACTCTCTCAAGTAATACTATTCTATCCCCCGTGTAACAGCCAGTAGCTACCCTTAATATCCTGTCTACTCCTTGTTGTTTAGCATCGCCATATCCAGTCCCTTGTGACTACACCGAGTGTCCCAATAACATCTGCAGCACAACACAGACACAAGGCTTGAGGTTAAAGGTTAGTTCCTCTCCATGGGAATCTTGAAAACTTTCCTAAAACTAAGTAGCATTTCCTGCCATGTAAAATTAGACACGTATTCACGTATATTCAAGGCACTAGACATACTCCTGTTGGACAGCTAAATTACTAGCCAAAATGCGCCATATTTTCTTTAAAAAATGGAGTGTGATGTGTGGTAAATTTACTATGTGTTTGGGACACCTTTTAGACTTTTATGAGATATTCATGCAAATTTGTGACAAATACAGTATATTAAGTCCTCATGCACAGGACCGTCGATGTGTGCACAGTCCGTGATTAGAGTGCATCCGCGGGCCATACGCAATCACTGACCGTGCACACACAAGAGTACATTAAGTTTAATGAGCCCGGACCGCAAATGCAGCCCGTAAAATGACATGTCCTATTTTTTTGCGGTCTGGCCTCTGGGCAATGCACGAACTTTGGAAACCACGATCGTGTTCATTGTCCCATAGGATACAATGTGACCTATACGATCCGCAATTGTTGTATGAAGGCAAATGCACGGTCGTGTGCATGGGGCAAAATAAAGACATGCACAATTTTTAAGCAAGTCACTATTGTAAGTTTGCATGTGAATTGCACAATAGTTGACATTAGATCTGTCACGCTACAAAAAGCTTTATATGGCAGCATGGAGTCAGGCACTGTTATAAGGGGCAATGTTGCTATGGGGGCACTGTGTCTGTTTGGGACACCGCAGGTCTAATGGGTTACTATATGTGGCTTTAATGATGCCACTCTATCTGACATCTTGGCTCTTATAGGGGCACAGTGGCTATTACGAGGTCACTATCTATTATAGGGCATAGTGGCAGTTATGGGGACACTAAGTTCACTGTGGCCGTGCTGGAGGAACTGCAGCTATAACAGGGGCACTATGGCTGCAATAAATCACATCAATGTACACTGCTGTTCAAAAGTTTGGTGTCACCCAGACAATTTTTGTGTTTTCCATTAAAACTCACACTTATATTTATCAAATGAGTTGCAAAATGACTAGAAAATATAGTCAAGACATTGACAAGGTTAGAAATAATGATTTTTATTTGAAATAATAATTTTCTCCTTCACACTTTGCTTTGGTCTTGGAATGCTCCATTTGTAGCAATTCCAGCATTGCAGACCTTTGGCATTCTAGCTGTTAATTTGCTGAGGTAATCGGGAGAAATTTCACCCCATGCTTCCAGAAGCCCCTCCCACAAGTTGGATTGGCTTGATGGGCACTTCTTGCGTACCATACGGTCAAGCTGCTCCCACAACAGCTCTATGGGGTTGAGATCTGGTGACTGCGCTGGCCACTCCATTACAGATAGAATACCAGCTGCCTGCTTCTTCCCTAAATAGTTCTTGCATAATTTGGAGGTGTGCTTTGGGTCATTGTCCTGTTGTAGGATGAAATTGGCTCCAATCAAGCGCTGTCCACAGGGTATGGCATGGCGTTGCAAAATGGAGTGATAGCCTTCCTTATTCAAAATACCTTTTACCTTGTACAAATCTCCCACTTTACCAGCACCAAAGCAACCCCAGACCATCACATGACCTCCACCATGCTTGACAGATGGCGTCAGGCACTCTTCCAGCATCTTTTCAGTTGTTCTGCGTCTCACAAATGTTCTTCTGTGTGATCCAAACACCTCAAACTTCGATTCGTCTGTCCAGAACACTTCTTTCCAATCTTCCGCTGTCCAATGTCTGTGTGCTTTTGCCCATATTAATCTTTTCCTTTTATTAGCCAGTCTCAGATATGGCTTTTTCTTTGCCCCTCTGCCCTGAAGGCCAGCATCCCGAAGTCGCCTCTTCACTGTAGACGTTGACACTGGCATTTGCGGGTACTATTTAATGAATCAGCCAGTTGAGAACCTGTGAGGCGTCTATTTCTCAAACTAGAGACTCTAATGTACTTGTCTTGTTGCTCAGTTGTGCAGCGGGGCCTCCCACTTCTCTTTCTACTCTGGTTAGAGCCTGTTTGTGCTGTCCTCTGAAGGGAGTAGTACACACCGTTGTAGGAAATCTTCAGTTTCTTGGCAATTTCTCGCATGGAATAGCCTTCATTTCTAAGAACAAGAATAGACTGTCGAGTTTCACATGAAAGCTCTCTTTTTCTAGCCATTTGGAGAGTTTAATCGAACCCACAAATGTAATGCTCCAGATTCTCAACTAGCTCAAAGGAAGGTCAGTTTTATAGCTCCTCTAAACAGCAAAACTGTTTACAGCGGTGCTAACATAATTGCACAAGGGTTTTCAAGTGTTTTCTAATCATCCATTAGCCTTCTAACACAGTTAGCAAACACAATGTACCATAAGAACACTGGAGTGATGGTTGCTGGAAATGGGCCTCTATACACCTACGTAGATATTGCATTAAAAACCAGACGTTTGCAGGTAGAATAGTCATTTAGCACATTAACAATGTATAGAGTGTATTTCTGATTAATTTAATGTTATCTTCATTGAAAAAAACTGTGCTTTTCTTTCAAAAATAAGGAAATTTCTAAGTGACCCTAAACTTTTGAAAGGTAGTGTATATGAGTGTACTGGGGCTGGGATGGCAGAGCTGTCGCAATAATGGGGTCACAACAAAAATTTGCAACGCACCTACTTTCTCCCTGTTGCATTTCCACCACATACACAGAGCGTGATCAGAATAGACAAGTTCTAATATCTTTATTACAAGTATAGGTGCTGGATTAATATTCCTGAGAAGTGAAATCCCTTCCATATTTATGTGTGTGCATTTTATACTTTATTTATAATCCTTGTGTATTTTGGTGCGGAATAACATCAAGTATATAAGTTACAGCACAAAAATCACTGAGCTTACGAAGGCCTTGATATTTTCCATTGTGCAGTCATTGTAAGTAGCGGTTGAGGGGGTGGTGACTATCTGTCGCACCTCATTAAGCTAATTGGATTTCTGGGTCCCAGGCCACCCGCTGTGCACCCATGTTGTAACTCTAGGGCATTAACTTTTTCACAACTAGCGAAGCTTAAATATCAAGAGTATCATGGAAAATCACTACAGTAAAACATGAAATATACATAAAGAAACGGCATCATTTCCAGCCCCGTCCTATCATTTCGTAGCGGCAGCAAGCAACAATGTGGTACTTTATCCTGAGTCACCTTACATTAAAAAAAAAGTATTAACCCCCCACGTTAATATTTTATCAATGTAAGCATTGTGCGTATGATGTGTGATCTCAAGCAGGATGCATGCTGTGTCTGGATTTAAGCGTGGAATCCGCAACGAAGTCGTGAACGTGATTTTAGGAGTTTGGCACAGCCCTCAAAACAATGACACCCTGGAACACTTGGGTCACTGCTGTAAAGGAAATGAAAACCCTCACATTGTGATTATAATTTGTGTACTTTTATGTATTCTTCTGGGCGATATTTATTGGCTTGCAAGCATCGCCAGTACATCAATTTCCTCTACGATTAGCACTTATAGCGCTTGTCCACATGTAACAGAATTGCTGCCGAATATTAGCAGACGAAAAATCCCACCATTTCCTGAGTTTTTACATCTGCCTTCGGTATTTCCATTGCTCTGCTCAGTCATAGGGGCAGAGGAGTTTTAGGTTGTAAGCTCTTTTGTACGAGGACCTCTCTCCTTTCGTCTCCTCGTTCGTTCATATGTTTTGACTACCTGTTATTTTACAGGTTTATTTTACTCCCCCAGCTGTAATGCACTTCAGAATATGTTGGCGCCATATAAATAAAGATGATTATTATCATAGTGACCTTTTGGATTCGGTGATCATGTTTCCATGAACAAAAGGTTTTGTGCTGCAAGGGGGAACCCCTGAACCAATCGAACGAAACTGCATAGAATATGAATTGTGGGTATATTAAAAATTGTAGGGGTTGGAAACCCCCTTAACGCATTATCCCATAACTGTACGTGATAAGGCTTAAGGGGAAGTATGGAGCACGCTCACAGGCTGAACTCGATCCATACACAGCGGGTGACGGCTGTTACACGCAGCCGACACCTCATTGCAACGGGCGGAATCAAAGATCACTTTGTTTCCGCTCGTTTAACACCTTAAATGCTGCGGTCAATCTCGACCGCAGCATTTAAAGTGTTAGAATCAGGAGGCGCCCCCTCAAACACGCCATCACGCCCCCCCCCCCCACGCGGCACGATTGGCCGGTTACACAACCTGGGGGCCTAACAAAGGGCCCTAGGTCTGCCATCTTTGTACTTCTTTGAAGTTCTGCCTCTAGCAGGGCTTCAAACGAGACTGTCAGAATCACGATATACTGCAATACTAATGTATATCATGCAAGCAATCCAATGATTGCTGCTTCAAGGACCCTAGGGGGACAAATAAAAAAGTAAAATACAGTTAAAGGTTTTTTTTATGTTCCAAAATAATTATGGTCACCTTAGCGCTTCAAAAGCATTAAATAAAAAGTGATCAAAAAGTCAAATGGTATTGTTGAAAACTACAGCTCGCCCTGGAAAATGTGAGCCCTCACATCGCTAAATTGATGGAAAAATTAAAAAGTTATGGCCCAATTTAGCATATATGGGATTTATATATTCATGGTAGTAAATGTATGTTTTCTTCATATTGTTTCCAGATGTATAAATATATATATAGATAAGTAGCAGTATGTTGTACACTATATATATTGATGAGTAGCAGTATGTTGTACACTTTATATATAGATAAGTAGCAGTATGTTGTACACTATATATAGATGAGTAACAGTATGTTGTACACTTTATATATTGATGAGTAGCAGTATGTTGTACACTTTATATATAGATAAGTAGCAGTATGTTGTACACTTTCTATATAGATGAGTAGCAGTATGTTGTACACTTTATATATAGATAAGTAGCAGTATGTTGTACACTTCATATATAGATGAGTAGCAATATGTTGTACACTTTATATATAGATAAGTAGCAGTATGTTGTACACTTCATATATAGATGAGTAGCAGTATGTTGTACACTTTATATATAGATAAGTAGCAGTATGTTGTACACTTTATATATTGATGAGTAGCAGTATGTTGTACACTATATATAGATAAGTAGCAGTATGTTGTACACTTTATATATAGATAAGTAGCAGTATGTTGTACACTTTATATATTGATGAGTAGCAGTATGTTGTACACTATATATAGATGAGTAGCAGTATGTTGTATACTTTATATATTGATGAGTAGCAGTATGTTGTACACTTTATATATTGATGAGTAGCAGTATGTTGTACACTTTATATATAGATGAGTAGCAGTATGTTGTACACTTTATATATAGATGAGTAGCAGTATGTTGTACACTTTATATATTGATGAGTAGCAGTATGTTGTACACTTTATATATAGATAAGTAGCAGTATGTTGTACACTTTATATATTGATGAGTAGCAGTATGTTGTACACTTTATATATAGATAAGTAGCAGTATGTTGTACACTTTATACATAGATAAGTAGCAGTATGTTGTATACTTTATATATTGATGAGTAGCAGTATGTTGTACACTTTATATATTGATGAGTAGCAGTATGTTGTACACTTTATATATAGATGAGTAGCAGTATGTTGTATACTTTATATATAGATGAGTAGCAGTATGTTGTACACTTTATATATTGATGAGTAGCAGTATGTTGTACACTTTATATATAGATAAGTAGCAGTATGTTGTACACTTTATATATTGATGAGTAGCAGTATGTTGTACACTTTATATATAGATAAGTAGCAGTATGTTGTATACTTTATATATTGATGAGTAGCAGTATGTTGTACACTTTATATATTGATGAGTAGCAGTATGTTGTATACTTTATATATTGATAAGTAGCAGTATGTTGTATACTTTATATATTGATAAGTAGCAGTATGTTGTATACTTTATATATAGATGAGTAGCAGTATGTTGTACACTTTATATATAGATGAGTAGCAGTATGTTGTACACTTTATATATAGATAAGTAGCAGTATGTTGTATACTTTATATATTGATGAGTAGCAGTATGTTGTACACTTTATATATTGATGAGTAGCAGTATGTTGTATACTTTATATATTGATAAGTATCCGTATGTTGTACACTTTATAGATAAGTAGCAGTATGTTGTATACTATATATAGATGAGTAGCAGTATGTTATATACTTTATATATTGATGAGTAGCAGTATGTTGTACACTTTATATATTGATGAGTAGCAGTATGTTGTATACTTTATAAATAGATAAGTAGCAGTATGTTGTATACTTTATATATAGATGAGTAGCAGTATGTTGTACACTTTATATATTGATGAGTAGCAGTATGTTGTACACTTTATATATTGATGAGTAACAGTATGTTGTACACTTTATATATTGATGAGTAGCAGTATGTTGTATACTTTATATATAGATAAGTAGCAGTATGTTGTACACTTTATATATAGATAAGTAGCAGTATGTTGTACACTTTCTATATAGATGAGTAACAGTATGTTGTACACTTTATATATAGATGAGTAACAGTATGTTGTACACTTTATATATAGATAAGTAGCAGTATGTTGTACACTTTATATATAGATGAGTAGCAGTATGTTGTACACTTTATATATTGATGAGTAGCAGTATGTTGTACACTTTATATATTGATGAGTAGCAGTATGTTGTACACTTTATATATTGATGAGTAGCAGTATGTTGTATACTTTATATATAGATGAGTAGCAGTATGTTGTACACTTTATATATTGATGAGTAGCAGTATGTTGTACACTTTATATATAGATAAGTAGCAGTATGTTGTACACTTTCTATATAGATGAGTAACAGTATGTTGTACACTTTATATATAGATGAGTAACAGTATGTTGTACACTTTATATATAGATAAGTAGCAGTATGTTGTACACTTTATATATAGATGAGTAGCAGTATGTTGTACACTTTATATATTGATGAGTAGCAGTATGTTGTACAGTTTATATATAGATGACTAGCAGTATGTTGTACACTTTATATATAGATGAGTAGCAGTATGTTGTACACTTTATATATTGATGAGTAGCAGTATGTTGTACACTTTATAGATGAGTAGCAGTATGTTGTATACTTTATATATAGATGAGTAGCAGTATGTTGTACACTTTATATATTGATGAGTAGCAGTATGTTGTATACTTTATATATAGATGAGTAGCAGTATGTTGTACACTTTATATATTGATGAGTAGCAGTATGTTGTATACTTTATATATTGATGAGTATCAGTATGTTGTACACTTTATATATAGATAAGTAGCAGTATGTTGTATACTTTATATATAGATGAGTAGCAGTATGTTGTACACTTTATATATTGATGAGTAGCAGTATGTTGTATACTTTATAAATAGATAAGTAGCAGTATGTTGTATACTTTATATATAGATGAGTAGCAGTATGTTGTACACTTTATATATTGATGAGTAGCAGTATGTTGTACACTTTATATATTGATGAGTAACAGTATGTTGTACACTTTATATATAGATGAGTAACAGTATGTTGTACACTTTATATATAGATAAGTAGCAGTATGTTGTACACTTTATATATTGATGAGTAGCAGTATGTTGTACACTTTATATATAGATGAGTAGCAGTATGTTGTACACTTTATATATAGATGAGTAGCAGTATGTTGTACACTTTATATATTGATGAGTAGCAGTATGTTGTACACTTTATATATTGATGAGTAGCAGTATGTTGTACACTTTATATATTGATGAGTAGCAGTATGTTGTATACTTTATATATAGATGAGTAGCAGTATGTTGTACACTTTATATATTGATGAGTAGCAGTATGTTGTACACTTTATATATAGATAAGTAGCAGTATGTTGTACACTTTATATATTGATGAGTAGCAGTATGTTGTACAGTTTATATATAGATGACTAGCAGTATGTTGTACACTTTATATATAGATGAGTAGCAGTATGTTGTACACTTTATATATTGATGAGTAGCAGTATGTTGTACACTTTATAGATGAGTAGCAGTATGTTGTATACTTTATATATAGATGAGTAGCAGTATGTTGTACACTTTATATATTGATGAGTAGCAGTATGTTGTATACTTTATATATAGATGAGTAGCAGTATGTTGTACACTTTATATATTGATGAGTAGCAGTATGTTGTATACTTTATATATAGATAAGTAGCAGTATGTTGTATACTTTATATATTGATGAGTAGCAGTATGTTGTACACTTTATATATAGATGAGTAGCAGTATGTTGTACACTTTATATATAGATAAGTAGCAGTATGTTGTACACTTTATATATAGATGAGTAGCAGTATGTTGTATACTTTATACATAGATGAGTAGCAGTATGTTGTACACTTTATATATAGATGAGTAGCAGTATGTTGTACACTTTATATATTGATGAGTAGCAGTATGTTGTACACTTTATATATAGATAAGTAGCAGTATGTTGTATACTTTATATATAGATAAGTAGCAGTATGTTGTACACTTTATATATTGATAAGTATCAGTATGTTGTACACTTTATAGATGAGTAGCAGTATGTTGTATACTTTATATATAGATAAGTAGCGGCATATTGTACACTTTATATATAGATAAGTATCAGTATGTTGTACACTTTATATATAGATAAGTATCAGTATGTTGTACACTTTATATTGATAAGTAGCAGTATGTTGTACACTTTATATATAGATAAGTAGCAGTATGTTGTACACTTTATATATAGATAAGTAGCAGTATGTTGTACACTTTATATATTGATAAGTATCAGTATGTTGTACACTTTATAGATGAGTAGCAGTATGTTGTATACTTTATATATAGATAAGTAGCGGCATATTGTACACTTTATATATAGATAAGTATCAGTATGTTGTACACTTTATATATAGATAAGTATCAGTATGTTGTACACTTTATATTGATAAGTAGCAGTATGTTGTACACTTTATATATAGATAAGTAGCAGTATGTTGTACACTTTATATATAGATGAGTAGCAGTATGTTGTACACTTTATATATAGATGAGTAGCAGTATGTTGTACACTTTATATATAGATGAGTAGCAGTATGTTGTACACTTTATATATTGATGAGTAGCAGTATGTTGTACACTTTATATATAGATGAGTAGCAGTATGTTGTACACTTTAGGGTATGTTCACACGAGGGCGTCCGTTACGGCTGAAATTACGGGGATGTTTCAGCCTGAAAACATCCCCGTAATTTCAGCCGTACCGGCATGTGCAGGCGCTTGAACGCCGCGTCCATTACGGGCGTAATTAGCGCTGCTATTCATTGGAGTCAATGAATAACGGCTCCAATTACGGCCAAAGAAGTGACAGGTCACTTCTTTGACGCGGGCGTCTATTTACGCGCCGTCATTTGACAGCGGCGCGTAAATATACGCCTCGTGTGAACAGACAAACGTCTGCCCATTGCTTTCAATGGGCAGATGTTTGTCAGCGCTATTGAGGCGCTATTTTCAGACGTAATTCGGGGCAAAAACGCCCGAATTACGTCCGTAAATAGGCCGTGTGAACATACCCTTCTATATAGAGAAGTAGCAGTATGTTGTATACTTTATATATAGATAAGTAGCAGTATGTTGTATACTTTATATATTGATGAGTAGCAGTATGTTGTACACTATATATAGATGAGTAGCAGTATGTTGTACACTTTATATATAGATAAGTAGCAGTATGTTGTACACTTTATATATTGATAAGTATCCGTATGTTGTACACTTTATAGATGAGTAGCAGTATGTTGTATACTTTATATATAGATGAGTAGCAGTATGTTGTATACTTTATATATAGATAAGTAGCAGTATGTTGTATACTTTATATATTGATGAGTAGCAGTATGTTGTACACTTTATATATAGATGAGTAGCAGTATGTTGTACACTTTATATATAGATAAGTAGCAGTATGTTGTACACTTTATATATAGATGAGTAACAGTATGTTGTATACTTTATATATAGATGAGTAGCAGTATGTTGTATACTTTATTTATAGATAAGTAGCAGTATGTTGTATACTTTATATATAGATGAGTAGCAGTATGTTGTATACTTTATATATAGATAAGTAGCGGCATATTGTACACTTTATATATAGATAAGTAGCAGTATGTTGTATACTTTATATATAGATGAGTAGCAGTATGTTGTACACTTTATATATAGATAAGTAGCAGTATGTTGTACACTTTCTATATAGATAAGTAGCAGTATGTTGTATACTTTATTTATAGATAAGTAGCAGTATGTTGTATACTTTATATATAGATGAGTAGCAGTATGTTGTATACTTTATATATAGATAAGTAGCGGCATATTGTACACTTTATATATAGATGAGTAACAGTATGTTGTATACTTTATATATAGATGAGTAGCAGTATGTTGTATACTTTATTTATAGATAAGTAGCAGTATGTTGTATACTTTATATATAGATGAGTAGCAGTATGTTGTATACTTTATATATAGATAAGTAGCGGCATATTGTACACTTTATATATAGATAAGTAGCAGTATGTTGTATACTTTATATATAGATGAGTAGCAGTATGTTGTACACTTTATATATAGATAAGTAGCAGTATGTTGTACACTTTCTATATAGATAAGTAGCAGTATGTTGTACACTTTATATATTGATAAGTAGCAGTATGTTGTATACTTTATAGATGAGTAGCAGTATGTTGTATACTTTATATATAGATGAGTAGCAGTATGTTGTATACTTTATATATAGATGAGTAGCAGTATGTTGTACACTTTATATATAGATGAGTAGCAGTATGTTGTATACTTTATTTATAGATAAGTAGCAGTATGTTGTATACTTTATATATAGATGAGTAGCAGTATGTTGTATACTTTATATATAGATAAGTAGCGGCATATTGTACACTTTATATATAGATAAGTAGCAGTATGTTGTATACTTTATATATAGATGAGTAGCAGTATGTTGTACACTTTATATATAGATAAGTAGCAGTATGTTATATACTTTATATATAGATGAGTAGCAGTATGTTGTATACTTTATTTATAGATAAGTAGCAGTATGTTGTATACTTTATATATAGATGAGTAGCAGTATGTTGTATACTTTATATATAGATAAGTAGCGGCATATTGTACACTTTATATATAGATAAGTAGCAGTATGTTGTATACTTTATATATAGATGAGTAGCAGTATGTTGTACACTTTATATATAGATAAGTAGCAGTGTGTTGTATACTTTATATATAGATGAGTAGCAGTATGTTGTATACTTTATTTATAGATAAGTAGCAGTATGTTGTATACTTTATATATAGATGAGTAGCAGTATGTTGTATACTTTATATATAGATAAGTAGCGGCATATTGTACACTTTATATATAGATAAGTAGCAGTGTGTTGTATACTTTATAAATAGATAAGTAGCAGTATGTTGTATACTTTATATATAGAGGAGTAGCAGTATGTTGTACACTTTATATATTGATGAGTAGCAGTATGTTGTACACTTTATATATTGATGAGTAGCAGTATGTTGTATACTTTATATATAGATGAGTAGCAGTATGTTGTACACTTTATATATTGATGAGTAGCAGTATGTTGTACACTTTATATATAGATGAGTAGCAGTATGTTGTATACTTTGTATATTGATGAGTAGCGGTGTATAAGTAGTGGTAAGTTGTATACTTTATATATAGATAAGTAGCAGTATGTTGTACTATATATATATATATATATATATATATATATATATATATAGTGGCGTAACTACCGCCGTAGCAGCCATAGCGACTGCTACGGGGCCCGCGGCATGAGGGGGCCCCTACCATGGCCGCAGGCTCCGCTAGCAGCCGCTATGGCTGCTACAGCGGGACGCCACTGAACACTACGGCAGAGCAGGGAGGTATCTCCCCGCTCTGCCATTAAACAAAAGACATGTATCCCCTCTCCACAGGACATGTATCCCCGGGGTCTCCACAGGATCTCCACAGGACAGGGGATACATGTGTGATCGCTGGCAGCGATAGGGAGAACAGGGGACTGAAAGTCCCCTGAAGTTCTCCATCACAAATCTCGGACTTCCGGGGTCTGTGTCGGCAGCTCCGTAGAAATGAATGGAGCGCCGGTCGCGCTTGTGCGCATGCGTGACCAGCGCTCCTTTCATTTTTATTGAGCTGCGCAGACGCCAGAAGTCAGAGGTTAGTCATGGAGAACTTCAGGGGACTTTCAGTCCCCCGTTCTCCCTATCGCTGCCAGCGATCACGCTTGTATACCCTATCCTGTGGATAGGGGATGCATGTTATTTGTAGGACACACTATTGGTCGCATTTTTTTGGGGGGGGGGGGGCTGTATGGCGTTCCGTACGGGGGGGGGGGGGGCGCTGTATGGCGTTCCCTGCAGGGGGGGCTGTATGGCGTTCCCTGCAGGGGGGGGTGCTGTATGGCGTTCCCTGCAAGGGGGGGGGCTGTATGGCGCTCCCTGCAGGGGGGGGCAGCTGTATGGCGTTCCCTGCAGGGGGGGGGCAGCTGTATGGCGTTCCCTGCAGGGGGGCGAGCAGCTGTATGGCGTTCCCTGCAGGGGGGGGGGGCGCTGTATGGCGTTCCCTGCAGGGGGGGCGCTGTATGGCGTTCCCTACAGGGGGGGCTGTGTGGCGTTCCCTACAGGGAGGGCTGTATGGCGTTCCCTACAGGGGGGGGGGGCTGTATGGCGTTCTCTACAGTGGGGGCTGTATGGCGTTAGCGCCATACAGCCCCCTCTGTAGAGAACGCCATACAGTCCCCCTGTAGATAACGCCATACAGTCCCCCTGTAGATAACGCCACACAGTCCCCCCTGTAGATAACGCCACACAGTCCCCCCTGTAGATAACGCCACACAGTCCCCCCTGTAGATAACGCCACACAGTCCCCCCTGTAGATAACGCCACACAGTCCCCCCTGTAGATAACGCCACACAGTCCCCCCTGTAGATAACGCCACACAGTCCCCCCTGTAGATAACGCCACACAGTCCCCCCTGTAGATAACGCCACACAGTCCCCCCTGTAGATAACGCCACACAGTCCCCCCTGTAGATAACTCCACACAGTCCCCCCTGTAGATAACGCCACACAGTCCCCCCTGTAGATAACGCCATACAGTCTACAGGGGGGGGCTGTATGGCGTTATCTACAGGGGGGGGGGCGCTGTATGGCGTTCTCTACAGGGGGGGCTGTAAAAAAGGCACTATCTACAAGGGGGGGGGGGTTGTTTGACACCCAGGGGAGGGGGGGCCCCCAGTCAAAAGTTTGCTATGGGGCCCAGTCTTTCCTAGTTACGCCCCTGTGTATATATATATATATATATATATATATATATATATATTATTTAGCAGTGTGTTGTACACTTTGATTTATGAGGTAAATGACGTCGAGCCCACACGGGCTGCACACAATTGTACGCCGTGCTCTGATTGGTGGACGGGACATAGGGCGGGAAAGCTCTGCAGCGCGCAGCCCGACTGAGGCAGTGAGGAGGGGCGTCTGGTGAGGCGGGGAGCAGGCGGGCCCGGGGATGACAGGGGGTGTCGCTTGTGTCCCCGTTGCCGGAGCTGAGGAAATGAGCCAGGGACTGCTCCGGCGCTGGAGTTCGGACATTCTCCGGGGCTCGAGGTCCCATGGACGCAACCGGTGACAGGAGCCAATCCGAGTGAGTAACGGGACCTTAACTTTGCACTTTCCCGAGTTGTTACACACGTCTCCGAGCAACAACGTCCCTGAATGTGTCACCTACTATGGGGGCAGGAGACCCTCATAACACTGGACCGCAGACATGTCCTCCATCAAGTGAGCACACATATAATATTCTATATGTCCCTTTTTATTCCACGTAGTATATTACATGTAGTGATATTTTATATAACTCTTATTCATGTGGGATGTTACATATGGTAGTTCTATAGTATCCCACATATTGTTATATTCCACATTCTGCAGAGCATCCTAAATATTTCATATTAATCTTGTTTGTTGTGATATTTTGTACTATGTCTTATATATTGTGATATTTCTAGTAGTATAGTTATATTTTTTGAGTATTTTATATGTCAATATTTTTATAGTATCTTATATATTACATTTCAAGTAAATAGATTGATATTTGTATACATTCTCATCTCTCTTTTATATATATATATATATATAATGTTTTATAGCATTCATCATATTACTGATAATTTATATAGTATCTTATATAGGTTAATAGTTCCAAAGTTTCTTATATATCATGATATTTCACATAGCATCCTACATATGATACTTTATATAGTATGTTATGTCATATTTCATGTAGTATATCGCGATATTTCATATAATAGCTTATCTATTACGTTTCTTATACAGTACTGTAGTATAGAATATAGTGTGATATTTTATTCAGTATCTGATATATCCCAATATATTATATAGTATCTGACATATTACGTTTTCAAATCGCATCTAATGTAGTGTGACATTTCATATAGTATCCTATATATTGCAATATTTTATGTAGGATCATATATTGTGTTTTCATATAGTATCTTATATAGTGTGATATTTCATATAGTATCCTATATATTGCAACATTTTATATAGTATCTTATACTGCATTTAACATAGTGTAAAAATGTCATATAGTATCCTATATATTGCAACATTTTATATAGTATCTTATGTATCACATTTTAATATTGCATCTATTATAGTGTGATTATGATGTTTTATATAGTATATGATATATCACAATATTTTATATAATATCTTATTCATCCCATTTTAATATTGCATCTAATACAGTGTGATATTTTATATAGTACCTTATATATCGCATTTTAATAAAGCAACTAATATAGTGTGAAATTTAATATCTTCTATTTCATTCTCTTTCATAGCATCCTACACATATTTTTTATATAGTATAGTACTATGTCACAAGATTTTATACAGTGATCTTCCTTACGGTGATATAGCCATTGTATAAGATTTTGATACATTTTTACTAGTAAGGACAGACAGACACATTTTGTCAAAATAATGAAAGGTCTTTTGTTACGATTAGCAACTAAAGATTGTTTTGAAGCTCTGCCAAATTATCTGTCTCTTTTTTCATGATCTGGAACCAAAGTTTTACATTAGATGCGCCAATTAATGCCGCAACCACCATGTACTGTATTGAATAAGGCTCTGTTCACTTCTGCATCATGGCATCCATTGATTTACTTAAAAGGGTTTTGCCACTAAGAACATTTATCACCTATCCACATCATCGGTGATCAATGTATGATCGCAGGGACTCCACGATCACAAGAACGGGGGTCCAGACACCAATTCCTCCTCACAGCACATTCGCAGGGAGGAGGAATTTAAATGGAGCGGCCATCGCGCATGTTCGCTGCCGCTCCATTCAATGGCTATGGTAATTAATAGCAATGGCGGGCTAAGAGAAGGACAAGACTGTGTGTGTATACATGGCGCTGGCACACCAATATAGATACAAAAGTTACATACAGTTTATTTAGTCCGTAAGAACACACACATGTGAGCGCAAAACATAAAAACATGTGAAAACACGTACTCCTCCCACATGAGGTAATCTAGGAGATTGACAAACATCCTCTGGACGCTAACTTTCGTGAAATACAAGAGATATGTGTATTCTATGCAATCCTGACTGCCCAAAGAAACAATATATGGTATATAATGTAATATTAGATGCAAAATAATCATATCTGAATATGGCAGCCTGTATGGATAAAGATAAATACATTCCTGTATCATAAGCGCCTATCTGGTACCCCACACGTATCGCTGCCGCTGCAGCTTCCTCAGGGGTGAATACAATGGGGTACATTACCAAAGTCTCATCATATAGGTAAATCACATATGTGATAAATCCTATGATTACAGCCAAAACGTACATTCCAATATCCGCATTCCAGCATGGCGTGGATGGCTCAGACGCCACTAGCCTCATACTACGGCGCACGAAGATGGCATCCGCACATGCGCAGACGTCACCAGCCCCAGAGCCTTCCCTCACTCCTGACGGGCCAATGGCACACCATGGATATGGTCACATAGGTTATTATTCCCAAAAATATTCAAGGAAGTGGGACAGCTCAAGGCAAAATAGTGCAATACATCCTTATATCAGTTAAGCCTAATTCACACGAACGTATTGCACGTCCGTGTGCTTTCTGTTTATTCTGTGGAGAAATTTTATGTGCAGTGAGATTTAAGGTATTGAAGTATCTATGGGAGAGGACATGGTTATACACACTGAAAACATTATTATGTTGTAAAAAGGTTGGTTCTTTATTTTCTGCTCTGTTTGATTGAAACTTGGTTTCCAAGTTTTTGTTGTTTTTAACAGGAATAATTTGTATTTGCTTTTAGCCTTTTGAAACTTAGTGGCTTTGTTAGATATTTTTTGTTTTTAACCCCTTCACGACTGCCATACGGCTATATACGTTCCATCTGCCAATGCCCCTTGCAGTTTCCACGTGTATAAACGTTGACTTCCTTTAACGGGGTTTAATGAGTGCAGTGCTGCTTCAGTGTTAGCAGTGCTGCACTCTCATGTCTGCCGGGAGGGTTTTAAGAGCCCCGGACTACACCCCCCACTGTAGATAGCACCACACACACCCCCTGTAGATAGCGCAAAACCCCCTGCAGATAGTGCTACCTAAGCTCCCTCTAGGAGCGGAATCCCCAACCAGCTCTCTGGCTGGGAATTTCCGCCCTAGAGAGAGCCCCTGACGTCTCACCATCCCCGCTGTAAATAGTGCCCCATCTGTAGATAGCAACCCCCCCCTGTAGATAGCACCACCTAAACTCCCACTAGGAGCGGAATCCCCGGTGTCCGATCGCTCTGTGCCGGGGATTCCGCTTCTAGAGATTGCCCCCTGACGTCACTGTCCAGTTGGACAGTGACGTCAGAGGCTTTCTCTAGGCGCGGAATCCCCGGCCGACACTCTGACCGGGGATTCTGCTACTGGAGAAGCCACTAGCGTCACTATACATATTTGGACAGTGACGTCAGCGACTCTCTCTAGGAGCAGAATCCCCGTTGCCAGATCGCTCTGTGCCGGGGATTCCGCTACTGGAGAAGCCCCTGGCGTCGCTATCCATATATGGACAATGACGTCAGAGGCTACTCCTGAAGCGGGACCACCGGGCACAGCGTTGCCGACAATGAGGCAGGGATTCCGCTTTTAGAGTTAGCCCCTAACGTCACTGTCCAAATATGGACAGAGGCATCAGGGGCTCCCTCTAGGAGCGGAATCCCCGGCCAGATGAATTCCGCTCCTTCAGGGAGTTACAGTGGAGCTATTTACAGGAAGGGGGTGCCAATTCGGGGGTTGCTGATATATACAGGGGGGGTTTCAATATCTAAAAGGGAAGTGTCGCTATCTGCAAGGGGTGGCGCTATTTACAGAGGGGATGTTGCTATCTGGAGGTGTTGGCGCTATCTGCAGGGGGGATGGTGCTATCTGCAGGGGGTGTGGTACTGTCTACAGGGGGTGCTATATACAGGGAGAGTGGCACTATTAACATGGGTACTGTGGCATTATATGGGCACTACCTACTGGGGGTGGTGCGATCTACATGGGTACTGTCTTGCACTATGTGGGCACTATCTACCATGGGCACTGTGGCACTATTTACAGTGGGCACTATTGATGTGGGCACTGGTGCGATCTACAGTGGGCATTGTGGCACCAATGGGCACTGTGGTGTTTTCAGGTGTCTGTGACAAAAAAACCCGGGAACAAATAAAATCTATTTTTTTAACGTCCATGAAAAAATGGATGGCAAATGTGGGTGAAAAACGGTCAGACGGCCGGGAAATGGATTCAAATTTTGAGACACATTGATTGAAAATGGACAGTTGATCCGTTGTTAACTGCCATTTTTTTCACGTCGTGTGAATATAGCCTTATAGCTATCCGCTCACAGCGCTCCAGGGTGACTGTGTGTGTGTGTGTGTGTATGTGTATATATATGTAGGCATTGTGAATCTGGGAGAGACCAATCTTACATCAGTTTTAAAAGGTGTCGCTTTGTACAGTGTGAGTGCACTTGTACCCAGGCCAATATACTATAGTCAAGGATTGACAGTACACAAGACTGACCTAAGATGTGGTCATTTGCATACAGTCTGCAAAAGGTCTGGAGGTCTCTTGACCAAGGTCATTGTCTGGTGGGAGCCGGAGCTCCAAAGTCACAGGAAGATATACTTAATTTGGCATTAGTGTTGCGGCACAGGGATAAAAGAAAACGAACCTCTACCTTTTTAGCAGTAGATATTTTATAGTCATTCCTTATTGTTTAAGATAAATACATAAACTTTCATGCTTTTTATATGTCTGTTTTATTTTATTGTAAGATATTTGTCTGCCAAACCATTGAGATTCAGTGCTTTACAGACAATTGAGAATTTGAATATTTGGAAGGGGCTTTGCCTTTCCAGTAAATAAATTCAGTAGGGACCTTTCTAACTGATGATCCTCCCTGTTTTTTTTTTGTATAGTTAATGTGCTGTTTATGTTGTACATTTTGTCTCTTGGTTTGCTAATGTACATACAGCATTAGAAAGGGCATTTATTTAATTAACTACCAATTCCTGGCTGTTAGAATACAGTCAGTATGTCTGGCAATACAAGTTAGGTTTTATTATAACTTGAGTAATGAAAAGCAAAAAGAGTAATTCATACATTTGGTAAAAAGGAAAGATGGAAAGTTACATTTAAGATTCTATTGTCTAGTTGTTTTTTTTTTCTATTGTCCTCACAAAAAACACCTCTGTCCATGTGTCTTATTTGGGCATATTGGCATCAAGGGGGGTTCCCTTAGTTAGTGGCGGCTGCAGGCAGGTAGAATTCTATCAGTTATGGCCCGCGATTACGGGCATGGCCGACCGCCGACAGCCAGCCACCTGACTTTCGGCTAATCTAAGTGAATGGGTCCATAATTACTGTCTGCAATCACGGACGATTTTTACGGTCGTGTGCACGGGGCCTTAACCTTATGGCTTTGTGAAAAGAAGCTGGGTATTTGGAGTTCTTTAACAGAAATTCAGAGATTCGCCCCCTATGAAGATGTATCGTGAAATTAGGCATCAGAGGTTTTGTAACCTGTTCAGATGAAAGAATATTTTTTATATATATATATATATATATATATGGAAACATTTACTAAATAATATTTAGAAAAGGATGCAATTAAAGAAATATGAAGCATTTCCTCTTACTAAAATTAATGCATTTACCGTATATAATCACGATAAAAATGTTTGTGTGTGAACTGTATGCGTTTTCCCTTATTTAAATGTAATTGTGTAACTTTGTACGGTACTGACCTCTGAGAGTCTGAGAATTTCACCTAAGCATCCGCATAGTGACAGTCAACAGATCATCTGTACAGTTTAGTACTGCAGTTTTTTTTAGTGTATTTGATCACAGATTGGGATTTACTGTTCATTGTTGCTATTATGAAAGGGAATGGAAATTATGAGTCATATGAAGTGATAATTTAGGCATTTCCCTTATAATTCTTTCTAAAGGGCCAGATTTACAGGCTTTGCGCATGGAAATTTTGTATATGTAGTTATTTATATAGGGCTTTTATAACTTCAACCATTAACAGGATGCAGTTTCCCACACTAAATAATTGGTCACCTGTAAACAATTTGAGATTGCAGTGTCCAGGTGCTTTTTGCACACTAAGGGCAGGGCTACATCTGGACTTTTTGTAGGACTACATAATTCATTTTAACTATTGCGCTATAGATGAAGTCCAAATGAGTACATGGAGTTGCATGTAATCTTGGACGGCAGCTGTCACTCAATAGTTAAAATCAATTATGTAGTGCTACAAGAAGTCTCGGTGTAGCCCTGGCCTTTCATGACCTGTCTCCTGAAGGGTATTTGGATGTACTAGGGGAACCCTTCATGAGCCAAAATAAAGGGCTCCCCCTTGGGGGATTCAGCCTGTCCATTTAAAATTTTTAATTGATAGTGATCTTGTTGGCTGCTCTACATTACTGTGATGTTACATAGGTTGAAAAAAGACACCGGTACATCAAGGTTACCATTTCTCAATCAATTACGAGACTTTCATTGCTATATTAGTTATAACACACAATGCCATTTGTCAGCAAATAAACATCTAGCCCTTTTTAAATGCTGACATAGTATCTGCCATCACTACCTCCTGGGGACGATCATTCCATAGTTTGACTACTCTAACTGTAAAGAACCCTTTCTTATATTGATGTCAGAAATGTCTTCTGTTGAGCTCAGATATCAGATATTGCTTAGAAATCTACTATAGGTTGGCTAGACTGCCTAGCTTTGTATTGCTATATCCGTTATCCTCACTCAAAGTATAACGGATATACTAGTCATGTTACTGTATTTATACCAGTTTGTAACTTGAGACATGTTTCTCTGAAGGGTCTAGAGAGATGCTCTTCAGGATCCTAATGGAAATTTATTTTTTCTTTAGATGAGGAGCATGCTTCTGGTGGAATTGACAATTATCACCTATCCACAGAACCCCCACCGATTGCAAGAATGTGGGTCCCGCACTCCCCGAACTTGAATGTAGCGCTGTACTCGGCTGTTTCCATAATTTTTATAGACCTTGAATGGAGCAGCTGTGCGCATGTTAGACTGACGCTCCATTGAATGTCCTCCTCACTGCGCTCAAGCAGTGAGGAGGAACGGGGGGTTTGGGTATACCGTTCTCATGATCGGTGGGGGTCCTATCAATCAGACAATTTTCGACTATTTTGTGGATAGGTGATAATTGTAGTTTCTGGTTCAACCCCTTTAAGGGTGTCATTTTGGGAATAGCATTATTATTTTTTTTATAAACCACCATGATTTTTGCTCTGATTTTTAAAATTGTGGGAAAAAAAGCGGCAACAACCACACAAGTAATTGTAGACCCCACATAAGAGAAACGTTTCTTAATTGAAGATTGATGCAAATGCTGGTAAAAATTGAAATTTTGGTTCTTTGTGAAATGTCCCCTTTATTCTAAATCATTGTGAATCTTGCTCATTAAGCCATAGTTAATGTCTGTCCTAGTGAATGTTACTCATAGCAGTATAATGCATGGTCCCATAGAACTAAACGTATCCAAGAGAGGTTATAGTAACACGGAAAGTTTGATGTTCCTTCATGGCTTGTTTAATCAAATAATCTGTTTTATTTATCACTTTTTGGCCAAAGTTATGAGTAAATTTAGTCATCTGGATCCACTGCCATCTATTCTACAGGAGTAACATGAATGTAACAATGTTCAATGTAAATGTAAGCCCCAAAAAAAACATTAAAAAAAATTCCCTTAGTATTGTAGCTGTTCAGTATGTGTGTGAAAAATATATATGTTCAGTACAAAGGATTTATATGCATGTTAAGGCCCTTTAACATGGGCCAATGATTAAGCAAACGAGTGTGCATATGAACTTTTATTCCCGATCAGCCGAAAGCTCGTTTATCTGCTGATCTGCTCGTTTTATGCAGCCAATAAAATGGTCGGCTAGACAGCCGCACATCTCCCTGTGTAAAAAGATGAGATGTGCTGCTGACGTGATAGACATGGATGGGGACGAATTATCGTAGTAACGATCACCCATCCCCATACTTAACCGATCATTGTTAAAGGAGCAAACGAGCGCCGATCAACGAGCTTTGTAAAAAGACCCTTACCCAGACCCCCCCACCGGTTTCGTTCTTATGACTTTTCTGATAAACATATTGTATAATACTGTTCTGTGTGTTGTGCTCTCTTAGTGGAAACATAAGAAGTCAAAAATCTTTTTTTATATGATCAAGTTCAGCAGTTTAGATGCTGCCATTCTTAATGCCAACTCAGCAAGACCTTCAAAGCATGTCAGCCATGAAAGATATTTAGCAGCGATAATTGTATAACATCACTGTTTTATACTTTCTAGGCTAATTAAAGAAGATGATTCTTGTCTGCTTAGTATTTGGCTTTTGACAGGTGTCACGTCTAATATTTTCATATCTCTTCTACGCAAATATCTAGTTAATGTTCATAAATATATCATAAAATATAGATATCATGCCATACTGTATCATCATCCTTAGGAGGCTGGAGATTGTCTTTTTACATTTAAGTTAGCTTGCAGACGCTCCACTGTTATTTTTATTTATTTTGCAAGATTGGCACAGATCTTGGCCTGTTTATACATTCCATTGTTCTAGCCAAGGGGCAGAAATTCATGTCTTGAAAGCTTGTCAAATACGTGGTATATTAACTTAATGCTGATTTAGTCCTAGGTTTTTTTGTACAACTATTTTCTTTGTTTGTACTAGTATGTCATTCAGGGATTGAGGCTGTGACTGTTTTTTAACCCCTTCCCGACATTTGACATCCATACGCCAAAGTCGGGTAGGGGAAGTATGGAACGGGCTCACGGAGTGAACCCACTCCATACGATGCCAGTGACGGCTGTATGTTACAGCCGACCCTTCAGAGTAACGAGCGGCATCGCGCTCGAGCGCGATCACACTAGTTTAACTCGTTAAATGCTGCGGTCAATACCGAACGCAGCATTTAAATCGTTCGAAAGAGGGGGCGAACCCCTCTAACAGCTCATCGCTGGTTGAAGTCCCATAGGGGGACTAATAATAAAAAAAAAAAGTCAAAACGAGTTCAATAAAGTTTTTGTATTTTTTATGTAAAAAAAAAAAAAGTTCAAAAAAACCCCCTTTTCCCATTTTCCCCCTAGAGTATAGTAAATAAATAAACATAATTGGTATCGCCGTGTCCGTAAAAGTCTGAACTATTACAATATATCATTATTTAACCCGTACGGTGAACGCTGTAAAAAAAAAAAATGTAACCGCCAGAATCTCTTTGTTTTGGTCACCTCATCTCCCACAAAAATTTAAATAAAAAGTGATCAAAACGCATGTACACAAAAATGGTATTATTAAAAACTACAGCTTATCCCGCAAAAAATAAGCCCTTATACCACTTAATCGACGGAAAAATAAAAAAGTTATGGCTCTCGGAATTTGGCGACGCAAAATAAATGTTCTTTTTTACACTTAGGTTTTTACTTGTAAAATATAGAAAAAACTATATATGTTTGGAATCGCCGTAATCGTATTGACCCACAGAATGAAGTTAACATGTTGTTTTAATTGCACAGTGAATTCCGTAAAAACTACGCGCAAAAAACCATGGAGGAATCGCTGTTTTTTCATTTTCTACCCCACAAATAATTATTTTCCCGTTCCCTAGTACATTATATGGCACAATAAATGGTGCTACGAAAAACTACAACTCGTCCCGCAAAAATCAAGCCCTCATAGGACTATATCGACGGAAAAATAAAGAAGTTATGGCTTTTGGTAGGTGGGGAGGAAAAAACAAAAATGAAAATCTGAAAAAGGGCTGCGGCGGGAAGGGGTTAATTGGGAACATTTCCTTTTTCCTTTTGTAATGACCGTGAAATAGCTTCCTTTCACATATCTACTGGATAGAGGTCCATGGGGACACGGCATACATAACCAGCCATAGCTCCCTGTGAAAGGATCAAATCAGCGCCAATCAACAAGCTGTCTCGTTGATCGGCGCTCATTTACACGGCCCATGTCGGGCCATGCAATAGGACCCACACTGTGGTGCACCACCTTCTGTACAGCATGTGACGTAAATGGCCTGTCTTGGCGTCTAACGTCTATGCTGTAGGTTGCAATTCATATTTACTTTCAAAGCTGCACCATTGACCTGAATAGGGGTAGCTGTATGCACAGTGAATAAGGGATTGCTACCCCCAGGAGATAAAGTGCCCAACACAATTTTGAACCTATCCAGGCCAGACCAGCAGTGCTTGGATTACTCTAGTTTATGCATTATTTTTTTTTAGGAACATTTCTAAGTTGTTGCTATGAATAGGGAAAAAATTTGCACTCGTGTCGTGTTTCTCTGATATACCGGGGTTGTAATTGTAGAACTTGTGTGATCTACTAGGCAAATGCTGCTTATTCTCCTTTCTTAGATTTTAATAAAATGCAGCTTAGGCATTAAATTCCTAACATAGTTCAGCAGATCCTTGAAAGTCTTGGATGTATCCAGAATATGCTTCTGGCATAACTTGGGTCACTAGTCAATAAATGTACATTTGCAACTTAAATAAAAGCGTAATGAGGGTAATACAGTTATGTAAGACAGTGCTTCTCAAACTGGCAAGTCTTCCCTCACTTGACAGAAGTTAGCATAAACTGCACAGGCCTTTCTCTGGCTGCACCAATCAATAAAATTGACTTTTTTTTTCTTTCTTATTTTAATGTTATACTGGGTTTGGCAGACAAATAAGAGGTGAATTGAGCAATATTTCTAATTTTGGAATGGACTTTGATCACTGGTGGTAAGGCTTGGGCATTACCATGTTCTGGCTTGTGACGCCTCAGTTGACAAAGATCGAGAAGCCTTGATTTAAGCTAATGTTAGAATATTGGTATTGTATTCGTATACTTTATTAAAGAGGAACTTCCTTCTCATCCTCAGCATTGCATTTGTATATACTTAGCGAGATCTTCTTAGTCCGCTAATGGAGAGCAGTGGCCATCTTGCTCCCTCTATATCGCTACCAGAACTTGCTGTGAATATATGTGACAAGTCCACAAAATCATAGATATCTGCATATGTCACCCGCTGATGGTGACTTGCGTTTCAATGTAATAGCTGAAATATGAGAAATATTTTACTCTTAAGGCCTATTCACATCAGCGTTGGCTTTCCGTTGAGGGGTTCCGTCGGAGGTTTCAGTCGTGGATCACCTCATCAGAAAGGTAAACGGAAACCTTAGCTTCCGTTTGCATCACCATTGATATCAATGGTGACGGAAACATAGCTAATGGTTTCCGTTTGTCATCATTCCGGCAGGTTTCCGTTTTGTTTTTTTTACGGAATACCGTTGTTTTTTTATGGAATCAATAGCGCAGTCGACTGCGCTATTGATTCCGTCGAAAAAAAACGGAAACCTGCCGGAATGGTGACAAACTGAAACCATTAGCAATGTTTCCGTCACCATTGATATCAATGGTGATGCAAATGGAAGCTAAGGTTTCCGTTTACCTTTCCGTTGAGTGGTTAACCCGACGGAAACCTCAGGTGGAACTCCTCAACGGAAAAGCAATGCTGATGTGAACAGGGCCTCACCTCAAACATCCTTCTGTTGATGAGCTTTGAAAGGGCAAAAACAAAAAATGGCTTACATCAGCCTGAAAACAACATTAAATAATGAACTATTATGCTTAGTAGATAAGCAGGGAAAATGAAGTTGAGCAGCCTTGCTTGAAACTTTCCAATGCCTGTCTGCTTTCCCCCATAGTGCCAGATCATTAAATCTAACTAACCCGATGGTTCTTCTTATATTTATTTTCTGTAAAAAAAAAAGCATAAATGAAAATAAACATGTTTTGTTTTTCAGTGGGATTTATGAAAGCTACAAGAGAGACTTCTATGTCTCCGGAAACATCAGCTGACAAAAAAACTGGGCTGCAGGTATCTACTTGCTGATTTAACTATGGCAATTATGCTATGTTCACACAACTGTGTAGTTTGGAGGCTGAAGAAAAACTGCATATTAGGCCTTATTCACACGAGTGTATTTAACGTCCGTGATACGTGCGTGAAAATCACACGCGTCGCACGGACCTATGTAACTCAATGGAGCCGTTCAGACAGCCCGTGATTTTCACGCAACGTGTGTCCGCTGCGTAAAACTCACGACATGTCCTATAGTTGAGCGTTTTTCACGTATCACGCACCCATTGAAGTCAATGGGTGCGTCAAAGTCATGCCTGGCACACGGACGCACTTCCGTGTGCTGCGCGTGTTTTGCGCAACAGTTGTTAAAGAAATGAAGGGAAAAATAAAACCACCTCCTTCATTTCTGTTTCTAAACATGTCATAACGATGCCATATGCGCGAAAATCACTCAGCCACGCACCAAATACAGATGACACATGGTACTGCAACGCACTAAAAACGCTGCGTTTTTTGTGCGCGCAAAACGCACATGTTCGTGTGAATAAGGCCTTACATGTCAAAAACACTTGTTTAAATTCATTCAGTTTCTAAATGAATACCGGTATTTTAAAGTATATTTGAAGCATTTTTGGAGGCTTTTTCAAAGTGTTTTTCGCCCCTTCCATTGGATTCGATAAAATACACAACACACAAAATGAGCCAAGAATTGACATGACGCTTCTTTTCACACACACAACATGTAATTAAATCAACCATGTAAAAAAAAAAATTATTAAAAAAAAAAAATAATTATGCGTGTTAGTTTATGTGGAATTGTTGCTACTTGTATATTATACGGATTAATTTGCAGAATATGCAACAAAAATCTTTTCGGGCTGGGCAATTATAACCTAAATCAAAATCACGGCTAATTGAACGTGTAACCGTGATTACGGTTATTAAACGATTATTTAGACCACACCCCTTTTTCATGGCAAGCCCCCTATTTGCATGCTACGCCATTGAATTAATATTTATCTCCTGAGCCTGCTGTATACTACCGTGTATAATATACCCCTGACGCTGCCCCCCCACACATTATAATTGCCACCATAGCTGCCACCACACAGTATAATGCCCCCATCACTGTCCTCCACACCATTTAATGCCCCCCATAACTGCCCCCCACACAGTATAATGCCCCTATAGCTGCCCCCACACAATATAATGCCCCCATACCTGCACCCCACAGAGTATAATGTCCCAAATAGCGTGCCACATGCTGTATAATGCCTTCACAGCTGCCCCCAATAGTGCCTGCCAATATACATACTCGCCTAACCCCGTTCCAACCCTCTGCTCCTCTGGTCTGTGCAGCTCGACGCAGGCAGGTGCGGTGACGTCACTGCCCCGTGTCCAACGATACATAGTGAATGGCAGGGCAGAGTCCCTTGCTCTACCATTGGGTTCAACTGTATCTGCATCCTGAAGATGCAGATACAGATTAAACCTGGAGAAAATAATTGATAATACTGAAATTCGCAATATGACGTTGGTTAATTGCACTGTCGCTTATTTTTCGATTAATTGCCCAGCCCTACTTAGACCTATAATCTGACAGGATTTCTGCAAAATGGAATTGTGGATATTCCTCAGCTAACCATGCAAAAATCTACTAACATAACGAAGACCCAATGTTATTCTTTATTATTTAACAGAGAGAGCAATTCTATGCTACATTGATAATCCTACTGCATAATCTGAACCATGTTTGTATACGTATAATATAAAGGAGTGTAGAATAAATCAAGGCACTACCCCATCTCCAATAGGGTGGGACCAGTCATATAAAAAAAATTAAAGCTATTTCCGGACACTTTGACTTAACTTCTCCTTCAAGCTGGACAATTGAAATAATAGAAGTTTGTATGCACCTGCATGAATTTTCTGACAATCTTGTGATTTTGTGTGCAATCCGATAAACCGTAATATTTTTGTTGTCAGCATGAATGGCCTTGCAATGTCCTAATGCAACCAATGTCCAAAAGAATTGTTCACAATATATTAGAAAATATCTGCACGTAAACACTAGCAATCATTATAAGAGAAAGTTCACACGTGGCAGATATGTTGCAGGAATTTCTGCAACTGAAAATCTGTTACATTCATCTGAATGGGGTTGTTCTTGCAGCAGGTGCACCGATTTCTGCAAGCCCCACTCAGATTATTGAAACTGATATTTAGTTACAGAAATTTCTGCAACAAATTTGCTGCTGAACTTACCCAAATAATCAGCTGGATCTTCTCAAAAATGTTGCATGTGCACCTTGCCTAATGTTTATTGCAGTTCAATTTATGCTTGTCTTGTTTTATTAAGCAAATTACTAATCAAATCTTATTTTTGCACTAATGCGTTGACTAAATAATCTGACCTCGTGAATCTGTTGCTTTATTTAAAGCTTTTTATTCTAACTCTTTCTTAAAAGAAGCACTTTTGGCTTATGCATGGCATGTCTTTGTTGGTATACTGGGTTGTACATAGAATTTGCATTATGAATCTTCAAATTCACCAGCTTTCCCCTTTTATGTTCAAGGAGGAACAAGCAACATGAGCTGGAGTTTCTTGACACGTCTGTTAGAAGAAATCCATAATCATTCAACGTTTGTGGGAAAAATTTGGCTGACTGTGCTTATAGTGTTTCGCATTGTTCTGACTGTTGTGGGAGGAGAATCCATTTACTATGATGAACAGTCTAAGTTTGAGTGCAACACTGATCAGCCTGGTTGTGAAAACGTCTGCTATGATGCCTTTGCCCCCCTTTCCCATGTTCGGTTCTGGGTATTTCAGATTATCTTGGTGGCTACTCCACCTCTCTTGTACTTAGGCTATGCTATTCACAAAATTGCAAAAATGGATGAGCGTAACGAGTATGACAAGAAGGCAAGAGTTAGAGCTATGTCCTTACGCTGGAAGCAAAATCGTGCTCTCGAAGAGGTGGAAGATGACAATGAAGAGGACCCCATGATGTATCCAGAGACTGAACTGGACAGTGACAGAGGAAAATTAAGCCACAAGAGGATAAAACATGATGGACGAAGGCGGATAAAAGCTGATGGACTGTTAAGAATTTACATACTTCAGTTGTTGGTGAGGACTGTTTTTGAGGTTGGATTCTTGGCCGGCCAATATTTCTTGTATGGCTTTGAAGTGATTACAAGATATGAATGCCACCGGAAACCCTGTCCCCATACCGTAGACTGCTTTATATCCCGGCCCACTGAGAAGACTATCTTCTTGTTAATCATGTATGGGGTTAGCTGTTTGTGCCTGCTCCTGAATGTTTGGGAGATGCTCCACCTTGGGTTTGGCACAATACGGGATGCACTTAATAACAGGGGGAAACAAGTGGATGATTCTTCATCATATAATTATCCTTTCTCGTGGAACACCCCTTCAGCTCCCCCTGGATATAACATAGCTGTGAAACCAGAACAGCTCCATTATACAGAACTTACAAATGCCAAAATAGCTTATAAACAGAACAGGGCCAATATTGCTCAGGAACAACAGTATGGGAACAGTGAAGACAATATTCCCACTGAACTAGAACACCTTCAACGCGAGGTCCGCGTGGCTCAGGAACGTCTGGAAACTGCTATCCAAGCTTACAGTAGCCATAACAACCCACCTTCCACCAAAGAGAAGAGGTCCAAAAAAGGCTCAAGTAAGAGCAGTGTCAGCAGTCGTTCTGGAGATGGAAAGACCTCTGTGTGGATTTAACAATTCACCAGCAGAAAGTTGTGACTTATTGTCTCCGGGAGGAACAGATCGCAGAGTAATAACTTCCATTCTTGTAAATATTTTTGTTCTGTTGGAGAAATACAGGCTTCCATGCCGTGGACATATGGGAAAAAAAACATGGATTATCCCGTCTGTTCCCTTGGCTCATCAAACGTTTTCTGTAACCTGCAATCTATCACACAGTACATTCCTGTCTCTAATGGTCATTTTTACATTCTTGTTTATGTAATGCTGAACTTTTGTTTTTTTTAATAATCTTTTATACATTATATTTTTGTAGTTATCTGCCAGTTGCTGTTTTCTTTCCAATGCATATTTGATGGCGGGTAATTTATCAGAGTTGGAATACTGGCAACTTGGTAAATAATAATTAAAATATAAGGAGCAGATTATCTTGATCAGTTTTGCAGCTGCAGATCACTTGATAAATAACAGCCTTTACCCTTCTGCAGCCAGACTGCATCTCAGGTCTCCGCTATGGCCCTAGAAGTGCCTTGTATAATTCTGTATTAATATAATGTATAGTTCTTGTTTTATATCAACATAGCTGACCTCACAAGATAGATTGTTCATGAAACATACTGCAATGGACAATTTATTCATTATCTTATAGTGTTTAGTTTATCAACTCTCTGTGAGAAAGGGGAAAGGCATTTGTAGATGGAAACCAGATCTCCGACTTCCCCTTCCTACATATTCATCAAATGTTTGTTATAAGATCAAATAATTTCAGTTAACAGCCAAAGGCACGACTGGTATATAAAGAGGAATAGCATTTCTTTGTCTTAGGCTTTATTCAGACCAACGTGTGTCAAATCGGCCGTGATTTTGCATTCATGAGGCACATGTTTTCACGGAACCCTCATAGACTTGAGTGTATTGAGGGATCCGAGAGAACGGACAAAAATAGGACATGTCCTATTTTTTCACGAGCCGTTTACACAGTCCGTTAAAATAACGGCTGTGTGAATAGCCCCACAGAAATACATGTAGAGCCGTGTGACGGCCGTTAAAAAAACCCAAAAACAAAACCGGACGATTTTAAAGTTCGTCTGAATAAAGCCTAAGAGTACGTTCATTAATACCTTTATGAGAACAAGTTCCTCCTTTTTCTGTTACTTAACATTTTTATTTAATTATTATTTAAATATGGTTAACCTATTAATGTATAGGAAATAATCTGAAACTTTTAAGGCATCCTCTATATGCTTCCTAAACACACACTTTTTTTATGGCGTTTTTTTTGGCTTGTCAAATATGCCATGAATTTCATGCGTGTTTTATTACAAGCTTTTTTTTGCGTGGCATTTTTTGTGGTTACACATTTTTTACATGCATTTTTTTATTTTCTAAAGAGAAGCCAATGAGGAAAAAGCCTGTAGAAAAAATGGCAAAACCAACCCGTTGCTATGATTTTGTTAAAAAACATCTCTGACCCAAAACAAACCAGATAAAATAGAAAAAAAAAATGCTATGAAAAAAAGGCACTGTTTGTACTGCGTTCAGTATTTTCCTATTAGCTTCCATCTAATGCAGCAAAAAAAGGTCAGGTAAAACGCCACAAAAGCACTGCGTGTGAAGGCACCTTTTACAATGGATTACAATGTTCTACTTATTAAAGAAAGCCTAAGGTTTCATGGAGACAGCAGGGCATGTATGGTGAGTCCGGGAGTATGGAACCGTAGGCACACTGTGACAGAATTCCTCTAATACGGCATCCGACGGAACATGGCACCATTTTTTTTTTGTCTGGTTCCATATGAATGTGTGAAAAAAAATCCCCTGTATGAAATCAAAGGCATATGAACTTACAGTATGCTATGGGTGCTATATTATTGCTCTATACCACTTGGAACTTAAAGGGATCCTGTCATCAACATCTTACCTGTTAAACTCGCCTGACCCCTCAATAGCCGCAGCTGTCCAGAGTTCGTTCCTGTTCTCTTCTTTCCTGAAGTCCTCCTCTGTCTGTAAATATCGTCGTTTAAACTTTTCCCGCCTTTTATTTTCCCTCTGGGATGCAGCTTCTTAACCCCGCCCACCATTGCCACCTTTCTGGCCCTGACTGGCTAAGGAGCTGTCAATCAAAAAGAAGGAGGTGGAGTCCACTCTGAGACGCTGGAGGAATGAAAATCTGACTCTTTTCAGATGAAGATTTGACTCTTTTCTGCTCATTTGCATACGGCGTGGGACCACTGAAAAATGGAATACTAAAGCTACAGAGCTTACTTAGAACATATTTATAGCTTAGATGACAATGATTTTTCACCCACTTTCACCAGGTATTGCTGGCTTTATAGCTAAAATGCTGGTGACAGGTTCCCTTTAAAGGGAATCTGTCAGTAGTTGTGAGGGCATCGTAAACATACCTTTTGTCTCACATGTTTAATTTCCCCGGCGCGGCGGTTGCAAGTGTCAATCTCTGCTCTGAGTGGCAGTTCTAGTGGCCAATAAGGAGACTGCTAGAGCGGTCACTCAGAGCAGAGGGGTGGGACTGGCAGTGTGCAGTGAGAAGCCAGAGTACTTGCACATCAAGTGCCCGCCTTAGTTGGGGTATTACGGTAGAGACAGGAGTTCTTTTCTCCCAATAACTGACTCACACTTAAGTAGCAAAGTGAGAAATCAATTGCATCCACGGTGGTCTTTGGGGTACATATGAAACTCATTTAAATAAGAATGGATTTACTGGGAGATTCAGATAAAAAAATCAATTTGTATTTACAGTGGTGTCACAATTGAACAAACCGGATAATTATTAAAGTGCGGCGATGAGACCGTGGGTTTTTTTTTTTTTTTTGCATAACATTAAATTTGCATTTCCCTTTTGCCAATAACACTACTTAATGTGAAGTGAGCTTCTCCACCAAAAGATTGGTTAACGAGCAAGAAGTAGGGCTATATACATGTATGGTGGATATGTCTTCTAATGGTGACCTGAGCCTACTGTAAGGTCACGTTCAGACATGACGAAATTGCTGTTGAATTCCGCTGCAGACAGTCCGCAGTGGAAATCCGCAGCAGTCGCTTTTTCCGTTTTCTATACCTTTTTTTTAGGTAACATAGTTCAGCTGTTGCTGAAAATAATAGTGTGGAATTTAGGCTGCAGTGTACAGTCCGCAGCATGCACTGTCTGTTGTGGAGAAGCTGCAGAATTTCACTGTGGATTTCAGCCTTTGCAATGCAAAGACTAAAATTTGCAGCAAGTTTGTTGTGATATCTGCCACGTCTGAATTACCTGTCAAATATGCAAATTTTGCTGCAGGTTCGTTACGTAATTGCCGCAAATTTACGGCAAAATCTGCAGCAGAAAATTTCTGCCACATCTGAACATGCCCTAACAATCCTACCTCTATCCAAGCTATGTTCAAAATACTCTTTGCTCATATGTCCTGTTAGTTGTTTGAGAAGAAACCGTGAAATTCCTTTTTAAGCATGTCATATGTCACCAGTTGCTCATTTGTATAAAGAATGCCAGTGCTGTTGGCAATGAGGCCCTTATTTTGTACGTTTTTTTTTGTGTTAGAGTGTTGAAGGCAGGTTTTCTATCACTAAACTTTATAGAAACACCTTTTTGTGGCAGCAGGAATATTGTTTGTCCTGTAGCTATCCACACAAATATGGAAACCTATATCTACCACTAAAGACTACAAAATCTGGGGGAATTTTTGTAACAAAAATTTTAGGCTCTGTCCACATCTGCATTGTGTCCTCTGTTTATAACCGAAACACCAGTGCAGGAGACATCGTACGATGGATATCTCCGCTGCCCGACAGACCGGATTGAGTTCTTATAAGGGGGTTCATCATGGTGTCTGTCATTTTGATGGGAAGAATAGTTCATGTAGGGCTATTCACTTCAAATTTGATGGAACTTGGGACGGAGACTCCAATGCAAATGTGAAAATAACCTTACACTTTTTTTCTAGTTTTTCAGTAATGTATCCAGTTCTTTTAAAAAGTTAATGGTACACTGCAAAAATTGCACATGCTATTTACACCATATACTGCAGTTTTTATTGATGAGAAAAATCGTATTCATTCCATCTCTATTTTGTCCAACTGGAAATACACGGTCGAGTCACATTATTATGACCACCAGCTAATATCCTGAGTAAACACCGTGTGCAGCACGGACAGCAGCTAGACGGGCTGGGAGTGATCAATAAGGTGCTGGTCGGTTGTCTGTTATCTGGAGCCATGCTGACTGCTGGAGGGTGCGTGGGGGCGGATCCAAAGAGCGAACAAGACGATCGAGGTGGTCCCACAGATGATCAATTGGGTTCAAGTCTGGCGAATTAGGGTGCCAGGGAAGTACTTGGAAGTCTTGGTCGTGCTCTTCCAACCACTGTCGAACATTTCTAGCCGTGTGACATGACGCATTGTCTTGCTGGAATATTCCATCTGCCCCAGGGAAGACAGACCGCATGTATGGGTGGACGTGATTTGTAATGATGGATTCATACCCAAATCGGTTCCGCGTGCCTTCCACATGGATGAATGGGCCCAGAGAATGGTAGGAAAAAATTCCCCAGACCATAACGCTGCTGCCACCAGCTTGTGTTCCTCCAGCAATGGTTGCCGGGTGTTTGTTCTCTGATGTTTTTTGCCGGACACGCCAACATCAATCTGTTCTATGAAGCAGAAAACGTGACTCATAGGAGAAGGCAACCATTTGCCAATCATCGGTGGTCCAATTCCTGATACTGACATGCAAATTGAAGCCTTTATTCCCCCCGATACGCCTTTGTTAGCATAGGAGCAGTGACCATCCGTCTGTTTCGGAGCCCCAATACGCAGTAGGGTTCACTGAACTGTTGTTTTAGACACACGTCTGGTAGCCCCCTGGTTGATTTCCACTATAGCGTGCCGTTCGGCCCTCGTGCACCTTCGTAGCTGACGTTCACCTCTCACATCAATGGCACGTGGTGCTCCGCAGTTTCCGTGTCGGTTATTCCTAATGGTGCCATTTGTCCACACACGATACACTGTCACCACAGGAGCACGCGAACAGTTCACAAACTGCGCTGTGTGAGAAATACTGCCACCCTTGGCTCGAAAGCCAATAATCATCCCTTTTTGCAACTCTGATAAATCGCCCCTTTTACCCATGTGATCAGACAGCCTATCGCACAGCTTATATACCCACCAAGCCCACGACACATCACTTCCTTCATTGACTACGCGCTGCCGACGTTGAAAGTAGGAGGTGGTCATAATAATGTGACTGGACTGTGTATAACTGTTTTTAGGCCAGTCAGAAATTTATGTCAGTAAAAGTGGTTGCTCTTCATAAATATGGACCATAGAGCCTATTTTCTAATGCAATTGCACAGGGAAAACTGGCAAAAACACATTAAAGTGGCGTTCCCAGAATGGACAAATATCAACTATTCACAGGATGGGTGATACCTGTCTGATCGCTGGAACCCCCAATGATTACTAGAATGGGGGTCCCGCACCACATCTTTCTCCTCACTGTAAGTTATCGGTCAGAAGAACTTTGAATGGAGCAGCAGACGAGCATGCGCAGGGCTGCTCCAGACTGACGGAGACAGCGGAGTACAGATTATTCATCATTTAATGTAGCTTTTGCGTGACAATGCTCAGGAGATGAAGCATTAGCCCCTGTATAGTGGTTATGTGGTTTACATATACAATATTTTTAGGATTCAATTCAATAGTCATATTTGTATGCTTGCATAGTAGATGTGTACTCTATATGAGCATTTATGACATTACTTTCCCAAGATTGCCTGCCTTGTGCTGACATGTATTACGTTTACTGTATAACAAGTAGCCGTTTGTTCACTGCTGAATAGACGCTTGTTAAAAATAGTTCATTATGAACTTGATACTTTTTCCTCCATCCCAGTCATACATGTTCCTTTTTTCAGCAAGCAACTGAATATAGATAGTTTTGCTACCTGTAAAAGACTATTCTTAGTTTTGTGAATCTCTACTAAAAAAAATATTATTTTTCTATATATAAGTGACAGCAATTAATGGTAAGAGTAATGGCCCAACTAGTGTAAGAGCTCATGTACACGACTGTACTACTTCCGAATTGAACAGGGCCTTAATACCTCATTCATTTAAGTCTACGGGGCCCTTCCATACCTCTGTATGCCTCCGATTTCATATGGAGGCATTCAGAGTTTTTTTATTATGTTTTTTTTACATGAATTACGGCATGTTTCACCAGATTCCGTATTACATAGGTATATAAATCTATATAAGAATTTCCCAAATCATACATTGGCACATGGCGTGGCTATATCTGTAGTTTGGAAGCATAGGTTGTGCGTGCGCCTCTGGACAATCTTACACGGGTCTGCTATGTGAATGGCGCTTAATGTCGACTTTTCCCTAATTTATTTATTTTTACCCTATTTAAGTCTCATTCATTGTATTTTTAATGTACATTTATGTCTAATTATTATCTTGCACTTTATTTTTGTTCTTCCATATCCACAAAGTGATCTTTAGACCTGTTATAGAGACTGGTAGAAGATCACATTTCCAAAATGATATAGTGCCCAAACCAGTTCAGCGCCGTTTATAGACTTCCACTTTTACTGATTCGAATGGCCCTTTATTTTTACATCGTTGTCTCCCATTTCCAGTTGCAGATATCTCTCCGTATTGTCAAAGGATTCAGGAGCCATATAGAGTTCTGCAGCCCCTTTAGGCATGTTGGATTTTTTTTTAGATTGTCTGAAGGTTGCTAGCTACTTTTTTTTCCCCATCGGGTATCATTGGATTTGTGGTGGGAGTGGTGGTAATGCCATGATTTTAGTATGACTATGGCACAGCTGTCGAGTTGTAGCCTTACAAATCAGAAAATCACATGGGTACAGTCCTTGATCTTGTATAACCAATGATTTCTATCTATGAAACGTCAGAAGATCTTTGGCTGGATTTCACCTCATTTCTTACATTTTGATAAATTATATTAGTTATTTTTCATGGCATATCTTCCTACTTTTCTTTATTATTGTGTAATTCACAATAAAGGTGGTCATTACATCAGGTTATAAATGTTATATCATTTCAGTTTTTGTTTTTATTGTTGCTTTAATTTGATCAATCATTTAGTCACCAGACCTAGATGTTTCCCATGTAAATACTTTCTTTGTGTTCTTAGTGTCCAGTGTAGACCGTCTGAAATGTTTGATCAAGTCTTGCAGCATCTTTTCTGTTATATAACTTATTTATGGAACAAAGTGGTGCTCACAATGGTCGTGTCAAATTTATACTAATCTCTTATTCTTGTTACGTTATAGTGCAGAAATCCTTGTATCGCGTGTTAGGCTTCGTTCACATCTGCATAAGGGCTACGTTCCGTTTGAGCTTTCAGTCAGAACGGAGCCTTACTGACACAAACGGAAAACATAGGTTTCTGTTTCCATCACCATTGATTTCAATGGTGATGGATCCGGTGCCCATGGTTTCTGTTTGTCTCTGTTATGCAAGTGTTCCGTCACGGAATCAATAGCGTAGTCGACTACACTATTGATTCCGTCAAAACGACACAACCATTGCACAACGGAGACAAAGGGAAAGCATTGGCACCAGATCCGTCACCATTGAAATCAATGGTGATGGAAACGGAAACCTATGGTTTCCGTTTGTGTCAGTCAGGGCTCGGTTCTGACGGAAATCTCAGTCGGAACGGAGCCCTGACGCAGATGTGAACGAAGCCTAACATGCAGCCATATCTCTTGTTACATTCAGTTTTATTTGGTGTTCTTTTTTTTTTTAAACGTTTACTTGTTAAAAATGGCACCTCATCCACCAAGAACTGCCTTTCTCTCTTTACTCAAGCATGAAGGTTGCATTTGATTTCTGAATGTCCTTTACTATTGGATTTTTATCACCAGCCTATACAACAGTAAAGATTCTAAATGTCAAGTCAGAAAGTGATTCACATTTCTTTTACATCATTGTAATGCATTGAAAACCCTCCTACTCGGGAAATAACTATCAGTTTATGAATGTATACAATGTAACATTTTACAGTATGTATGTATGTGTACACATATATGTGTGTGTGTATATATATATATATCTGTGTAAGTAATTTTACAGACAATTTGCATTACTTACATTGCACTGGTCCTGAGATACACAGCTGTATTGACTTGCAGTTTTTCCAGTTGCAGAATTCAGACCGTTAACAGTCAGATCTACTGGGGGGGAATGTATTCTCTTTTCTACGACCAGTTTTCTGATGCAGAAAAGTCGCATCTTTTGGCAGGTCTTCTTTAGTGTATATTATACCAAGATGTAAACTGTAGAATGGTGTTCAAATGTAAACATACCCTTTAAATTCCATGTTTTATTTATAGGGGTTGTCTGTTTTTATAAAGTTAGAGCTTAATTATTGTATAATCAAAAGATATGTTTGTTTGTTTTTTTACTATATTTAGTGTTTGTTTTCCAGCATTTTTAAGAACTCTGTTTACTATTAGAGGACTGGCACATCTTGGGACTGAAAGGGTTTGTCTCAGACTTTATTAGCTATAGAATAATTAAGCTTTAATTACAAGTACATGTGATTACTAGAAAGGTCAATTTTGAGGTTGGGAAGAAAATACCTACATTGAGGTGGTACCACTACTTTACATATAATGTGTACATATTTTGTGTGTGTAAATATTATGAGTAAAGAAATGCATTTGAGATAATAAACTTATAAAGAAAAAGAAAGAATGCTTTAATGTCATTGAAAAGCTTTTATCTGAAACGTGATTGCGGATGTAAATAAGATGATGACCTATTGTAAAGGACTGTGTTTTGAACAATTTACATTTTATTCGGACTGACCAAACAAGGTAAGCCTACTGGAGTATGTTAAATTGCATACAATCGTAAGACACTGAGGCTAAAGATACTCTGCAACTTAGGCCTCATTCACACAAAGTAATTTCTCATCAGTGCGCTGTCTGTTTTAAAGATGCTCTGTCACCACATTATAAGTGCCCTATCTCTTACGTAAGGAGATCGGCGCTATAATGGAGGTAACAGCAGTGCTTTTAATTTAGAAAAACTATCAGTTTTTACCACTTTGAGCGATTTTTAGCTTTATGCTAATGAGTTTCTTAATGCCCAACTGGGCGTGTTTTTACTTTAGACCAAGTGGGCGTTGTACAGAGGAGTGTATGACGCTGACCAATCAGTGACCAATCAGCGTCATACACTAATCTCCATTCATTTACACTGCAGATAGCGATATAGCTATATCGCTATGTGCAGCCACATAAACACACTATAACATTACTGCAGTGTCCTGATAATGAATATACATTACTTCCAACCAGGACGTGATGTGTATTCAGAATCCTGATACTTCTGAATCTTTTCTGTAAGATTACAGCAAGGCAAACTTAATCTCGTTTGAATTGACAGGTTACATCGTAATCTCGCGAGATTACGCTTGCCTTGCTGTAAATATCACAGAGACGATACAGACGTGACAGGATTCTGAATACACATCATGTCCTGGCTGGAGGTAATGTATATTCATAGTCCGGACACTGCAGTAATGTTATAGTGTGTGTATGTAGCTGCACATAGCGATATAGCTATATCGCTATCTGCAGTGTAAATGAATGGAGAGAAGTGTGTGACGCTGATTGGTCAGCGTCATACACTCCTCTGTACAACGGACACTTGTTCTAAAGTAAAAACACGCCCACTTGGGCATTAAGAAACTAATTAGCATAAAGCTAAAATCGCTCATAAAGTGGTAAAAATAGATTGTTTTTCTAAATAAAAAGCACTGCTGTCACCTACATTATAGCGCCGATCTCCTTATGTAGAAGATAGGGCACTTATAATGTGGTGACAGAGCCTCTTTAACCCCTTAAGGACGCAGCCTAGTTTTGGCCTTAAGGCTCAGAGCCCATTTTTCAAATCTGACATATTTCACTTTATGTGGTAATAACGTCGGAATGCTTAAACCTACCCAAGCGATTCTGAGATTGTTTTCTCGTGACACATTGGGCTTCATGTTCGTGGTAAAATTTGGTTGATATATTCTGTGTTTATTGGTGAAAAATTGCAAAATTTAGAGAAAATTTTGAAAAAATTGAATTTTTCAGAATTTAAATGCATCTGCTTGTAAAACAGACTGTTATACCACCCAAAATAGTTACTAGTTCACATTTCCCATATGTCTACCTTAGATTGGCATCGTTTTTTGAACATTATTTTATTTTTCTTGGACGTTACAAGGCTTAGAACATAAACAGCAATTTCTCATATTTTTAAGAAAATTTCAAGCGCCTTTTTTTTAAGGTACCTCTTGAGTTCTGAAGTGGCTTTGTGGGGCCTATGTATTAGAAACCCTGATAAAACACCCCATTTTAAAAACTAGACCCCTCAAAGTATTCAAAACAGCAGTTAGAAAGTTTTTTACCCCTTCAGACATTTCACAGGAATTAAAGCAAAGTGGAGGTGAAATTTGCAAATTTCATTTTTCTTGCTGAATTTCAATTTTATTCATTTTTTTTTCTGTAACACAGAAGGTTTTACCAGAGAAATACTACTAAATATGTATTGTCCAGATTCTGCAGTTTTTAGAAATGTCCCACATGTGGCTCTAGTGCGCTCGTGGACTAAAACACAAGCCCCAGAAGCAAAGAAGCACCTAGTGCATTCTGAGGCCTCTTTTTTATTAGAATATATTTTAGGCAGCATGCCAGGTTTGAAGAGGTGTTGAGGTGTCAAAACAGTAGGAATCCCCCAATAGTGACCCCATTTTGGAAACTACACCCCTCAAGGAATTCATTTATGGTTTTTGTTACCATTTTGACCGCACAGTTTTTTCACAGCACGTATTTGAATTGGGCTCTGAAATGAAAAAAATGTCATTTTTTCCAATAAAATGTCATTTGTGATCAAAATTTCTTATTTTCACAGGGAACAAAATACCCCATTTTGTTGCCCAATTTGTCCTTAGTGTGGCAATACCCCATTTTTGGTGATAAACTGCCGTTTGGGCCCATGGGAGGGCTCAGAAGGAAAGGAGCGCTATATGTTTGTTGGAGTCAAGATTTTGTTGGATTGGTTTTCGGGTGCCATGTCGCATTTGCAGAGCCTCAGAGGTATCAAAGCAATGGAAACCCACCAAAAGTGACCCCATTTTGGAAACTACACCCCTCAAGGAATTCATTTATGGTTGTTGTTAGCATTTTGACCACACAGTTTTTTCACAGCACCTATTTCAATTGGGCTGTGACATAAAAAAAATGAAATTTTTTCCAATAAGATGTAATTTTTTACCAAAATTTCTTATTTTCACAGGGAACAAAATACTCAATTTTGTTGCCCAATTTCTCCTGAGTGCATCAATACCCCATTTGTGGCAATAAACTGCCGTTTGGGCCCATGGGAGGCCTCAGAAGGGAAGGAGCGCTGTGTGTTCTTTGGAGTACAGATTTTGCTGGTTTGGTTTTCGGGTGCCATGTCGCATTTGCAGAGCCCCAGAGGTATCAAAGCAATGGAAACCCACCAGAAGTGACCACATTTTGGAAACTACACCCCTCAAGGAATTCATTTATGGGTAATGTGACCATTTAGACTCCATAGTTTCTTCACAGAACTTATTTGAATTGGGCTGGGAATTAAAAAAATATATATTTTTTCCAATAATATGTCATTTTAGCTCAAAAATTCTTATTTTTACAAGAAATAAAATACTCCATTTTGTTGCCCAATTTGTCCTGAGTGCGGCAGTACCCCATTTGTGGTGATAAACTGCCGTTTGGGCCCATGGGAGGGCTCAGAAGGAAAGGAGCGCTGTGTGTTCTTTGGAGTACAGATTTTGCTGGATTGGTTTTCGGGTGCCATGTCGCATTTGCAGAGCCCCAGAGGTATCAAAGCAATAGAAACCCACCACAAATGACCCCATTTTGGAAACTACACCCCTCAAGGAATTCATTTATGGGTGTTGTGACCATTTTGACCCCATAGTTTTTTCACAGAACTTATTTGAATTGGGCTGGGAATGAAAACAAAATTATTTTTTTCAAATAATATGTAGTTTTGGCTGAAAATTTCTTATTTTCACAAGAAACAAAATACCCCATTCTGTTGCGCAATTTGTTCTGAGTGCCGCAATACCCCATTTGTTGTAATAAACTGCCGTTTGGGCCCATGGGAGGGCTCAGAAGGAAAGGACCACCATTTGGCCTACTGGGGATTTTCTAGTGCGAAGTCATGTATGCAGAAGCCCCTGAGGTTCCAGTACAGTTGAAACCCGCAAGAAGTGACCCCGTTTTAAAAACTACACCCTTAAGGCATTCATCTAGAGGTGTAGTGAGCATTTTGACCGGAGACCTAAAAGATATGTTTGTTTGTTTTTTTACTATATTTAGTGTTTGTTTTCCAGCATTTTTAAGAACTCTGTTTACTATTAGAGGACTGGCACATCTTGGGACTGAAAGGGTTTGTCTCAGACTTTATTAGCTATAGAATAATTAAGCTTTAATTACAAGTACATGTGATTACTAGAAAGGTCAATTTTGAGGTTGGGAAGAAAATACCTACATTGAGGTGGTACCACTACTTTACATATAATGTGTACATATTTTGTGTGTGTAAATATTATGAGTAAAGAAATGCATTTGAGATAATAAACTTATAAAGAAAAAGAAAGAATGCTTTAATGTCATTGAAAAGCTTTTATCTGAAACATGTGATTGCGGATGTAAATAAGATGATGACCTATTGTAAAGGACTGTGTTTTGAACAATTTACATTTTATTCGGACTGACCAAACAAGGTAAGCCTACTGGAGTATGTTAAATTGCATACAATCGTAAGACACTGAGGCTAAAGATACTCTGCAACTTAGGCCTCATTCACACAAAGTAATTTCTCATCAGTGCGCTGTCTGTTTTAAAGATGCTCTGTCACCACATTATAAGTGCCCTATCTCTTACGTAAGGAGATCGGCGCTATAATGGAGGTAACAGCAGTGCTTTTAATTTAGAAAAACTATCAGTTTTTACCACTTTGAGCGATTTTTAGCTTTATGCTAATGAGTTTCTTAATGCCCAACTGGGCGTGTTTTTACTTTAGACCAAGTGGGCGTTGTACAGAGGAGTGTATGACGCTGACCAATCAGTGACCAATCAGCGTCATACACTAATCTCCATTCATTTACACTGCAGATAGCGATATAGCTATATCGCTATGTGCAGCCACATAAACACACTATAACATTACTGCAGTGTCCTGATAATGAATATACATTACTTCCAACCAGGACGTGATGTGTATTCAGAATCCTGATACTTCTGAATCTTTTCTGTAAGATTACAGCAAGGCAAACTTAATCTCGTTTGAATTGACAGGTTACATCGTAATCTCGCGAGATTACGCTTGCCTTGCTGTAAATATCACAGAGACGATACAGACGTGACAGGATTCTGAATACACATCATGTCCTGGCTGGAGGTAATGTATATTCATAGTCCGGACACTGCAGTAATGTTATAGTGTGTGTATGTAGCTGCACATAGCGATATAGCTATATCGCTATCTGCAGTGTAAATGAATGGAGAGAAGTGTGTGACGCTGATTGGTCAGCGTCATACACTCCTCTGTACAACGGACACTTGTTCTAAAGTAAAAACACGCCCACTTGGGCATTAAGAAACTAATTAGCATAAAGCTAAAATCGCTCATAAAGTGGTAAAAATAGATTGTTTTTCTAAATAAAAAGCACTGCTGTCACCTACATTATAGCGCCGATCTCCTTATGTAGAAGATAGGGCACTTATAATGTGGTGACAGAGCCTCTTTAACCCCTTAAGGACGCAGCCTAGTTTTGGCCTTAAGGCTCAGAGCCCATTTTTCAAATCTGACATATTTCACTTTATGTGGTAATAACGTCGGAATGCTTAAACCTACCCAAGCGATTCTGAGATTGTTTTCTCGTGACACATTGGGCTTCATGTTCGTGGTAAAATTTGGTTGATATATTCTGTGTTTATTGGTGAAAAATTGCAAAATTTAGAGAAAATTTTGAAAAAATTGAATTTTTCAGAATTTAAATGCATCTGCTTGTAAAACAGACTGTTATACCACCCAAAATAGTTACTAGTTCACATTTCCCATATGTCTACTTTAGATTGGCATCGTTTTTTGAACATTATTTTATTTTTCTTGGACGTTACAAGGCTTAGAACATAAACAGCAATTTCTCATATTTTTAAGAAAATTTCAAAAGCCTTTTTTTTAAGGTACCTCTTGAGTTCTGAAGTGGCTTTGTGGGGCCTATGTATTAGAAACCCTGATAAAACACCCCATTTTAAAAACTAGACCCCTCAAAGTATTCAAAACAGCAGTTAGAAAGTTTTTTACCCCTTCAGACATTTCACAGGAATTAAAGCAAAGTGGAGGTGAAATTTGCAAATTTCATTTTTCTTGCTGAATTACAATTTTATTCATTTTTTTTTCTGTAACACAGAAGGTTTTACCAGAGAAATACTACTAAATATGTATTGTCCAGATTCTGCAGTTTTTAGAAATGTCCCACATGTGGCTCTAGTGCGCTCGTGGACTAAAACACAAGCCCCAGAAGCAAAGAAGCACCTAGTGCATTCTGAGGCCTCTTTTTTATTAGAATATATTTTAGGCAGCATGCCAGGTTTGAAGAGGTGTTGAGGTGTCAAAACAGTAGGAATCCCCCAATAGTGACCCCATTTTGGAAACTACACCCCTCAAGGAATTCATTTATGGTTTTTGTTACCATTTTGACCGCACAGTTTTTTCACAGCACGTATTTGAATTGGGCTCTGAAATGAAAAAAATGTCATTTTTTCCAATAAAATGTCATTTGTGATCAAAATTTCTTATTTTCACAGGGAACAAAATACCCCATTTTGTTGCCCAATTTGTCCTTAGTGTGGCAATACCCCATTTTTGGTGATAAACTGCCGTTTGGGCCCATGGGAGGGCTCAGAAGGAAAGGAGCGCTATATGTTTGTTGGAGTCAAGATTTTGTTGGATTGGTTTTCGGGTGCCATGTCGCATTTGCAGAGCCTCAGAGGTATCAAAGCAATGGAAACCCACCAAAAGTGACCCCATTTTGGAAACTACACCCCTCAAGGAATTCATTTATGGTTGTTGTTAGCATTTTGACCACACAGTTTTTTCACAGCACCTATTTCAATTGGGCTGTGACATAAAAAAAATGAAATTTTTTCCAATAAGATGTAATTTTTTACCAAAATTTCTTATTTTCACAGGGAACAAAATACTCAATTTTGTTGCCCAATTTCTCCTGAGTGCATCAATACCCCATTTGTGGCAATAAACTGCCGTTTGGGCCCATGGGAGGCCTCAGAAGGGAAGGAGCGCTGTGTGTTCTTTGGAGTACAGATTTTGCTGGTTTGGTTTTCGGGTGCCATGTCGCATTTGCAGAGCCCCAGAGGTATCAAAGCAATGGAAACCCACCAGAAGTGACCACATTTTGGAAACTACACCCCTCAAGGAATTCATTTATGGGTAATGTGACCATTTAGACTCCATAGTTTCTTCACAGAACTTATTTGAATTGGGCTGGGAATTAAAAAAATATATATTTTTTCCAATAATATGTCATTTTAGCTCAAAAATTCTTATTTTTACAAGAAATAAAATACTCCATTTTGTTGCCCAATTTGTCCTGAGTGCGGCAGTACCCCATTTGTGGTGATAAACTGCCGTTTGGGCCCATGGGAGGGCTCAGAAGGAAAGGAGCGCTGTGTGTTCTTTGGAGTACAGATTTTGCTGGATTGGTTTTCGGGTGCCATGTCGCATTTGCAGAGCCCCAGAGGTATCAAAGCAATAGAAACCCACCACAAATGACCCCATTTTGGAAACTACACCCCTCAAGGAATTCATTTATGGGTGTTGTGACCATTTTGACCCCATAGTTTTTTCACAGAACTTATTTGAATTGGGCTGGGAATGAAAACAAAATTATTTTTTTCAAATAATATGTAGTTTTGGCTGAAAATTTCTTATTTTCACAAGAAACAAAATACCCCATTCTGTTGCGCAATTTGTTCTGAGTGCCGCAATACCCCATTTGTTGTAATAAACTGCCGTTTGGGCCCATGGGAGGGCTCAGAAGGAAAGGACCACCATTTGGCCTACTGGGGATTTTCTAGTGCGAAGTCATGTATGCAGAAGCCCCTGAGGTTCCAGTACAGTTGAAACCCGCAAGAAGTGACCCCGTTTTAAAAACTACACCCTTAAGGCATTCATCTAGAGGTGTAGTGAGCATTTTGACCGGAGACCTAAAAGATATGTTTGTTTGTTTTTTTACTATATTTAGTGTTTGTTTTCCAGCATTTTTAAGAACTCTGTTTACTATTAGAGGACTGGCACATCTTGGGACTGAAAGGGTTTGTCTCAGACTTTATTAGCTATAGAATAATTAAGCTTTAATTACAAGTACATGTGATTACTAGAAAGGTCAATTTTGAGGTTGGGAAGAAAATACCTACATTGAGGTGGTACCACTACTTTACATATAATGTGTACATATTTTGTGTGTGTAAATATTATGAGTAAAGAAATGCATTTGAGATAATAAACTTATAAAGAAAAAGAAAGAATGCTTTAATGTCATTGAAAAGCTTTTATCTGAAACATGTGATTGCGGATGTAAATAAGATGATGACCTATTGTAAAGGACTGTGTTTTGAACAATTTACATTTTATTCGGACTGACCAAACAAGGTAAGCCTACTGGAGTATGTTAAATTGCATACAATCGTAAGACACTGAGGCTAAAGATACTCTGCAACTTAGGCCTCATTCACACAAAGTAATTTCTCATCAGTGCGCTGTCTGTTTTAAAGATGCTCTGTCACCACATTATAAGTGCCCTATCTCTTACGTAAGGAGATCGGCGCTATAATGGAGGTAACAGCAGTGCTTTTAATTTAGAAAAACTATCAGTTTTTACCACTTTGAGCGATTTTTAGCTTTATGCTAATGAGTTTCTTAATGCCCAACTGGGCGTGTTTTTACTTTAGACCAAGTGGGCGTTGTACAGAGGAGTGTATGACGCTGACCAATCAGTGACCAATCAGCGTCATACACTAATCTCCATTCATTTACACTGCAGATAGCGATATAGCTATATCGCTATGTGCAGCCACATAAACACACTATAACATTACTGCAGTGTCCTGATAATGAATATACATTACTTCCAACCAGGACGTGATGTGTATTCAGAATCCTGATACTTCTGAATCTTTTCTGTAAGATTACAGCAAGGCAAACTTAATCTCGTTTGAATTGACAGGTTACATCGTAATCTCGCGAGATTACGCTTGCCTTGCTGTAAATATCACAGAGACGATACAGACGTGACAGGATTCTGAATACACATCATGTCCTGGCTGGAGGTAATGTATATTCATAGTCCGGACACTGCAGTAATGTTATAGTGTGTGTATGTAGCTGCACATAGCGATATAGCTATATCGCTATCTGCAGTGTAAATGAATGGAGAGAAGTGTGTGACGCTGATTGGTCAGCGTCATACACTCCTCTGTACAACGGACACTTGTTCTAAAGTAAAAACACGCCCACTTGGGCATTAAGAAACTAATTAGCATAAAGCTAAAATCGCTCATAAAGTGGTAAAAATAGATTGTTTTTCTAAATAAAAAGCACTGCTGTCACCTACATTATAGCGCCGATCTCCTTATGTAGAAGATAGGGCACTTATAATGTGGTGACAGAGCCTCTTTAACCCCTTAAGGACGCAGCCTAGTTTTGGCCTTAAGGCTCAGAGCCCATTTTTCAAATCTGACATATTTCACTTTATGTGGTAATAACGTCGGAATGCTTAAACCTACCCAAGCGATTCTGAGATTGTTTTCTCGTGACACATTGGGCTTCATGTTCGTGGTAAAATTTGGTTGATATATTCTGTGTTTATTGGTGAAAAATTGCAAAATTTAGAGAAAATTTTGAAAAAATTGAATTTTTCAGAATTTAAATGCATCTGCTTGTAAAACAGACTGTTATACCACCCAAAATAGTTACTAGTTCACATTTCCCATATGTCTACTTTAGATTGGCATCGTTTTTTGAACATTATTTTATTTTTCTTGGACGTTACAAGGCTTAGAACATAAACAGCAATTTCTCATATTTTTAAGAAAATTTCAAAAGCCTTTTTTTTAAGGTACCTCTTGAGTTCTGAAGTGGCTTTGTGGGGCCTATGTATTAGAAACCCTGATAAAACACCCCATTTTAAAAACTAGACCCCTCAAAGTATTCAAAACAGCAGTTAGAAAGTTTTTTACCCCTTCAGACATTTCACAGGAATTAAAGCAAAGTGGAGGTGAAATTTGCAAATTTCATTTTTCTTGCTGAATTACAATTTTATTCATTTTTTTTTCTGTAACACAGAAGGTTTTACCAGAGAAATACTACTAAATATGTATTGTCCAGATTCTGCAGTTTTTAGAAATGTCCCACATGTGGCTCTAGTGCGCTCGTGGACTAAAACACAAGCCCCAGAAGCAAAGAAGCACCTAGTGCATTCTGAGGCCTCTTTTTTATTAGAATATATTTTAGGCAGCATGCCAGGTTTGAAGAGGTGTTGAGGTGTCAAAACAGTAGGAATCCCCCAATAGTGACCCCATTTTGGAAACTACACCCCTCAAGGAATTCATTTATGGTTTTTGTTACCATTTTGACCGCACAGTTTTTTCACAGCACGTATTTGAATTGGGCTCTGAAATGAAAAAAATGTCATTTTTTCCAATAAAATGTCATTTGTGATCAAAATTTCTTATTTTCACAGGGAACAAAATACCCCATTTTGTTGCCCAATTTGTCCTTAGTGTGGCAATACCCCATTTTTGGTGATAAACTGCCGTTTGGGCCCATGGGAGGGCTCAGAAGGAAAGGAGCGCTATATGTTTGTTGGAGTCAAGATTTTGTTGGATTGGTTTTCGGGTGCCATGTCGCATTTGCAGAGCCTCAGAGGTATCAAAGCAATGGAAACCCACCAAAAGTGACCCCATTTTGGAAACTACACCCCTCAAGGAATTCATTTATGGTTGTTGTTAGCATTTTGACCACACAGTTTTTTCACAGCACCTATTTCAATTGGGCTGTGACATAAAAAAAATGAAATTTTTTCCAATAAGATGTAATTTTTTACCAAAATTTCTTATTTTCACAGGGAACAAAATACTCAATTTTGTTGCCCAATTTCTCCTGAGTGCATCAATACCCCATTTGTGGCAATAAACTGCCGTTTGGGCCCATGGGAGGCCTCAGAAGGGAAGGAGCGCTGTGTGTTCTTTGGAGTACAGATTTTGCTGGTTTGGTTTTCGGGTGCCATGTCGCATTTGCAGAGCCCCAGAGGTATCAAAGCAATGGAAACCCACCAGAAGTGACCACATTTTGGAAACTACACCCCTCAAGGAATTCATTTATGGGTAATGTGACCATTTAGACTCCATAGTTTCTTCACAGAACTTATTTGAATTGGGCTGGGAATTAAAAAAATATATATTTTTTCCAATAATATGTCATTTTAGCTCAAAAATTCTTATTTTTACAAGAAATAAAATACTCCATTTTGTTGCCCAATTTGTCCTGAGTGCGGCAGTACCCCATTTGTGGTGATAAACTGCCGTTTGGGCCCATGGGAGGGCTCAGAAGGAAAGGAGCGCTGTGTGTTCTTTGGAGTACAGATTTTGCTGGATTGGTTTTCGGGTGCCATGTCGCATTTGCAGAGCCCCAGAGGTATCAAAGCAATAGAAACCCACCACAAATGACCCCATTTTGGAAACTACACCCCTCAAGGAATTCATTTATGGGTGTTGTGACCATTTTGACCCCATAGTTTTTTCACAGAACTTATTTGAATTGGGCTGGGAATGAAAACAAAATTATTTTTTTCAAATAATATGTAGTTTTGGCTGAAAATTTCTTATTTTCACAAGAAACAAAATACCCCATTCTGTTGCGCAATTTGTTCTGAGTGCCGCAATACCCCATTTGTTGTAATAAACTGCCGTTTGGGCCCATGGGAGGGCTCAGAAGGAAAGGACCACCATTTGGCCTACTGGGGATTTTCTAGTGCGAAGTCATGTATGCAGAAGCCCCTGAGGTTCCAGTACAGTTGAAACCCGCAAGAAGTGACCCCGTTTTAAAAACTACACCCTTAAGGCATTCATCTAGAGGTGTAGTGAGCATTTTGACCGGAGACCTAAAAGATATGTTTGTTTGTTTTTTTACTATATTTAGTGTTTGTTTTCCAGCATTTTTAAGAACTCTGTTTACTATTAGAGGACTGGCACATCTTGGGACTGAAAGGGTTTGTCTCAGACTTTATTAGCTATAGAATAATTAAGCTTTAATTACAAGTACATGTGATTACTAGAAAGGTCAATTTTGAGGTTGGGAAGAAAATACCTACATTGAGGTGGTACCACTACTTTACATATAATGTGTACATATTTTGTGTGTGTAAATATTATGAGTAAAGAAATGCATTTGAGATAATAAACTTATAAAGAAAAAGAAAGAATGCTTTAATGTCATTGAAAAGCTTTTATCTGAAACATGTGATTGCGGATGTAAATAAGATGATGACCTATTGTAAAGGACTGTGTTTTGAACAATTTACATTTTATTCGGACTGACCAAACAAGGTAAGCCTACTGGAGTATGTTAAATTGCATACAATCGTAAGACACTGAGGCTAAAGATACTCTGCAACTTAGGCCTCATTCACACAAAGTAATTTCTCATCAGTGCGCTGTCTGTTTTAAAGATGCTCTGTCACCACATTATAAGTGCCCTATCTCTTACGTAAGGAGATCGGCGCTATAATGGAGGTAACAGCAGTGCTTTTAATTTAGAAAAACTATCAGTTTTTACCACTTTGAGCGATTTTTAGCTTTATGCTAATGAGTTTCTTAATGCCCAACTGGGCGTGTTTTTACTTTAGACCAAGTGGGCGTTGTACAGAGGAGTGTATGACGCTGACCAATCAGTGACCAATCAGCGTCATACACTAATCTCCATTCATTTACACTGCAGATAGCGATATAGCTATATCGCTATGTGCAGCCACATAAACACACTATAACATTACTGCAGTGTCCTGATAATGAATATACATTACTTCCAACCAGGACGTGATGTGTATTCAGAATCCTGATACTTCTGAATCTTTTCTGTAAGATTACAGCAAGGCAAACTTAATCTCGTTTGAATTGACAGGTTACATCGTAATCTCGCGAGATTACGCTTGCCTTGCTGTAAATATCACAGAGACGATACAGACGTGACAGGATTCTGAATACACATCATGTCCTGGCTGGAGGTAATGTATATTCATAGTCCGGACACTGCAGTAATGTTATAGTGTGTGTATGTAGCTGCACATAGCGATATAGCTATATCGCTATCTGCAGTGTAAATGAATGGAGAGAAGTGTGTGACGCTGATTGGTCAGCGTCATACACTCCTCTGTACAACGGACACTTGTTCTAAAGTAAAAACACGCCCACTTGGGCATTAAGAAACTAATTAGCATAAAGCTAAAATCGCTCATAAAGTGGTAAAAATAGATTGTTTTTCTAAATAAAAAGCACTGCTGTCACCTACATTATAGCGCCGATCTCCTTATGTAGAAGATAGGGCACTTATAATGTGGTGACAGAGCCTCTTTAACCCCTTAAGGACGCAGCCTAGTTTTGGCCTTAAGGCTCAGAGCCCATTTTTCAAATCTGACATATTTCACTTTATGTGGTAATAACGTCGGAATGCTTAAACCTACCCAAGCGATTCTGAGATTGTTTTCTCGTGACACATTGGGCTTCATGTTCGTGGTAAAATTTGGTTGATATATTCTGTGTTTATTGGTGAAAAATTGCAAAATTTAGAGAAAATTTTGAAAAAATTGAATTTTTCAGAATTTAAATGCATCTGCTTGTAAAACAGACTGTTATACCACCCAAAATAGTTACTAGTTCACATTTCCCATATGTCTACTTTAGATTGGCATCGTTTTTTGAACATTATTTTATTTTTCTTGGACGTTACAAGGCTTAGAACATAAACAGCAATTTCTCATATTTTTAAGAAAATTTCAAAAGCCTTTTTTTTAAGGTACCTCTTGAGTTCTGAAGTGGCTTTGTGGGGCCTATGTATTAGAAACCCTGATAAAACACCCCATTTTAAAAACTAGACCCCTCAAAGTATTCAAAACAGCAGTTAGAAAGTTTTTTACCCCTTCAGACATTTCACAGGAATTAAAGCAAAGTGGAGGTGAAATTTGCAAATTTCATTTTTCTTGCTGAATTACAATTTTATTCATTTTTTTTTCTGTAACACAGAAGGTTTTACCAGAGAAATACTACTAAATATGTATTGTCCAGATTCTGCAGTTTTTAGAAATGTCCCACATGTGGCTCTAGTGCGCTCGTGGACTAAAACACAAGCCCCAGAAGCAAAGAAGCACCTAGTGCATTCTGAGGCCTCTTTTTTATTAGAATATATTTTAGGCAGCATGCCAGGTTTGAAGAGGTGTTGAGGTGTCAAAACAGTAGGAATCCCCCAATAGTGACCCCATTTTGGAAACTACACCCCTCAAGGAATTCATTTATGGTTTTTGTTACCATTTTGACCGCACAGTTTTTTCACAGCACGTATTTGAATTGGGCTCTGAAATGAAAAAAATGTCATTTTTTCCAATAAAATGTCATTTGTGATCAAAATTTCTTATTTTCACAGGGAACAAAATACCCCATTTTGTTGCCCAATTTGTCCTTAGTGTGGCAATACCCCATTTTTGGTGATAAACTGCCGTTTGGGCCCATGGGAGGGCTCAGAAGGAAAGGAGCGCTATATGTTTGTTGGAGTCAAGATTTTGTTGGATTGGTTTTCGGGTGCCATGTCGCATTTGCAGAGCCTCAGAGGTATCAAAGCAATGGAAACCCACCAAAAGTGACCCCATTTTGGAAACTACACCCCTCAAGGAATTCATTTATGGTTGTTGTTAGCATTTTGACCACACAGTTTTTTCACAGCACCTATTTCAATTGGGCTGTGACATAAAAAAAATGAAATTTTTTCCAATAAGATGTAATTTTTTACCAAAATTTCTTATTTTCACAGGGAACAAAATACTCAATTTTGTTGCCCAATTTCTCCTGAGTGCATCAATACCCCATTTGTGGCAATAAACTGCCGTTTGGGCCCATGGGAGGCCTCAGAAGGGAAGGAGCGCTGTGTGTTCTTTGGAGTACAGATTTTGCTGGTTTGGTTTTCGGGTGCCATGTCGCATTTGCAGAGCCCCAGAGGTATCAAAGCAATGGAAACCCACCAGAAGTGACCACATTTTGGAAACTACACCCCTCAAGGAATTCATTTATGGGTAATGTGACCATTTAGACTCCATAGTTTCTTCACAGAACTTATTTGAATTGGGCTGGGAATTAAAAAAAAATATATTTTTTCCAATAATATGTCATTTTAGCTCAAAAATTCTTATTTTTACAAGAAATAAAATACTCCATTTTGTTGCCCAATTTGTCCTGAGTGCGGCAGTACCCCATTTGTGGTGATAAACTGCCGTTTGGGCCCATGGGAGGGCTCAGAAGGAAAGGAGCGCTGTGTGTTCTTTGGAGTACAGATTTTGCTGGATTGGTTTTCGGGTGCCATGTCGCATTTGCAGAGCCCCAGAGGTATCAAAGCAATAGAAACCCACCACAAATGACCCCATTTTGGAAACTACACCCCTCAAGGAATTCATTTATTGGTGTTGTGACCATTTTGACCCCATAGTTTTTTCACTGAACTTATTTGAATTGGGCTGGGAATGAAAACAAAATTATTTTTTTCAAATAATATGTAGTTTTGGCTGAAAATTTCTTATTTTCACAAGAAACAAAATACCCCATTCTGTTGCGCAATTTGTTCTGAGTGCCGCAATACCCCATTTGTTGTAATAAACTGCCGTTTGGGCCCATGGGAGGGCTCAGAAGGAAAGGACCACCATTTGGCCTACTGGGGATTTTCTAGTGCGAAGTCATGTATGCAGAAGCCCCTGAGGTACCAGTACAGTTGAAACCCGCAAGAAGTGACCCCGTTTTAAAAACTACACCCTTAAGGCATTCATCTAGAGGTGTAGTGAGCATTTTGACCGGAGACCTACACCCCATAAACTGTAATGTGGGTTCTCCCGGGTATGGCAATACCCTACATGTGGCTGTTATCAGCTGCCTGGACACACAGCAGGGCTCAGATGGGAAAGACGAGGGGGGATAAGCTGTGCGGAGTGCATCAGGGTATGTAAAATTGGGGTAAATTATAAACCAAGGGATGTATGATACATTTTAAAACACTCTTTCATACAGAGCTCTGGTTATAACGGGACACGGGTCACATTGATATATTGTGTCATCCCTTATAGCAGACTTTGCACCTCTTTTGACTTTTTCCCTTCTTGCCAGTTTGGGGAACTTCTCCTGGAAAGTGTTGCCCTGGTACGATGCGTGTGGGCTCGCTTCCAGAAGTACTGGGTGCCCCCCTTCTTGGTCCCTAAAGATTAGGTTCTTGATAATCACCTCTTGAATTTCCAGGAAAGTTCCCCTCTGGCCTGCACATCGACGTAGCACGTACGCATTGTACAAAGCCATCTGTATGATGTGCCCAGCCAGCTTCTTATACCACACCGCATGGAGCTGTAGGGCTTCAGGGCTTGATCTTACAAGTCCATCCCTCCCATGTACCTATTGTAGTCCAGGATGCAGTCTGGTTTGGGGGTGGCCTTTCCTTCATATATCCTAAACCTGTAGGTATACCCTGATGCACTCTCACAGCTTATACATCTTCACGCCATACCTTGCCCTCTTACCCGGCAGGTACTCGCGGAATTGAACCCTCCCTTTAAAATGTACCAGGGACTCATCAATAGAAATACACTTCTCGGGGGTGTATGCTTGGGAAAACCGGACACTGGAACGGTCTAATAGGGGTCTCCGTTTATACAAACGGTCAAAACTGGGGTCATCTCGGGGTGGGCACGGCTCATTATCAGTATAATGTAAGAAGCAAAGTATTGCCTCATTTATTTATTTTTTTAGGTTCCAGTTCAGTTCTGAAGTTGCTTTGAGGGGCCCATATATTAGAAACCCCTATCAAATACCCCATTTTAGAAACTAGACCCCTCAAAGTATTCACAACAGCATTTAGAAAGTTTATGAACCCTTTAGGTGTTTCACAAAAATTTAGAGCAAAGTAGAGGTGAAATGTACATTTTTGTTTTGTCAGAAAATCCTCTTTATACCATTTTTTTTATAACACAAAAGGATTTATCAGAGAAACGCAACTTAATACGTATTGCCCAGATTCTGCAGTTTTGAGAAATATCCCACATGTGGCCCTCGGGCGGTAATGGACTGAAGTACCGGCCTCCAAAGCAAAGGAGCACCTAGTGGATTTTGAAGCCTCTTTTTTATTAGGCACCATGTCCGGTTTGAAGAGGTCTTATGGTGCCAAAACATTGGGAACCCCCCAAAAGTGACCCCAATTTGGAAACTAGACCCCTTGAGGAATCCATTGTAGTTTTCATGGGGTGCATGCGACTTTTTGATCAGTTTTTATTCTATTTTTAGGTGGCGTGGTGACTAAAAAACAGCAATTGTACTATTGTTTTTTTTTCGTTTTTTTTTACAGCGTTCACCGTGCGCTATAAATGACATATTCACTTTATTCTGCGCGGCGATACGATTACGGCGATACCAGATGTTTATAGTTTTTTTTATGTCTTATGGCGTTTGCACAATAAAATACGTTTTGTAAACAATCATTAACTTTTTGTGTTACCTTATTCTAAGAGCCATAACGTTTTTATTTTTCAATCAATAAAGCCGTGCGAGGACTTATTTTTTGCGTAACGAACTGTAGTTTCGATCAGTACCATTTTTAGGTACATGCGACTTTTTGATCTCTTTTTATTCCATTTTTTGGGAGGTGAAGTGACGAAAGAATTGTGATTGTGGTTCGGTTTATTATTATTTTATTTTACGGCGTTCACCGTGCGGGATAAATAATGAAATAATTTTGTAGTTCAGGCCGTTACGGACGCGGCGATACCAATTATGTATAGTTTATTTGTTTGTTTATAGATTTTTATTAATAATAAAGGACTGATCAGGGAAAAAGGGGGATTTTTACTTTTATTACTTTTAAATCTTTTATTTTCTTATTTTTACACATCTTTTTTTAACTTTTTTTTAACTGTATTACTTTGTCCCACTAGGGGACTTGAGGGCAGGAGGCCCTGATCGCTATTCTAATACACTGCACTACATGCGTAGTGCAGTGTATTAGAACTGTCAGCTACTCACTGACAGCAAGCATAGTGGGTCCTGACATTGTCAGGACCCACTAGGCTTCCGTCTATGGCATAGCCGGACGCCATTGTTTGGTGTCCGGTTGCCATAGTCACCATCGCCGGCCGCTATCGCGTAGCAGGCCGGCGATGGCAGCTTAACCCCTAAAAAGCCGCGATCTCTATAGAACGCGGCTTTTAAGGGGTTAATCAGCGGGGACACAGCGATCGGTCCCCGCTGTAGGAGCTGTGACAGCTGCTGAACAAGACAGCAGCTGTCACAGCTCCTGTATGTGTCGGGAGGACGGCCGAAACGGCCGTTACTCCCGAGACGTACTATTACGGCATGGAGCGCGAACGATACAGCTGCCATGACGTAATAGTACGTCAAGGAGCGGGAAGGGGTTAACATCACAGACATTACAGTGACCCATGGAATTCAATGGGGCTATTCACACGTCTGTTCTTTTTTTTTTCACAGAGCGTGTGTCAGTTGCAGAAACTCACAGCATGTCCTATTCTGGTACATTTTTACAGACCAGACTCATTAAGGCCCCATGCACGCGGCCGTAATTTTGATCCGCAATTACGGATCGTAATTGCGGATCAAAGCACGGACCCATTAATTTCTATTGCCCATGGACACCTTCCCGTATATTTACTGGAAGGTGTCCGGGCCGTACAAAGGCTCCGCAAAAAATAGGACATGTCCTATTTTTTTTATTTTACGGACCGTGCTGTCATACTTCATAATGGGAGCACAGCCCGCAAATGTGGATGACTGTCCGCGGCCGGCATTAGCCATAATCACAAACCGGGATTACAGGTTCGGCCGTGTGCAGGGACTCTAAAGTTTACAGGTGCGTGAAAAAAAGCAGACAGCACACGGACAATCTGCGTGCTCTCCTTTTTTCACGTATCAGTTGCTAAAGAAATGCATAAAAACAATAAGCTAAACCAGGAAGTGCTTGCAGATGAGAAACAAACGGATGACACACGGCTCTAGCAAGGACATTCATATGCATGAAAAGCGACCTGGATTTTGTGAACATAAATCTACGCGTTTCTGTTAATAAGGCATTAAAATCACGACTTGTAGTTGCATAGTTTGCAAGGAGCATACGTCCGTCCGTCCCCATAACGAAATAATAGAGGTTGCATGTGACCTCGAGTTACAAGCCAACTAAAGTTGCAGTGTCCCTTTTTCCTAAACGTGGTCCTACATAGACATGCAAGTTTTATTCTGTGGTGCAATGAGCATGCTCCATACTATACTAGTCCTCTATAATGCCCCCCCCCCCCCCCCCGTTGCTTACCAATAGCCATTTTACTTGTGCACACAATCTGCAACAATTCTGCCACATGTGAACATAGCCTAAATGAGACTGCACACCGATATTGCACATGAGTATACAGGAGTGCAGTTACATTTTCACTTTTTTTTTCTGGTGGTGAACTTTGAATGATTTTGTTTATAACTTTGCATTGCCACGGCACTCGAAAGTCTACATGCACAATCCTTCAGTGTCACTGTTGTATACAATTCATAAAGAAATCTCACAAAAAAGGCAGGGAGCAGCTTTTTATTGGTCGTTTGTTTGATGTTGTCTCAGTTTAGTATTGGTCCTGTGACTGTTAAGAAGGTTTATCTAATAATAATGTCAGAATAATTTTGTGTGTGTATATATATATATATATATATATATATATATAAATATAAAAATCATCTGATCAGTAGTTTTGTGTTTTATTTTTGTGTTTTTTTTTTTTTTGTTTTTATAGGTAACATTTAAATTTTAAAACCTATTTTTCTTCTTCTCACCCTGCCTTAAAAATGTTCCCTTTAATCCAGTGTCTGCTTTGCATTTTTTTTTCTAGGCTTCAGTTATGCCGAGACACAAAAAGAAAAATCTACTCCTTCATCCTTATATGGTATCAAGCTGAAAGGCAACAGCCTGACGATTAATATCTGAACCACAACTAGTGGTGACAGCAGCGTAGAATAATGTTGGTGAGTTCAGTGTGTGCTCAGAATACACCCTAATTGACGTCATTATAAACCGTTTTACTATTGTTATGCCCCTTTACAAAATAATACCTTATTATCTTAGCGCATAGACTTTACAATTTAGATCTTGGATAAAGTGATCCAGTATCATTTGTTTGCAGAATAACCAAGTGTCCCATAAGCAAAACATTTGTGTACTTACATTCCCCTCCAAAAAGAAGCCATAATACGGAACCCATAGCTGTCTATGGGACCATACACCGTGTCATGCAGAGATATAGGTTTTTTTTCTGCTATGTTCCTGCATTACATCTAGGGGAGAATATCTCCGGAATATGGTGCCATACGGAGGCACCATACAACTGCACACACATTTCCTATAAATGTATTATACAGATCTGCAGGGACTCTGCATGCCTCCGCACAGGCTCTTCATGCAGCACTTAAAGGGTTTATCCGGGATGTAAACATTATTAGTAGGGTTGTCACCACACCAGAATTTGGACTTGGATACCGATAGTATTGTGTAGTATTGCGATACTCGATACCAAAACGTTACTTTGCCAACAATAATAATAAAGTTCTTCCATTTTCTGATGTGTAGTGATGAATTTTGAAGTTTCATTTGCGGTGATGCGGCCGCGCTGCACTAATGAGCGGCGGTGCAGGCACTGAAGACAGAACATGGGGGTGTTTTGCAGTGTGCCCGCCATGTTCTGTCTTCAGTGATGGCGCTCATTAGTGCAGCGCTGGTTGCATTGCCTCATGCTGAATGCACACGCGCACTGGTCAGGAGCGGGGCGATGGTTGTATTACACAGCCGCGGCCCCGCTCTAACAACCTTCGTGTGTTACTGTACTTTGCTGTGCGGCTGCACAGCTTAGTATCGAAATACATGAATTAACTGTATTGAACCGTTTGAGGGTGCACAGTATCGAAATTTCGATGCAACGTGTAACCCTATTTATTAGGGGCTGGAAATTAAATAAATAAACCAAAAAAGCATTACTTACCTATCCTTGCCCCAGCTATCCAGCACTGGCACTCCCGGTGATGGTTTACATGCACGTGACCGCTGCAGCCATCAGAGGGCTGAGCAGCCATATGTTGTATTTCTATCATTATTCCCTGAAATACGATTCATCACTAGTGAGCCCCGCTGAGCACTCTGATTGGCTTCAGCGGTTATATTCTACATGCATGTAAACATCCGCCGGAGCGATAGTACTGAAAGGCCGGGGGCCAAGATAGGTAAGTATTGCTTTTTTGGTTTGTTTATTTTCCAACCCCTAATTTAAAATAATTCCCATCCTGGATAACTCTTTAAACATCAGTGATTTTTTCCCTGTTCTATAGATGTGTCCTCCATTGCTGCCAGTCCTCCTGCTACATGCTGCTCTTCCTAAGTATCCATATTCAGGACTGTCTTCAAAGGTGCCATAGAGCAAGGATCCATATATTGAATATAAATCTCTAGCAACAAGCAAAGATACGGAGAGAAGATCAACGGAGGCTCTGACTGCAGATCAAATGGGGAGGGGGGCACATTGCTCAAATACATTGATACAGGAATACTATCAGCGGCAAACATTGATTACACATTAATGTCCCAGATCTGCTAAACACTTTTATGCTGCCTATTTACTGGTGGTATGTTAAGAAATGCTGATTCAAAGAATGCTTTATTACTGTAAAAATGGGAACAGTTTAAAAATGAGGTGAAATAATGGCAGGCAATGACGCGTATGCACAGCGATTCCAGCACATTCAAGAGGTTGGGGTGACTGTCAGGTGAAGGTCCCAGGTCATGGAGAAGCCATATTTTCTGCGCTCTCATACACATAGGATGCACACCAGTAGGTCATGTCACATTTAAACTGCACATCCTCTAGCTCAGGGTCCCTAACTTACAGTATGAGGCCTAGTTCCCACTGAGTTTTTTGGCACGGAAACCGCACCAAAAAAGGCAGAAGGCTCCTCCCATTGATTTCAATGGGAGGCGGAGGCATTTTTTTCCCACGAGCTGGCGGGAAAAAGAAGTCACGCCCTTTCATCAGGCGTTTCCATCTCTGACCTCCCATTGACATCAATGGGAGGCAGAGAGAGCGGTTTTCGCTGTGTTTTTTGCCCGCTGCCGAAAAATGCGGCAAAGAAAGTGCAGGCAGATTTTTCCGCCTGAAAATCTACACGTGAACTAGGCCTAAAGGGTCTGAAAGGTCTGCCTTTAAGGGGTTTAACTGACCTAAGGTATTATGTGGCTAAACAATGGTTTATGGTTCTTACTGATTGAATTTTAGCATCTATCTATATTTGATCAATGTGTAACCTACCACGCTTACATCTTTCTGCACTTTATCTTGATTGTCTCTGTTAAGCCATCAGCAAGAAGCTTTCTTTGTGAAAATTGGCATGTAATTAAATTCGCTGTGCATATTCTGTTTACCGAAAAGGTTATCTAGCTTGCCGTCTCTAGAAAGAGAAGAGCAGGAGTTAGTTGGACAGATGCCCCACTTACTTTATAATTTTTGTCTATGTATTGTTCTGGGGGTTGGCTGATTTGGCTGCCTTCACTGACCACCTTCTACAGCATGAGAGGAGGCTAACGTCTGTATTAGCCACCAGCATTTAATCTCAGCCACTGATGTTCCCCTCCCTGCAGCCATCCTCTTCCCATCTTCTCTGTCATTTTCAATTTGTCCTTTCGCTCCACTGAGCCCTTGTTGTCATAGCCTCGGTTGTAATTACTGAGTAAAAACTGGAGGCAAATGACTTTGGATCTCCCCCACATTAAAGGTGGATTCTCCCGCTTGTGCAAAAAGTGCAGCAGGTGCCAGCGGCTTCATTCTTATTTGGCTTGTCTCCTTATCTGTAGACACATCCGGCTGGCTTTCATGCCTTTTGGATATGTCTATTCTTTTAGCCCTTTCCCTGTTAAATTTGTAGAGGTGTGAGTTTAGATATTAAAAAAGACAAAAGTTGTGAATGTTTAAAAGCATATATCGACCATAGAAGACTATTCTTAAAGGGGTTTCCTGCTCTTGAGGTGTTCAAAAACAACCCCTGAAACCTGTAGGAAATAAAAATAAAATAAAAAATAAAACTGGATACCTTGTACCATTTATATTCTTCCTTTGACCTTTGGCACAAGTATCGCACCGTGTGGTATGACTAGGCCGCAGTGACATTTATTCGACTCTCAGATCATTGCGTTGTCCAATGGCTCTTAGAATCCGTGTTGTTTGGCCATAGTGACATAGCCCAAAGTGAAGCCATTGCACAATGTGTAACAATGATGTAACATTACTACGGCCTAATCGTAAAACCGGACAATGTCATACCAGTGTTAAAGGACAGAAGAATTGAAACGATAATTATATAAGGCAGATTTTTACTGTGTCAACTAGGGCTGGGCAATTAATCGAAACCTAAATTCAGCGCAATTAATCGATGTCCTCTTGCGAATTTTGGTTTTATCAATTATTTTTCCCCGGTTTAAACTATCTACATCTTTAGCACGCAGATACAGTTGAATCTAATGATAAATCGGGACCGTAAGGTCCCTTCTCTACCATTTACTATGTATCGCTGGATGTGAGGCAGTGACTTCATCGCGCACCGTGCCACGCAGACCTGAGGCGCAGAGGGATCTCCTCTACTCGTCATTAAAATGGGGTTAGGTGAGTATGTATATTATTTTTATCAGGCACTATTAAGGGCAGCTATGGGGGCATTATACTATGTAGCGGCTGCTATGGGGCATTATACTGTGTGGAGGGCAGTTATGGGGCATTATACTGTTTACATTTTGCACCTCACTAGTGCCTCATAAAGGGGCGGTGGTTTAGCCAAATTTATCAAACCGCACACACCACTGTAATAAATTTGGCGCATCTTGTGACTGCCTGATCTACGTTTACACTGTATAATTATTAGACAGCATTAGTAATGTGGGTCAAAATGTTGCTATGTTTCATATTTCTGTTACGTGACAGAGAAGTTGCACGTGTCACATATAAATGAATGAAACTGTTAATGATGCGAATCAATACAGTGGCGGACACAGACTGCAAAAGGCCCCTGTGCAGATAATGTGCCAGGCCCCCCCCCCCCCCACCCCGCAAACTTCTCATGGCCGACGGTCCGCTTTCAGCTGCATCGCTGGGTCTCCTAAGTGACCCAACAATGCAGCACTAGCAGCCGGGGCGTCACTAAGGCTGGGTTCACACACACACTATTTACGGACGTAATTTGGGCGTTTTAGCATTGAATTACATCCGAAAATGCGGCTCAAAAGCGTCGGAAAACATCTGCCCATTCATTTGAATGGGTCTTACGATGTTCTGTGCCGATGGTCATTTTTTTTTACGCGCCGCTGTCGAAAGGCGGCGCGTAAAAAACTGCCTGTCACTTCTTCAGATGTAAATGGAGCCGTTTTCCATGGACTCCATGGAAAACCAGCTTCAATTACTTCCGTAGTGGACGCAGCAAAAGACGCCTGCACATGCCATTACGGCTGAAATTACGGTGCTGTTTTCTCCTGAAAACAGCACAGTAATTTCAGCCGTAACAGACGCTGCCGTGTGAACATACCCTCAGGGCTTAAAATGTCCGGGAAATAGCCCCAATACATATGTGTCCGCCCCAAAAAAAAGTGTGTGTATAGGAGACAGCATAGCATATCTATAGCACTACGACCCTATAAACTATGGATAGGATTAGATACAGTGGCTGAGCAGACAGTATCACACATGATAGGATTAGATACAGTGGCTCAGAAGGCAGTATCACACATGATAGGATTAGATACACAGCTCAGCAGACAGTATCACACATGATAGGATTAGATACAGTGGCCCAGCAGACAGTATCACACATGATAGGATTAGATACAGTGGCTCAGCAGACAGTACCACACATGATAGGATTAGATACAGTGGCTCAGCAGACAGTACCACACATGATAGGATTAGATACAGTGGCTCAGCAGACAGTATCACACATGATAGGATTAGATACAGTGGCTCAGCAGACAGTACCACACATTATAGGATTAGATACAGTGGCTCAGCAGACAGTATCACACATGATAGGATTAGATACAGTGGCTCAGCAGACAGTATCACACATGATCGGATTAGATATAGGGCCCAGCACAGTATCATACATGATTGGATTAGATACACAGCTCAGCAGACTGTATCACACATGATAGGATTAGATACAGGGCCCAGCTCGCTGACATTGCGGCTCCAGCGCTGGACCCAGGAAAGGTAAGAATAATAATTTTGCTTCTTTATGTGTTACTGATTATTTTTGTGTGTTTGTGTTTTTTTTACAGGTTCGGTTGTTGGACTTCGGATACGAGGACTTCAATGACGGCGTTTTTTTTATTCTCAATAAAATGGTTAATGAGGGTTGTGTTTTTATTTCAATAAAAAAAATTTCTATGTGCTTGTATCTTTTTAAACTTTATTATCACCGCCTTAGTAATGGCCGCTGGCTGATTGACAACCTCCATTACTAAGGCGAGGCTTAATGTTAGCCGGTGCAGAGTCTACACTAACCCCCATTATTACCCCGGTACCCACCGCCACCAGGGGTACTGGGAAGAGCCGGGTACAAACCAGTACCCGACCAGCTGTAGTGACGGGCAGGCACCGGGGTGGCCGCAGGCTGGTAGTATTAGGCTGGGGAAGGCCAAAAACAGTGGCCCTTCCCACCCTTGTAATGCTGCCTGCTGCTGCTGTGTTGTATCTGGCTGGTTATGAAAATTGGGGGGGACCCGACATCGTTCTTTCCAATTATTTTTTAAATGACGTGGCGTCCCCCCCATTTTCATAACCAGCCAGATACAATAAAGCAGCAGCAGCCTAGCATCACCAGGGTAGGAAGGGCCACTGTATCTGGCCTTTCCCCTCCTGATAATACCAGCCTGCGGCCACCCCAGTGGCCGACCATCACTACAGATGGTCAGGTACTGGATCGTACCCGGCTCTTCCCAGCACCCCTGGTGGCGGTGGGTACCGGGGTAATAAAGGGGGTTAGTGTTAGCCTCTGCACCGGCTAACACTAAGCCCTGCCTTAGCAATGGATGCTGTCAATCAGCCGGCGGCCATTACTAAGGCGGTAGTAATATAGTTTAAAAAAAACCACAAAGACATAGAAAAAATATTTTATTGAAATAAAAAAAAAAAACACAACCCTCATTAACCATTTTATTAATAAAAAAAAAAGCTGTCATCGAAGTAGTCCTGGAATCCGCCGTAGTCCAACGACCGAACCTGTAAGAAAACACACAAAAAATGATTAGTAACACATGTGTTAGGGTATGTGCACACACACTAATTACGTCCGGAATTGACGGACGTATTTCGGCCGCAAGTACCGGACCGAACACACTGCAGGGAGCCGGGCTCCTAGCATCATAGTTATGTACGACGCTAGGAGTCCCTGCCTCGCTGCCGGACAACTGTCCGGTACTGAAAACATGATTACAGTACAGGACAGTTGTCCCACAGCGAGGCAGGGACTCCTAGCGTCGTACATAAGTACGACGCTAGGAGCCCGGCTCCCTGCAGTGTGTTCGGTCCGGTACTTGCGGCCGAAATACATCCGTCACTTACGGACGTAATTAGTGTCTGTGCACATACCCTAAGGCTTAGATACAGGGCCCATGTGTGATACTGTCTGTGGGACCCTGTATCTAAGCCTACCACAAGGTAGGCTTAGATACAGGGTCCAGCAGACAGTAATCTTATACAGTATAAGATTACTGTGTGCTGGGGCCCTGTATCTAAACCTACAGTGTGGTAGGCTTAGATACAGGGCCCAGCAGACAGGATCACGCATGGGCCATGTATCTAAGCCTACCATGTGATTGGCTTAGATACAGGGCCCAGCAGACAGCATCACACAATCTGTGATCCTGTCTCATGGGCCCCCTAAGCCTGCTACATCGTAGGCTTAGGGGTTGTGCAGTCCCTAAACATTGATGGCCTATCCTCAGGATAGGCCATCAATAGCTGATGTGTCGCCCGGGACCCGCAAATCAGCTGTTTTGAAGGGGCCGCAGCACTCGTACGAGAGCTGCTTCCCCTTCATTTCACTACTCGCCCACACTGTGAATCGCCGAAACCGATTCACAGTGTGACCGGAATGAAGTGACAGGAATGAAGGGGAGCAGCTCTCGTACGAGTGCTGCGGCCCCTTCAAAACAGCTGATTGGCGGGTCCCAGGAGTCGGACCCCGCCAGTCAGGGCTATCTTACCTTCCTCTTCGGCCGCGGCGGGAGTTCTGTCGTCTCGATGCTGTGCGCGGCGCATAGCGCTGTGACGTCATGTGCTGCGCACAGCGCCTGACGTCAGGACCTCCGCTGCGATCCGGAACCAGGAAGGTAAGTAAAGTATGTTACTATAGTAACAGGGGCCCGCGGCCCGAGTTACTATAGTAACTTTTTATTGATGTGGTGCGGGGGGCCGTGGGCCCCCCTGGCTTCGGGGCCCGGTCGCAATTGCGACCGCTGCGACCCCTATAGCTACGCCAGTGGTCCACGGGCCTCTGTCTCAGTCCTCAGCATCGCGCAGCTGAGAACTGAGTCGGCCAGCAGAGGAACGGGCCCCCTTCCCACGCGGGGCCCTTGTGCAGCTGCACCGGCTGCACATGCGGTATGTCCGCCCCTGAATCAATACATTCCTATGGATGCTTATGTATAATGCCTAATTCTAAAGTTACACAAGTCACATAACTAAAGTCATTGTGTAGCCCTAATCTTACATTTTATTCAGGTTATCTGAGAACTAGCAGGATGTCGGTTTGCACCTCCTAAAGATCTATTTTGTCTCTGTGCAAAAAAAAACAGTCCTTCGGCCCCATGCACACGAACATATTTTTGTGGCTGCTAAACTGCGGGTGAATTGCAGCCCCATTCATTTCAATGGGCCCATGCACACGACTGTGGTTTCCACGGTCCTTGCATGGTCCAGGAGCCTGGACCGCAAAAAGAATGGACATGAAAGGACCGGCTCATAGAAATTAATTTACACGGCAATGTGCACAGCCCGCGGGTGACACTCCGCCGCCGTCCGACCCCGAAAATCACGGCCGTGAACATGGCTACGGTCGTGTGTATGAGGCCTTAGTCTTTCAAGTGGGGTTGCATAGTGTCGGCAAAAGTGTGCCCCGTTGTCATATCTGCAGAGACTTTATAGCCAAAATAAGCGATCTCCAGAAGTACATTTAACAGAAATTGGGACCTCATGTCAAATAATTTTGCTCACTGCAAAACATTATTGATCTGTTTCTGTCAGGCAAATTGATATGATAAAGTCAATGAGTACATCATTTGAATACTCTAAAAAAATGAATCTTCTACTTCCCTGTAACTCTCATCTTAAACTCATCTTTTACCTTCTCCTTTTGTCATTGAGACACATGAACATAGGGATGCTTCAAATTCAGATTTAGGAAGAGTAATGGTTAGGAATTATAGGCCACTTGAAAGAGCAGCTCTTCAGCAGCATGTCCTATCTCTCCACGGATCACGGACTGAAGGTCATGTGCATGAGGCACTACCGTCATAAATAGGGCTTGTCCACACGTAACGGAATTGCGGACGGAAAATACGCAGCAGAATAGAGCAGCATCAAAGCGGGTGTAAAAACCGTTGGAAATGGTTGGGTTTTTCCGCAGCAGAATGTCTGCTAGTTTTAGCGGAAATTTTCTGCAGCAATTCTGTTATGTGTGGACAAGCCCATAACGTCTATAAGAACAGTCAAACTGTTTGGGACTTGAATACCATATGTCCTTCTCATATTAGATTGATCATGGAGTTTTCTTCCCGTTTTGGTCAGACAAAGATTTCTACATGTTCTGGTCTTAATTGGACTGTTCCTGTAATTATTGTACTGTAAGGAGTTTGGATTGATACATTTTATAGGTTCACCTTGAGACCTAGAAGGAAGTATGGTATGTGCACAGAGATTAGGTTTGTGGCATAGTAGCAGAATTATTATAAATAGTATTTTCTAGGGTAATTGGCCCTAGCCAACACTGACTAAAGATATGAATGTCTGCATGTAACATGTTAATTGTTCTATTCATGTGCCATTGCCTTGCTCCTGGGTATTCAGGTCAATACTTTGCATAATCTCCCACTCTACAAAGAATAAGGTGGAAATCACACAGTTGGGTAAGTTCATTTAGATTCATATTTTCCACTTTTTTTTTTTTTTTTTAACTGCAGTGCTGCTAATGTACGAAGTTAAAATTATAAATAGTATTTAGCTTTTTGATTTTTATACTATGATTTTCTAGTGTGTATTATTATGATGACGCAGAGTTGCTATTGTTTGCCCTTTGATATATTGATGACTGTACTTGTCAGGCTTTGTTCACATCTGCCGCTAGAGTCCCGTTCGGTCGGCTACGCTATTGATTCTGTCAAAACGACGAAACCTTTGCACAACGGAGACAAGCGGAAACCATTAGCACCGGATCCGTCCGCATTGAAATCGATGGTGATGGAAACGGAAACCTTTGGTTTAAGTTTGTGTCAGTCAGGGTCTCGTTTCGACGGAAAGCTCCGACAGAACGGGACCCTAGCGCAGATCTGTACGAAGCCTTCGCAATATGTAAATTCTCTCTGATGTGTTCATGGCAGAAAAGCAGAAATTAAATGACAATGAAAAATCCAATCATTTAAGTATGGCACAATGCAATATGCCATGTAAAGGTAGAAAATCCCTTTAAGTAGTTGTCTGCTATAGCCAACCTTTTGTAAGTGCCCGCTTAGGCCATATTGAGGTAATAGAGAGGTGTCTCTGAATTCTAAAGAACAGTTTTGCTGGGAAATATATTGGTGTATTTCTTGATTTTATGTCATATGAAGAGATAGATTATTTATGGTTCTCTTATTAGTCACAATTTTACAAAAAAGGGTTTAAGATTTCATCCTTACCACATGTTTAAAAAGTTACGTTTATAAAATGCTCATAATGGTAAATTTGGCAATGGCACAGCAAATTACAGTATATACTGGCCTGTGTTGAACTAGTTGAGCAACTTTTTCACTCCTTGCTGCCACAGCCATTTTTTTTAGTTTTTTCCTCACTGCTTTCCAAAAGCAACAAATGTTATAATTTTTTTTCTGTCTACGTAGCTGTATGAAGACTTGTTTTTTGCGGGATGAGTTATAGTATATATAAGTATGGCACCATATAACGTATTGGCAAACTAAAACTATTTATTTGCGGGTGGAATGGGGAAGAAAATACAGCGATTCCTCCACTGCTTTATGGGTTTTGTTTTTACTGCGTTTACCGTGTGGTAAAGCGACATGTTAGCATTACTCTGTCAATATGACTACGGCGATACCATATTTATAATAATTTGACAAAAGAAAAAACTTAGCCTCTCGACCCCCTTTAGTAGCATTTTCTGATATTTCTCAATCACATGGAGAAAATAAAAGCTAAACAATCTGCTGAGCTGAAATGTTTGTATGTGAGGGCAGTATGCAGTATAGATTCTTAATATTGGATGAAGATGCTGTCACTGTACTTTGTAATCTGGGATGTGTCAATGACTTGTCAGAAGATAACACTTACTGTGAAAGTCCATGGCTGAACTCCGTCATTTTTGGTCCAACATTTTGTGCTAGTTGATTCTTTAGGGTAGGAACACACTAGGCGTAAATACTGCAGATTTTCCACAACTGATTTCATTGTGCAAAATCCGCAGCATGTCAGATTTGAACAAATCTCATACGCACACAGCGGAAAAAAATCAGCCGAGAAAAAAAACGTTCATAAATTTTTGAAGCCGCAGCATGCCAATTTATGCTGCGAAATCGCTGCTCTTCCATTGCAGGTTTTCCCCATTGAGCTATGTGTTGCGACCTTTGCGGCGCAAATGCTGCTATTCTGCTGAAAAAATAGGAAAAGGAAAAAAATAAATAAATGGGTATTTCTAATTTGAAATGATAAAAAAAAAAAAAACAGCTTATATTTACCCCCTGCTGTAGTCATAGAAGAGAGGATTGGATAGCGGAGCGCAATCTGGGCTCCTGGGATGATGTTTCATCCCATGTAACTGCAGCAGCGGTCACATGGACTACATCGTCATCCCAGGAGGGCGGGCTATGCTAAGAAGAGAGGGACGCGTCGCCATGACTACGCTGCGTATGCCGCAGTACTTCTTTAACGGACATGCCGCCCATAAAACCGCACCACAATATGGTGCGGTTTTTCAGGCGGAAATACCTGTGGCCACCTGGGCGAATACGCTGTGTAGTTTTATGCAGCGTATCCACCTAGTGTGTTCCTACCCTTAATATATAACTTTTATAGCCTTTTTTTTATAGCCTTTTTTTTTTGCAAAATTCCAAATCCCCTGCGAAGCCATAGAATTAAACATTAACCTCCTGGCACCATTAGGGGGAGGGCTCAGAAGCTTATGGCATATTCGGTTGTATAAACAGTAAGCTCCCCCTAGTGGTGGCAGAATTTAATCATTTAACTCAGAGCTCTACATCCCTTGCATTGCTTCAAACACAAAAAGCCGATATAAAGACATATCGAGAAATTAATCACCACAGCCTTTTTTACCCAATGAAAGTTAAAAAACCAAAATGCTGTCACGTGGTTTAGAGTACCTGCAATACTAAATATGCAAGGACTAGGAACATACGCGTGGCAAGCCTGTATGTTGAAGGCAACACAAGTGTGGAATTTCTGGAAAAGTAGAGCACAAAAAATACAAATGTTCTCAGACTGCATCTACTCCAATTTGTAAGGCCCTGGCATCTTCCGGTGTGCCAAATGTCATTCACACAGCCAAATAAATGCTGTATATTTAATGCCAAAAACAGGATTGGCTCCAATCAGAGGAAAGAGAAGCCTTTCGTTTGACTGGGTGCGATCCTGTTCTTGGCATAAACTATATCCATTCAGTGGAAAATAAGACTTTTATCCTTGAGAGACACAGGAGTGTTATGATCAGCTCTCATCTGTTTGTGGCAAACTGTTTTGTCTGGGTGCAATAAATACAATAAACATAATAAAAGAACTGGGAACAATCTTTCTTTTAGTCCGGTCACTGAGAACATTTATTTTCTTTTTGTTATATTAAAAAAAATAATCTGTTTCATTAAGACCCCTATCTCTTTCTGCATCAAAGTACTGTAGGATTAATGTTTAAGAGTTATTCCCAAACCAGTTACCTAACCAAGCATAGCCAACCCCACTGTGGAGGAAAGACCTTCAGCGTTGCCTTGTAAAGGAGTCTTATGGATGGTGGATTTCTAGCTCACATCCAAGTAATAGGTGTAATCAGTGGATTTCCGCATCCGTGGAAAGTCAATAGTCACTTGTCCAAGTATTTAAGATGATTCTCAATACTCGCAGATGCCAGTAATGTTTGTACAAGCTTATTCTTTAATTTAATTCAGCACAAACCTATGATCATATGATGCAAGTTTTAACCCATTGTGCTTTGCCACCTCCCTTTTGGGTCCCACATCTTGTGCTGTGTAACATCCATATTATGGTTTTGCTTTATTAAGTAGCTGCATGTCCTGTTTCCATTCAGTTAAGTTGTAGTCCTGGTGTGTTGCGCTGTCTCAAGTACAGTCCTTTGTCTTTATGCTGCATTATATTCTGTGCAGATACTTGGAATGAATTATATCTTGGCAGTGAGTTACTCAGCTATAACGATGGCAAAACATCTGGTTTGGAGAAAACATGGAGACTTGCAGCCAAAAAGGACAATGTAAGTTGATGGTTTTTACATTTGTTTTAGTAACTGGTTAAGAATCTCCTCAGATATGGACTTGCTGTTCTTTTTTTTATTTTGACTTAGGGGAACATAACTTTGTCAGTGCTTCATTATAAACCTGGAGTCATGTACACTTTTATCTGTGCAGTAGTGAGATCGCCAGCTTTAGTCAGCAGTGTTTGTATCCGCAGAAATCTTCAGCATTACATTCAGGGCGAGAGACTATTACAGGCTTGATATTTTGCCAGTTTTTTTTTCTCCAAATGTGAATAAAGTTGACATAGGCCAGGGTTACTATGAGCAATATTCTTTAAAGTTTGGAATGTCTTCGTCTTTATTGGTCCTTACATCCCTTAAAAATTCTCATCCCACTCCCTTCCTGCCTTTTATTTAATTTGTTAGTGCAATTAACAGGGGGGAGGGGGGTTTAGAGCAATTCTTATCTATTTAAAAAAAGATTTGAATGTTATAGATATGCTTAAAATGATATATATATATGACTACATTCAGGGAACAATGTTAGTTGAAACCTTCTTCTGCCACTGGGTATAAGGACAGAATAATAAGTCGTTACCTGGAATCAAAGCATATTTATGGCAGTAATATAATTAAGCGCTAGACTCCAGGATGCTAAATGGGGAGGGGGGTGGACCCATGGCAATGCTGTTCTTAAGAACAATCCCTCCTATGATCAGTGTCCTAATGGCAGTGACATTTAAATTGTATCTTACACCTACAGGTGTCAATTTTAGGTGGTTGAGCCAATACTCACGAGCGTGTATCCTTTAAATTCATGAGAAGGAACATCTGTGAGACAAAGCCTCAGAAATATCTAAAGGTCTTTTATACTGGCTCAACCCACAAAAACACAGCTGTATTAACTATGTGAGGTGACCAATACATTGAAAAGAGCTTGATCCCATTGTAAAAAAAAGTTAAAACAAGTTAATATACATAAGTACATTTAAGTGGTCGGCCTTTCCCAGTAACAAAGTGTATGGCAGTGACATGTTTTAAAGGGTCAATCCTCGATTTATAGATTGCAGCAGCCTTCAGGACTGACTGACAAGTTCAATACGGCTTCTGCCAGGAGAAACCTACTAGCAGTCTATCACCTTCCCAGAGAGAGACCGCTTAATTCCAGTTCTGGAAGACGGAGAATGTTCCCATAAATATTCATTGTAGTGTCCCTGCGGCAGGCTCGTCATTCTTTTCTCATTCCAATGTATTATCATGTTTGCTTTGTCAGCAAGGCCTAGAGGAGTCATAGGAATGATAGAGAATATTGAGAAAAGGACAAGAGGAAGTGTCAGGATGTGTGACTGGCTATCCACCTCCAGACCTAGAAAGCAAGCAGAGGAAGTAGTTTATACAATGCAAATGTTCATTTAAAAATAGTAGCATGTTATTAAATGACAATTACGAAGTGAAATTACATTAGACAACTTAGGCCCAGTTCACACAGCGTGAAAATCGGCATCAAAATTAAATGTAGTTCCGCAGATAAAATCTGCACCTAATAGTGCGTTTTTAGGTGCGTTATTTACATTTTGATGCGGAAATAGGTGCATTTTTATGCTGCGGATCTAAGTGCGTTTTTTTGTTTTTTTCTTAAACTAGTCCGATGCATAGTCCGGTTGCGAACTGTGCGATAAATCGACATGATGCGGATTTTAAAATATGCACCACAGGTCAATCAATATATGTGCAGAAAAAAAATCTGCAACGTGTAGATGAGATTTCTTGATATCTCATTTACTTTGCCGGTACTGTATTACCCTACGGATTTGCTGCATGAAAATCTGCGAGGCAAATCCGCATGTAATACGCATCGTGTGCATTTGGCTTAAAGCTGCTGTCTGCTCTGAACAGAAAACCCCTATTGGAGTTTCTCAACTTTAATAAACAGCACGGTTAGAATATTACTGCTTTACAGTGAGAATCTCCAGTTTTAACTGGAGTTTAATTTGAAAATATTTTCTTCATTTTCTTCAAAATTCTTGGTGATTGTATGTGCACATTTTTGTTTTTTTAGAGCAAGGTTATGAACTATTAACATATTTCTAAGTTCTATATAGTCATTAGTAGGGTTCATACCTTCCTCTCCGAATATTCCTTGCAAGGAGAAAGCGAGAAAAGAAAATATTATTAATGCATAATGTCAGGTTTTTTCTCACATACAATGCAGTATCAGATCATAAATATATCTTGAAGGGGTTGTCCGGGATCATCAAAAAACAGGCCAAGGGGGAAAAATGGCATAAAACAAAAGAAGCATTACTTACCTGTATAATTCCCCATTGGTCTTTGTTTACTGAGCTGCAGCGTTGACATCACCTTGACAAACGTGACCGCTGCAGCCAATCACTGGTCTCAGCGGTGGCTAGAGCGGTCACAAATGTTGACATGACGATATTGCAGCAGCATAGTAAGCAACGATCAGCCTGGGGTGGTGGGAGATTTAACAGGTAAGTAATTATGCTTGATTATTTTATGGCATTCCCTCTGGCCTGTTTTTTGGTGATCTCAGACATCCTTGTTAAAACGATTAGTAGAAATGCCTGTTATGAACTTACTTGAAACCCCATCCAGTTCCCCCTAATACAATGGCAGCAATGAGCACAGCCCCTGCGATAGATCCAATGATAATATTTGTGCCACTGGGACCTGCAATGAAAAATGTTGTATTAGAGAATCATGTTTTCCTCTTTTCTAAAACATTAACAGAAGTGGTTTTAAACCTCCTGTATTTTCTCATCTAAGGGTATATTCACACAGAGTTTTTTGCAGGCAGAAAAATCTGCCTCAAAATTCCGTCTAGAATTTTGAGGCAGATTTTGACCGGCTTGCACGCCGTTTGCCGCAATGTTTTTCGCCAGGGGCAAAAAAAAAAGGCTTTCTCTGCCTCCCACTGATGTCAATGGGAGGTCAGAGACATAAACGCCCGAAGAATGGGCACATCGCTTCTTTTTCCCACGAACGGTTTTTACCGCTCGCTGGGAAAAAACCGCCTCGGTTTCCGCATCAAAAAACTCTGTGAACATAGCCTAATTAAGTTGGATTTTTTTTTATTCGTTTTTTTTTACCATAATAATTCCATCAAGTGAGATCATAAGGAGATTTGTGCTCTTTGCACGATCCAACAGATATTCACTTCCGATGCTATGTAAACATTTACATTTAGTGTGGACATGTATCTTCTCCCATGAAACATTCAGTGATGGTCCAGAAAACATCACAGTAGACAAGTCAATAAGTCATGGGGAACTACAGGCTTGATTTAATATGTACCTTTTGTTCTCTCCACAACTCCAGTTGCTTTAGGAACAGGAAGAGGATCGTATACACTGCAGTCTTTTCCAGTCCAGTCCGAATGACAAATACATTTCCCTTCATTACTGCAAACCTGAATAATGATTAAAAATCAGATGTAAGCCTGGTTGTGCCAAATTCTGGCAAAATTTCACCTGGCATATATAGAGTAGCAGTGGCTATTTTGTGAGGTAAAATAATTGAAAACATAGCTGGCACCACTGGCAATGCATCCTCTATGTAAATTAATTTACAAAATGTATCTATTAATTTACAAAATTAAAGGGATTGATTGAGATTACAAAAACTTGACTGCTTTCTTCCAGAAACCGCGCGACCATTGGCTTTTTGGAGGTATTGCAAATTTCCGTAGAAAATAAATTTATGTATGGAAAACCATTCAGCAATTAAGGAGACCGATTTTGAAAAACATCAGCTCAATTCATACTCAAGCTGATACACCACTGTCTCGACATGTCAGGTTTGTACGTAATAGCCACCCCAAAGTCTTGAAAGTTTGGGGGATATGTCAGAAGAATTTAGGCCCCAGAAGGGGAAATCTCAATAGGAAATTATTGCAGGAAGAGGACGCACAGTCTGCAGTAGACTTAAAGAGGCTCTGTCACCAGATTCTGAAATCCCTATCTCATGTGATCGGCGCTGCAATGTAGATAACAGTAACGTGTTTTTTTTTTTAAAAAACCTTCATTTTTGGCCAAGTTATGAGCTATTTTATATATATGCAAATGAGGTTTGAAATGGACAATTAGGCGTTTTTTTTTTCGTTATGTCCAACTGGGCGCGTATTGTGTTTTTAACTGGGCGTGTTTAGGTGTATGACGTTGACCAATCAGTGACCAGTCAGCATCATACACTCATCTCCATTGATTTACACAGCAGCGATGTGCAGCCATATAAACAGAGATTAACGTTAATGCAGTGTCCTGATAATGAATACACATGATCATCCAGCCTGGACGTCATGTGTATTCAGAATCCTGACACTTCTGAATCTTTTCTTTGAGATTTCTAGCACGGGAAATGAAATGTCGCGAGATTTCGGAGATAAACGAGATTTCGTTTCCCTTGCTGCAAATCTCACAGAAAAGATTCAGAAGTGTCAGGATTCTGAATACACATGACGTCCAGGCCGGATGATCATGTGTATTCATTATCAGGACACTGCAGTAACGTTAATCTCTGTTTATGTGGCTTCACATCGCTGCTGTGTAAATCAATGGAGATGAGTGTATGATGCTGACTGGTCACTGATTGGTCAGCGTCATACACGTAAACACGCCCAGTTAAAAACACAATACACGCCCAGTTGGACATAACGAAAAAAAAAAGCCCAGTTGTCCATTTCAAACCTCATTTGCATATATATAAAATAGCTCATAACGTTACTGTTCTCTACATTGCAGCGCCGATCACATGCAATAGGAGATAGGGGTTTCAGAATCTGGTGACAGCCTCTTTAAAAACTGTATGTTTTGGTTCTACTGAGCATGCTCCATACACAAGAAGCAATTGCCTCCCTGTAGGAGCTTCGTGTATTGGCCAAGTCCACTGTCTATCAAATGTGTGTGGATGACCGACGATACACCAAGCCACCTGATTGGCTCCTGTGCATTGGTCCTCCTCCTAATGACGTTCTGCAAGGTTTCATAAGCCTCAGACTTGCTGTTTCCGTCGCCATTGCCCCATTTTACACCTGAGGACGCCATCTCGACTAAACATGTCGGAGGGGGGGGGGGGGCTTTGTTTGTTTAATGTTTTTAACATACCATCAGCTCAGAATCAAATCTTGGATGCAGTCTGCAGACGCTACCCTCTAGTATAGACAGTATATTCTACTGCTGTCCGCAGAGACAGACCATTACATCTGTATGAGTGACGTTTCTGGGCTCATGCAGTAGGTTGTTCTTAGAATATAGACTACGTACCATCAATAAAGGTTATTTTCACTATTAGGAATTATGTAAATAGAACACTTCAATACCTTCTGTTAGGAGTGTGCAAAATAGGTTAGTTGCCTAATAGGCAAATTGTGTTTTGTATTGCAGTTTAGTCTCAATCAAGTGAATGGGGCTGAGCTGCAACACAACATACGGGGACAAGTATGGAGTGGTTTCTGAAAGAAAGCAGACCTTTATTATTATCTCATACAAGCTTTTTAATACATCTGCAGTATGAAACTGGTGGGTCTAAGCGTAATACTTTTCCTCACAAGTAATAAACAACATTTACTTGTACGTTTATATACCCAACATACCCCATGGTCTGAGCACACCACTCCACGTCCACTGCCAGGGCAGGTGCTAAAATTGAATGCAGTTGCTGATAGACACTTTCGATCTAGACACATCATGTTAGGTCCACACGGTGTCCCATCGGCAACGTATCCCAATCCCGAGCCATCCGGTAGAATCACTTGCCCACCTCTTTAAATAAAAATAAAATAGCCAGTAGCCTTATGGTTCCTTAGTGCTTTATAATCAGGGAAAGCAGAATACATATTAGAAGAAACAAGTACGGTATATATTTTTTTTATATACCTGTAAGATAAGAATATATATATTTTTAAATTCCAATATTCTGTGCCATCCCCAGGTGCCCGCCGCCACTTCCTGTTGTTATTGCCCAGGTCATCCAGCACCAATTGCTGGCCGAAACGGTGATATGTTGTCCATAATGATGTCATTGCTTTGGCCAGTAATTGGCTTGCAAGTTGTTGTTGTTTTTTAGGGGTTGGAAAACCTCTTATTTTTAGGAACCAAAAGGTCCATTTTGTAAAACATTTAGGGTGCAGAATTACATAAGAGTACAGAAAGGATAAATGCAGCGTACATATACAGAACTGCTGTGAAAACCAATAAAAAAAGTAGCAGAGGAGGGTGAGGAGCAGATTAGAGTGAGTGGGGTGTCCCACCATGACATCCCTCAAAGCAAAGAGCGCTACTCAGGCTGCCACGCAGTACTCAGCTCATGTATAATGTCTTTATAGGAGTCAGAACCCTGAAAAGCAATCCAAGGAGTCCATGTTTGACTAAACTTGGTGTGCGAGTCGTGAATGATGGAGGTCAGATCCTCCATGTGCATAAGGTCGTTAACCCTTGAAACCCAGAGGGACAAGGTAGGGGGAGAGGAATCCCTCCATCGTAGTAGGATGACGTGCTGGCATCACTAAAAAGTGAAGCAGGGAGCGTTTGTATACATTCACCGGAATGTCGCAGTGATGGAGAAGGAAGAAGGCCCCATCCATGGTTATGTTCATGTATGTCACTTCTTGGGATGTTTTTGGAGCCGTTTTTCATTGACTCCATTGAAAAACAGCTCCAATAACGGCCGTAAAATACGCTGCGAAAAATGTGAATTGCTTCAAAAACGTTTTTGGTCACTGCGTGTGAACATACCTTTATATGGTCACTACCCCTCCCAAAATATAGATTAAAAAGTGATCAAAAAGTCACATGTACCCCAAAATCATACCAATAAAAACTACAACCTGTCCAGCAAAAAACAAGTCCTTACACAGCTTTTGTAACTGACAAATAAAAAAAGTTATGGCTCAGAATATATTGACACAAAATAATTTTTTTTTTGTTTAAAAAAAAAAGTGATTTTGTTGTGCAAACGCTGCAAAACATAAAACTATATTCTGCGGGTCGATACCATATGTATAAAGTAAAATGTCATTTATAGCCCATGGTGAACACTTCAGAATTGCTGGTTTTGGTCACCTTGCTTGCGACAAAATAGTATTGCAGTGTATTGTACCAGCGATCTAACGATTGCTGGTCCAAGTTCCCTAGGGGGACGAATAAAATGTGCATAAAAAAGTTAGTTGTAGTGAAAAAAATATGTATTAAAAGTTAAAAAACAAAAAAAACCTTTCCCATTTTTCCTCTAAAGTAATTAAAAAAAATAAACAAAACTGGGATCGCTGCATCCGTAAAAGTCTGAACTATTACAATATAACACTATACTATACACTATAATTGGTATTTTTTGGTCACCTTAAGAGGCTTGGTCACCAGTTTATAACTGCCCTATTAATAGGTGCTTTAATGTAGATACGTTTTTTTAGTTTTTTTACAAAAAACATTTATTTGTTACCAAGTTGTGATCATTTTTAGTTTTATGCTAATTTGTCCATAATGCCCAACTGGGCGTTTTTTAACTTTTCACCAAGTGGGCGTTTGTGAAGAAAAGTGAATGACTCTGACCAATCCGCATTATACGCTTCTCTTAATTCATGTCCAGCTTGTTTCGCACAGGTCCTTCACCGGAGCCATGGAAGACTGAACAGATCGCCTCCAGCCACTGCAGATTCGGATAAACGTCTTGGCACAGCTGGAGGCGATGTCTGTTGACTCTTCCGTCGCTCCGCATGATTTCGCGAGATCACGCTGTGCTGTGAATCCAGCTGGGCATGAATGAAGAGATGTGTTTGACGCTGATTGGTCAGCATCATACACTTTTCTTTACAACGCCCACTTGGTGAAAAGTAAAAAAACGGCCAGTTGGGCATTAAGGACAAATTAGCATAAAACTAAAAATAATCACAACTTGGTCAAAAAGAAACTTTTTAAAAAAAAAACTTATGTACATTAAAGCGCCTATTAGATTAGGTAGGAGATAGGGCACTTATAAACTGGTGACAGAGCCTCTTTAACACAGTTGATTCTTTGTAAAAGTAGTAAAATATAAAAAAACAAAACTATAGAAATTTGGTATTACCGTAATGATATTGAGCCGCAGAATAAAGTGAAGTTGACGTTTTTACTGCCCGGTGAAAGCCATAAAAGCTAAACTCAAGAAACAATGGAGGAATCAGTTTTTTCATAATTTCAGCCCACAAATAATTTTTTTTCAGTTTCCCAGTACATTATATGGTACTTCAAATAGTACCAATAGAAACGACAACTCCTCCCGCAAAACATAGACCCCCACACCACTCGATTGATGGAAAAATATAGGTTAAAAATAAGTTATGGCTCTTGGAAGACAGGGAGTGAAAAAGCAAATAATTGATCAGTCCTGAAAGGGCTAATTAATTGCTAATGGAAAAAACATTTCTGACCACATGTGGGGTATAGCCGTAATTGGGAGAAATTGCTTTACAAACGTTGGGCGGCTTTTTCGCTTTTATCCCTTGTGAAAATTTAAAAATTAAACTTTTTAGTGGAAAAAATGTTGATATTCATTTTCACAGCATAATTCGAATAAATTCTGAAAAAGACCTGTAGGGTCTAAATGCTCACTATACACCTAGATGGATTCCTTAAGGGGTGTAGATTCCCAAATGGAGTCACTTTTAGGGGGGGGGGGGTTCCACTGTATTGTCCCCTCAGGGGTTTTGCGATGTGACATGGCGCCGCAAACCATTCCATCGAAATTTGAGCTCCAAAAGCCAAATGGCACTCCTTCCTTTTTAAACCCTTCTGTGTGTCCAAACAGCAGTTTATTACCCCATATGGGGTATTGCTGCAATCATGAGAAATTGCTTTACAAATGTTGGGGGACTTTTTCTCCTTGTAAAAATTAAACAATTCCTAAGTTTGTTTTTTTGTTTTGTTTTTTAAAAGTAGATTTTCATTTTCACAGACTAATTCCAATAAATTTAGCAAAAAACCTGTGGGGTCAAAATGCTCACTATGCCCCTAGATAAATTTCTTGAGGGGTGTAGTTTTCAAAATAGGGTCACTTTTTGGGGGGAGGGGGGTGGTTCACGGTTTTGGCACCACAAAACCTCTTCAAACCTGACTAGAATATATTTTAAAAAAAAGGAGGCCCCAAAATCCACTAGGTGCTCCGTTGCTTCTAAGGCCGGTGTTTCAGTCCATTACCAAACTAGGACCATATGTGGGATATTTCTAAAAACTGCAGAATCTGGGCAATAAATATAGGGTTGCGTTTCTCTGGTAAAATCTTCTGTGTTACAAAAAAAAATGGATTACAAATGATTTCCAGCAAAAAAAATGAAATTTGTAAATTTCACCTCTACATTACTTCCTGTGAAACGTCTAAAGGGGTAAGAAACTTTTTGTTTCTTAAAATGGGGTGATTTATGAGGACTTTAATATATAAGGCCGTCAAAGCCACTTCACAACTGAACTGGTCCCTGAAAAAATAGCCTTTTGAAATTTTCTTGAAAACGTCAGGCAATTGCTGCTAAAGTTCTAAGCCTTGTAACGTCCTAGAAAAATGACGTGAAAAAAACTATGCAAACATAAAGTAGACATATGGGGGATGTGAACTAGTAATTATTATTTATTATTATTATTATATAGTATTTTGCTACCAGTCTTACAAGCAGATACATTTATATTTAGAAAAATTCAAATTTTTGAAAATTCTCTCAATTTTGGTATAAATATTGAATTTATCGTCCAAGTTTTTTCACTAACAAAGTTCAATTTATCACAAGAAAAGAATCGCTTGAATAGGTAAAAGCATTCCCAAGTTATTACCACATAAAGTAACACGTCAGATTCAAAGAAATCGGCTGTGCCACAAGGTCAAAACAGGCTGTGTTTAAAGGATTGGGTGAATGTTTCCTTTTGGAGTTTGTAATCGAAGGGAGTTTTTTTTATTTTGGTCTAAGTTTCACTTCCATTTTTGTTTTTCCAAGAAATATATGGAAGTCATTAGAGAAAGTAGGTACACAGAAAACTGCAAATAAGATCTAAAAGATGACTGCTATGACTGCTATAGTAAATGAATCGAAAAAAATATATATACATTACAAGAAAACGCATGTCGCTTTCATGAGGTTTCAAAGACTGCAATAATAACTATAGATAAATGTCACATGAGCACCTGGAAATTCCCTATTTGTTATCTGTACCTAAGTGCTGCCATGATTACTTTTTCCCTGACTTTGATCCTCCCGTCTATTTCCTGAGATGTCATCAGCAATGTCTATTCAATGCAGCAATAAATCTGTTGTCCTCTCTTGGGATCTTCATAGATTATAGCCTCACGTGGAAAAAGTAATTTACGCTTTCAGAATAAAGGAGTAATAACATGCATCATTTTGTCTTACCTGCAATCAATGTATCTGTTCTGGTGATAGAAAGACATACTTGTGATGTCATTATTCAGTTCTCCAATTCTTGGTAATCCAGAGATATTGGAACATAGGAGGTAGCCACAGAGCACATCTCTAATGGATAGAAACAGGTCGCCTTTGTGAACACCAGTGCGACTTACTGTATCCCACACCTCAATATATAACAAGTAATGACTACAGTCAGCTGTAGGTGCTCGTCACAGCCACAAGACATGTCACACAACTTCAAACCTGCTATATAATTGTCTATTTTCACTTACGGTTTGCTGCACTGAATCCAGTTATCTCCATCTCTGCCACAGTTGCCTTTCTCTGTCCCTTCAATGTTTAGTTTTTCATAGCAGAACCTGTCTGATGCATCTAGAGTAAAGAAAAAAACTGCACATCAGATGTGGATACTATGTAAAATAATGTTTTAAATCTGAACATTTGCTTAGATTACTTCACATGTGAATTTATGTCAAAAGGTCTAAACACTCCGACCTTTGACTTTACTTGCTATAGAGTTACAATATACAGGTCCTGGATGGGTTTCAGTGCAAGATTTTCTAAATTGGCCTAGAGTTTGTGCACTCTGCTGTATTATGGATCAGTTTTAGACTACAACTGTATCCTGAGGGAAATGAAGATTATCATGGAGCTCTTCCTCCTGGCCAAAAATTTTATAGTTTTATATGTACAGTGCTTAAGGGGTTTTCCAGCTAATAAAAATGGATTGCCCATACTCAGAATAGGCCATTAATAGCGGATTCACTTCAATGGGAGAAAAGGCTGCAATACCTGTGAATCGCTGCTAAATGTGTGTAGATAGATCCACAGTGCGCAAGTAGAAATGAAGGGGAAACAGCACTTGTACGAGCACTGCACCCCCTTCAAAACAGCTGCTCGGCGGGGGTCCCGGGAGTCGGACGCCGACCCATCAGCTATTAGTGGCCTATCCTGAGAATAGACCAACTTTTACTGGCTGGAAAACCCCTTAAAGGCATACAAGTAACTACCATATAACCTGCAGGTTGAATACGTTTTCAATATAGGGGCCTAAATGCTATCATTTTAGGGGTTGTCATCCATATGTTCTATATTAGAATACATATAATTCCAGAACTATAAATACGTTTGCATATAGTATTTATTATGGGATCCAGTAGACGTATAAATTAAAGTTCAGCTTAAACTTTCTCCTGATTGTGGTTCATGGTTGACAACTGTCTGTAAATTCCTGGAGAGTCTGAAAAAATAGAGGACTCTTCCAATGTCCATAAAAAATGTATGTGTCTATGAATTTTTTTTTTAGCTGGAGAAGCTTGTAGAGGTTATCATTGTAATTATCATCATGTTCACAGTAAATGTAGCGCTTGTGTTAAGCTCTTCCCACCGCAGCCATTTTTCAATTTAATTTCTTCCTCTCCACCTTCCAAAAGCCATAACTTTTTAAATTTTTCCGTCACTATAGTCCTATGAGGACTTGATTTTTGTGAGACGAGTCTTAGTTTTTCGTAGCACCATTTATTGTGCCATATAATGTACTAGGAAACGGGAAAACAATTATTTGTGGGCTAGAAAATGATATGAGGGTTTATTTTTGCGGAATAAGCTGTAGTTTTTAAAGCTATCATTTTGCAGTACATGCGAGGTTTTGATCATTTTTATTCCATTTTTTGTGGGAGATGAGGTGACCAAAAAATAGTGATTCTGGCGTTTTAATTTTTCTTTTTTTTTTACGGCGTTCACTGTGCGGGTTAAATAATGGTATATTGTAATAGTTCAGACTTTTACGGATGCGGCGATACCAATTATGTTTTATTTTTTTTACAATGCTTTAGGAGGAAATGGGAAAAGTTTTTTTTTTTCTTTGAACTTATAATATATTTTTTTTGTACATAAAAAGGAAAAAGTTAATTTCACGGATTTCCCTTTTTTTTTGTAAAAATATATTGCAGTATATCATCTTTCTGACAGGCTTCTATTAAGCCCTGCCAAAGGCAGGGCTTAATAGGAGCACAAAGATGGCAGACCAGGGGTCCTTCATTAGGCCCCCAGGTTGCCATAGCCACCATTTACACACTGCGATTGCATCGCAAGGGGCACGATGAGCTATTAGAGGGAGTCGCCCCCCTCTTTCTAATGATTTAAATGCAGTGATCGCTATTGACTGCGGCATTTAATGTGTTAAACGAACGCGATCCCGCTAGTTACTGTGAAGTGTCGGCTGTAACATACAGCAGACACCCGCATTGTATGGAGGGGGGTCCATGCTTCCCCTACCCGGCTATGACGTAGGGATGTCGAGAAGGGGTTAATATCAGTATTCTAAGCTATAGCCAGATTACTACATTTAGGATTCATTATGGTTTTCTAATTAAAATTAGCAGATCACCGATATTGAGTTCAATAAACAAGTGGAAAGAGTCCTTTTAATTAAGAGTCCTGAAGCAGAGGCCCACCACTCCGCTTAAGGCCTCATGCCCACTTCCGTTTGTTCCTTCAGGGTGATAGCCGGTTTTTTCACGGCTAGCACCCTGACTCATTAATTTCAATGGGGCCATGCACACTTCAGTTTTTTTGACGGTCCCGTTGCTCCGTTCAGACAAAAGTAGAGCATGTCCTACTTTTGTCCGAGATTCCGTGACCGTGTGGCCCATACAAGTCAATGGGTCCGTCAAAAAAACTGAAGGCACACGGACGGAATCCGTGCGCTGTCCGTGTGTGACGGAGCCATTGCCTAGCAACGGCCGGGCGGGCGGGCAAAGGTACACATAGAGACAGATATTGCACTGCACTAATCGGCAGCCCCTTCTCTCTATCCAGCACTGATAGAGAGAAGAGGCTGCTGATCAGTGCTGGAACGCAGCGATAGAAAGAAAAATAAGTTCATAAGTACCCCGGCCGTTGTCTTGGTGACGCGTCCCTCTTTTGACATCCAGTCCGACCTCCCTGGATGACACGGCAGTCCATGTGACCGCTGCTGCCTGTGATTGGCTGCAGCGGTCACATGGTCTGAAACGTCCTCTCAGGAGGCCGGACTGGAGGAGGAAGCAGGGTAAGTAGTAATTTTTTTGTTTACTTTTTCTTTAATTTTTTTAAATGAATTAGTAATCTATATTGTGAGCGCCGCGCATGGTACTCACTGTCCAGCGGTAGTCTCTGTCCGGGGTGCTGCACTGATCGGCAGTAACTCTTTCAGCACCCTGGACAGTGACTACCGCTGGACAGTGAGTACCATGTGTGGCGCTCACAATATCATGTGAATGGGAAAAGTTTCCTCTCGGAAACGGAAACACGGAAGTGTACACGGAGTACACACGGGAAGTACACTGATCCAATCACGTGAAAAACGGTGATGGAAGTGTGCATGAAGCCTAAAGGAAACCTCTGAGGGCAGCGCCAAGTAGTGACAGACATTAATTTCAGCGGTCTGTCACTCATTTCTGATAGTTTAGTGATTTACAAAACTTAGACTTTGAATGTCACAGCACGATGCGAGTGCTGGGAGGAAGGAGCACGGCGTATTCAGGAGCTGCCGACGATTGGCAGCAAAATGGAGTATATTACATTCACAGCAGCTTTCTCCTTTCGCACAGTAATAGGGAGAAAGCTATAAATAATCGGTGGCTATGCGGCAGCTCATGAATACGCCGGATTCCTTCCACCCAGCGCCTGCATCGTCCTGCAACATTCAAAATGTAAGTTATCCTAAATCTAAACTATCAGACATGAGTGACAGACCGCTGAAATCAGCAAGTCTGTCACTATTTTATGCTGCTCTCCGAGGGGGCGGCATAAAGTCATTGACAGGTTCCCTTTAACTTGTGAGATGTTAGGACAGCAGGCAGGCATTCAGCAGAAGATGTGGATTTAATGGAAGCGATATGGACAATATAAAATTATTCTACTAGATAAAGAGCAAATATACAGGAATGGTATTTAGGAATATCACAACAGAATTTCAGTTGAATTATGTCTTGTGTTTAATTGTTTTTTTGGTGGTTTTATTTTTTTAAGCAAAGATCCAGCTGTTCCAGGTATAAGCAACCCTGTGGCAGTGCACAAATTGCACTAAGGGTCTGCGGTACGGACCACTGATGTGTTGTGTGTGCGTGCGTGCCATTGTGTCTCCTCCATGATGCCGCTGTCAGGGATAAATAGCGTGAGTACATATATTACTCGCAATCTTCTTCAGCTACATTGTATTTTTGTACAATCCATAATGTTCTTATCTCTGCTATTGTTCGTCTAACCCATTATGCTTCCACTGTCATATGCGTAGTTCACTTCATGTCTAAATTTCGTTATCAATGGTGATCCGTCTTTGTACTAGACTTTGACTCCACATCTGCCATTTTCCACCATCTCTTTTGACTATTGCATATCATACAGTTTTTTTTCCACTTTTGTGCTCTCCATTCAGCTGTGTATTTAATTCATTTCATGAAGGTACACTAAGTGGATAAACAGAGCAAGAAGATACTAAAAATATTGTGATAGATGTGGCTACAGAAGTAACACTTACTCCGTCCCCATAATGCACTGCATTGACGATCTCTGGTCTTGCATCGGCCTCCATAACATCGGCCCTGTTAAACATATCAATTTTGTTCTTATCAAAATATTTTTATGATATAAAAAAGTGCCACAGTTGCTATAATTTACATTATTGCAGATACTAAGTAACATAACATATGGAGGTTTTATTTAAGATAAATGACAACAATTTCTTATCTAATTGTCATTTTTTTGGTAATCCTGAACTAAAAAAATGTTTAGACTGCAAAGACTAAATGTACCCACCATTTTATACGTACATTTTTTACATAAACTAAGCACTGTTCCTCTGTTTTCCAACATATATAATTGTAATAATCTTGTCTGCCTGTTGCTGCCGCTAGGGGCTATTTTGTATGCATTACCTATTCAGGTCAATGGGCGCCAAACCGTTTTATACAAGTCAAAACATGTTTGGGGTCACAGAGGAGCAATGTACTACTAAAGAATAGCGCAACATCGTTAACATTTACGATACTTTATTTAATAACATAGATAATTCCTAATACAGCTGAGCAACTAATGCAATTCCTATTCCCTGTCATTGCCCTGCAAATCCAAACTACTGGCTGCTGTTTACCATTACCTCCAATGGGACGCAGCCTGCAGAATTTCATCCGCCTACAGTCTGGCCTGAGAGAATTAGAAGCTACAATTTGTTAACTTTTTTTTTTTTGGGAGAGAGTAAACTGATGGCCTATCCACAGGATAGACTAGCAATATCTGATCAGTGGCGGTCCAACTCTCGCCACCCCCGCTGTTCAACCGTTCTGAGGGGGGTTGCGGGCACTCGTGCTCACGCTGCTTCCCCTTCATCCCTCGTGCTACTCAATACTGTCAAACGCCGACACACTTGTGGTGATGGTTCACAGTATTATTGTGCCGTTCCTATGTTATTCCTCCTGGAAATGTATGAATGTATGAATATATTGACAACCAGGTGTTAATATTACACCTAATCAATAGTGCGTGTGTACACAGTCTGAAACACGTCCCATAGACAAGGGGAAACGTATGGACATCCAGTTGTCAAAATTGCTGAATAGCACCTGTCTCTAGGAATGTGAGAAGCGTCTGAATAATTCTGTAATTTGGTATGTAAACCGGCAGTAGTATTGAAGGACGTCACCTGCCATTTAATAACACAGATCATCACAAGCCTTGAGAGAATTATCCTACAAAAACAGTAATATATTACACATTCAAGCCGATTGATGCTACCTGTTCATTGTCACAGAAGTATCCATCCTGCTTGTGTAGATTTGCTGGGCACTGTATAAACAAAATGAGACATGGATGAGACATGGACATGGGTTTTATACTGGGCAGATTCTATCGGGCAGACGAGCAATCACAGAACGCTCGTTGCCGATAATTGCCCTGTGTAAACAGGGCAGCGATCACCAGATGAACGAGCAAACGCTCGATCATATGCTGGTAAAATCGTTTTTAAAAAAAGTTAAATATTTTGTTGGCAGCACATCTCCCTGTGTAAACAGGGAAACGCGCTGCCGACATGATAATGTATGGGGACGAGCAATCGGAGTGATGACCGCTCGTCCCCATCAATATCTCCGTGTAACAGAATCAAACGAGCGCCGATCAACAATGTCTCCTTGATCAGCGCTCGCTGCACCAGACTATTATCGGCCGGTGTAAAAGGGCCTTTACACAGACATATGGATGCTGCGCCCACCTCACCAGGTGGGACGGGGCTTGGGTGATACCCCATTCAGAAGATAGGCACTTACATCTATCAGACATTTTTGGCATATCCTGTGGATGTGCCATAAAATGTCTTACCTGCTTTTTAAAGGGTATTTCCATCTGTCTACTAGATTGAATGTAATTAATTTCATGGCTCCGACTGACTGGTGGATTTGTTAGAGAGACTTAAGGGGGTGCTTTCTCCTGAGCAGGGGTCCCATACTATATTTTTTGCGTCCACCCCTGTGTTTTAGTACAGGTGATTAATATACTAATAGTTTATGATTTTCAAAGTTAACCCTGCAATTTTTCACAACAAAAGTAATCCTACGATGGCTGCAGTCTCAGACATTGTAATCGGTATCCCAGATGCTGCATGTGGAATAGGCCTAAAATAGCCATACCATCCAGTAAATTTATTAATATACCACGACTCACCACGCTGGAGTCTCCAGGACACATCTCTGGCACATCACAATCATTAATAGGCTCCCGACAAATTGCCCCCCTTGGTTCATACTGTTATCAAAAAGACAAAGAGTGTATAAAAGCCTCGTCATAGCTGGCGATCATGTTATCTTGTAGAACACATGCAACTATGTTGTTTTGTAAAACTGGCTACACAGTCCTACATCTGATTATTCATACAAACCATCCCCTTCCCCTGAAATTGCATTAGCCAGGTCCATTGAAAAGAAAAACAAAACAAAAAAAACCTCTTCTGGTATGTCGTTGAGACATGTTCAATGAGAGTCAGGGATTTGGGTTCTCCATGCTTCCCTGAAACAAATGGGCTTTTCAGGTGGAAACCTTATTCCATTGGATGCCATATTACAGAGATATTGTTTCTAGGGGACAATACCACCGTAGCATGGTGCCAATGTGGTGGAATAGGACTTAGTGTGCTGGCATTAGAGCTCCGTGCATATAGCTCTGTCTTGTGTATGATCCCGAACAGTTTCTACGTAGACTATATATCTAAAAATAGTATTAATAAGTCAGGACACCCCATGGAAGTCTTATTATTTTTATTGGATTATGTAACATTAAGAAATCACAGCATAGTCTTACACAGTCATTGTTGAGGAGTGCTAGTCTTCCAGTGTCCTTACCTTACATCGCCGACAACACAACCCATCACTACACATTGCATCATGGCTGAGTGTGCACTTCTTACAGCAGTTCAATGCTCCGCTCTTTTTACATTCCTGTCAGTTACAAGAATAACAGTTTCACTGATCATTATGTAGAAAAACATCCAGAAAACGTCTACTGTAGAACAAAAAAACATGGAAAGTTGCTATTTTATAAATAACGGTGCACTGAATGCTTCACCCATATGTTTCAGTGTGCCGAGTTCTAATTGGAGGGTAACAATTTTCACAAACAACCTACACTTCGGAGGGGGGGGGGGGGGTGAAATTTATTAGTGGTATTACCACACAAATACCCCAAAAACGTGTCTTTGAACACCACCAGGAAAAACTGGGCAGATTAACAAATAGTTTTGCGGGGAAAGATTCAGTAATAAATGTCATGAAGTCATCTAAACCCTGCTCTCTCTGGGTTTATAAATCCAGTTGGCTCAGTCACACATATCTCTGTATACATACACACAGCTGTCAATCAGTGATTAAGACTCATACAGATGTAGCCAAGTTTATCTGGACTAACTTTCTGCAGAGTGAAATCACACAACAAAAGCCATTGAAAAAGTCAAGTTAAAGTTTCTTGACATTGTATTTAATTTGTTAAAAGTCAAGATAAAGATGGCTACATCTGTGAACCCAAAGGGAGCATGGATTTAGATGAATAAATTACAAAATTATACTGAACCCTTTCCCACAATTATATATCAATCTACTCCGCTCTTTCTGCTCTAGTACATGATACCTGCAGATAGGGCAGCATGATCAACGCAACATGTTTTTTTTTTTTCCCCTTTCTATTTTTAAAATGAATGTGTAATATATTTTTTTCGGATTTTATATTATCCTCTTAATGCCAGCAGTAATAGTATCATAGAAAAGAATAGTAATTGTCACTTGAGTACTCACAGTAGGTGAACCACAGTCACATTCCTCCCCCACTTCCACAAATCCATTCCCACAGGATGGAGCATCCAATAGCTGGGAGAGGAAAATGGAAAAATAAAATGACATTAATAAAAGCAGGATGTATGATGGAGAAAAAACAACAACAACCTAATGCAAAACATATGCAAGGACTTACGATGTGAGGTCCATTACATGTATGGACTGTACCTAATCTGTGCTCTTCTGTGACCCACTACCACACATGAGCATATACAAAGCTCATCAGTAATGTATTCACATAATGCCCGTCTGTATTTATATATCTTTTATGTCGTATGTACAGTAACGTGTGGAGAAACCATAACAGTAGAGTTATAACCCTCACATTCTATGTAAACTTAAAACGTCCTACATGTCTCCTCTTATACGTGAAGCACAGAGCAGTTATATCCCAAAAACAGAGGAGGGCAGGGAAGTATGGAGGCTACTGGCATTATGATAGGCGATATGTGAAGGCAGAAATCTAACCAATACACAAGATGCAAACCCAATAATATATGGGGGAAAGATTTCAGGGAAATGGACGCATGGAGATGTCAGGAGTAAAAGGACTCTACCCTATTAGGTTTGTTAAACAAGCACTTTCCTCCTCCGTTTTTCAAGAACTGTCGGTATTCATCAGTACTGCAGCGGGAGAACTTCTGGGGAAGGTAGTACCTGAAATCAAGCAAATCACTGTCCGTTACAACGTAACTGTAGTCCTGATTTACTGATTCTTATTTACTTATACAAATACGGCAAAATTCCCTTAAGCCAGGATAGTCTATTTTAATGTAAATGTATCATACCAAAAGTATTTACAGCGGTTACACGAAGTTAATAAAGGGCATGCCCCCCCACCCCACATTTATCAAATGTAAAATATTTAAAGGGCATATTCACATTTAAACACAATTTTACACTTTATATATGATTATAATCCACATAAAAATAACTTTACACATTGCATAATTTCTTTTAATATTAATACTAAATGACAGCCTTTATTATACTCCAGAGCTACATCGATAATTCTGCTGGTTGTCATTGGAAGCAGTCAACAAGCTTTGTTGTCCGATACACCCCTAAAAGCTAAAATAAGCTCCTATAATGCAGTAATGCAAACATTGTTTACCTTCATCAGATTACTGTTCAATGTGCGGTGCAAAGAGGATAATTCCTAGCATGCAAATAACCAGGTCAATATATAAACAGACACTGAGCCAGAAGTAACACTTGGAGATTTTAGGTCTGAAGCCTGCAGAATTGTGAATGCAGCTCTGAACTATAACACAGGCTGTAACTTAGGATCAGTACAAGGTTAGTAATTTTAAACATTGGAGGACCGGTTATTTTCTTCTGATGCGGCTTGCTGGTGACGGCATAACCTTGTGAATACCCTTTAAAAGATCGGTGGGGTTCCAGGTGCTGAGACCTCCACCATCGCTAAAACGAAGGTGCAGAAGCGCTCAGCTGATAGTCGCTCCTCGTTAGGCTGAAGGCGGCTTATAGACGTTCTAACTGAGCCATCTTTGGGCTGACGAGAAGCGCTGATCACAGCCGAAGGTGCAGGGCACTCCGCTAATGGCGCTTCTACACCTTTGTTCCAGCAATAGTGGGGGTCTCAGCATCCGGACCCTTACAAATCAAACCTTCTGATAGAACTCTGACATATATCAAACGTTTTCTGAAAGTTCAGTTACTTTTAATGAGTAGAAAACTCTCTTTATAACCCATTACGTACCCTGTATCTTCCATGATGCAACCAAGCCACAGGTCTGGACAGCGGCAGTCACCTACATGAAAGACAAAGCAGTTATTATACACCAGCAATAGAAGAGTTAAATCCAAAAATCATAGACCAGCTGTCTGGGAGATATCCTACCTGCAGCCATGCGTGGTCTGTTATACATCATGCCAAGGTTTTGTCCCAGAGTCTGTGCTAAAGTCACCGCCATGGCAGCAATGCTTCCAAACTGTATAGGGTAAACGGAGCATAAACTTATTATAACCATGCATCTTAAACCGGATTAGATAGAAAAGAAAGTGTGAACAGAGCCTAGAACGGATGTTTTTGCCCTAGTGGTTACTTCATTTACATGTGTGATAGAGCTTGGAAGCAAACTTCATCCTGGAAAAGGAACATTAGGCTAAAAGGGGTCCGGGCACTTGAGAACATAAAACTACCACACAATCTATACTGGGAAGTCTTTTCTATTGTAATGAACTATAATAAGCAGATTCATTATGTGAATTCATGTGGGAAAATACCTTAAAGTTTCGTTAATTCATGGTGAATGGTCTGTTCAACGCCTGATGCCAAATATAAGAATCTCAAGCAGCAGTTTCAAACCGTAACCACATTAGCGTCTAATTATTTATTTTAATTATCCCTTATTCCACAACATTTACTTTACCGTTGGATTTTTTTCCACTTCAAACACACAAGGGACAAAGTTTTATGTGAAACTTCTTCTGATTTGAAAAGAAGTGTCCACTACAATCCCAAGTTTTCTTGACACGTTCTTAAATTCTAAACTAAGAACAAAGCGTGGTGAAGTAGTCGCTCATATCCGTCCAGCAGAGATTAATCAGGATGCAAAACTTGGTTTGCCAAGTTTATTGGGTTTGCCCCACCAAGAAAACTCCTTCTTTAAAGGCTATGTACACCTATGTAATGAATCAGTCAGGACAGCAGCAGACGCATTCAGTGTCAGCGGGTCCTGTGTGTCGGATAACAGGTGGATCCTGCGTGTCAATCACATCTAAGTTATGAACGTAGATGTGATGGATAACAGGTGGATCCTGCGTGTCAGACACACAGAACCCGCTCTCAGTGGTGCAACTTTCTAAATACTTGTTAACGGGTTCAAAGACATTTTTATAAAAAAAAGTAAAGAAAGGTATACATAGACTTTAAAAACGCTCTCCTAAAGCTAGCTGACTTTACTATGGGCAATACATGAACGACCGACCATGTAGTACATGGCTGGGCCGAGTCCGCCAGGTTGGGAGCTGCACTTAGTGCCTCTCTGCTCCAACCCCCTCTAGGATGTCCATATACCTTTATAGGACATATGGACAGGGGAAGTCTTCTTGAGACAATCCTTTTAAGGATTCACACACAATATATTTGCTGCGGAGTTCTGAGTGCAGAATCCACCTAGAAAATTCACCAACAAATTAGAGTAAAATGGTACAATTTACCCAACACCATTCACAGCCAGCAAATGCTTATTCTGCCAGATTCCTTATGTTGTGCCACCTTCCATCACATACCATACTGCGGAATACCTATGACTGTGCATTGCACAGCCGTATGCACAGAGCCTGTAGCAATGTGCATGAGGCATTGATGTTTACTTCACCTTCCCTTCCACTATAGCTTTGGCAATTTCCTTAAGAAATGCATATTGAAATTCTAATAAGTATCCTTGCTGCAAGAATGAATTGGGTCTTTGGTTGTAACTTTGGTAGTGTACAATGTATTAAGGGGTAACTAAACATTCAACAAACTTCTGACATGCCATAGTGAAATGTCAGAAGTTTTGATTGCCGGGGGTCCAAGCACTGGGGACCCTAATCGCTAAAACGAAGCGGCAGAAGTGCGATCGCTGAGCCACTTTGTTTCTGTTCGGCTTTTTCCGGAAAGCCGATGTAGCGGTTTATAGGCTCATAGACTTTCTATTGAGACCGTACAGAGCGTTTCTGCCGCTTCATTTTAGTGAATGGTGGGGGTCTTAGTGACATGTCAGAAGTTTTTATTGGTGGGGGTCTGAGCACTATGACATGTCAGAAGTTTGTTGAACGTTTAGTTACCCTTAACCATGGTTGATCTATTTATTTTTATTGTGACTGACACAATGAGAAGTCTCCGATATATCCCATATAAGAACGTTCTTAAATAGGCCATAAAACAGTGTGTTTCTGGCACATTTGCAGGAAAAAATTCTATATGTCATAATAACATTAACGGTTTCCTTCATCCATCCATCCATGTCACAGCAAAATCCGGGTAAATGAAATGATTCTTATGCATTTAGCTCCAACTAGTGGCATAGTGGGAAACTACACTCATATTTTATGAATCACATGTAGGAGAGGAAGCTCATGCAACACTATTACTTAGTGTAGAAGTGGAGGACTTAGAGTGATGCATAACACAAAAATCATATATAGTGTCTGATAACCTGGCAAAGTCCCAAAATACTCCTAAACCATTAGGTCTTTAAACTGATGATTGTTGTGAGGTGGATGTTATAAAGTAAATTATTCAGAAAGACTATTTGCTGCAGGTCGATCAATGTTGTTTTATTATATTCGTCCTGCGATCTGGTTTTGTTTCCCTATGGTGGTACAGAAACACCAAAGAGAAACGGATGCCAAAACTGACCCAATGCTTTCCTATGGGAGCGGTTTTGGCATAAGTTGCATTAGTTGTGATGCCGGCACTTCTTGTGGAATATCTTCCCATCACCAAGCAAAAACAAAATTTTCTGTTTTTGCTTAAAAGGATCACATACAAGTTTTGATATATTTAATTATTTTTATACTGACCTCAATCACACCACCGCTTTTGGTTGGAGAGCATATCCCACCAAAATAAGCTGCCCCGCTGCGGCTACTCTTAAAGGTGCGTCCTCTATATGCAGAGAAGAGAGAACGTTAGTGAGGAGTTTTGTGTTTATTTACGGAGAATCAGGACCTTTGAAGGGAAAATGGCTCAATATTACGATAACTTAAGTATATGACATGATCTGGGGTGGAAATGATCAATCACAGTATTTTATTTTTTAAAAACGTCTATATCTTGTAATTCCCTATGTATAACCTATGACTGCTCAGTCTGTATACCAGTGGTGGTCAACCTAACACATTGCAGAGGCCTTGGGGTTGCCCTGGACTCCATCCAATAGCTGCCCATTATCAATGTCCCATATCCTCAGTGGAGAGGTGGCCACACATGCATAGTGACCATTACCTGCTACGGGAGATGCTCAGTTGTTTCCATATCTCCAGTTCACAATAATGGGGAGTGACAGTGCATGTACGGCCACCTCAGGCAGCAAATACAGGAAACGGGGCGCCTGTTCTCAGGATTGGTGGGGAGGGTTTATCAGCAGTCAGGCTCCCACACGTTTATGGCCGGGGGGCCACCGTGTTAGCACTGCTCCGGGCTGCCGGTTGCCCACCACTGATCAAATACACTGATCCCACCTCATGACCGTATAGTCCCGGAATACGTTTGAGACATGCCAATAACTTTTTCTCTTTCTTTTGCGTTTTCCTAGGAGTTTTTTTTAGGTGTTCTATTTGAATGAGCGCCGTGTGTTTGTTTTTTTTCTTGTCTCCTATTGATTTCAATGGAAGGTCAGATGCTAAATCCACGCCAAGAAAGAGCATGGCAGCTTTTCTTTTTGCGGGCGGTCGAAAGCCGCCTGGGAAAAAAACAAAACGCCCCTACCTCCCAATGAAAAGCTATTTAGGGCTTTTTTTTGCACCGATTCAGACACTATTTCCGCGTCAAAATCAACGCCAAAAAACGCTGTGTGAGCCGACCCTTTATAGTTGCACATCTCAGTTCTGCTTTTTCAGTATTCATGCTCAGCTTAACAATTTGTAGGTTTGGACTTGGAGATTGGATTCATCTTGTGACAAATACAAGAAGCAATAGATTTTTTCCTGCAGTCGTGGTTCATGAAACCTAAAACGAATTAACTTTTTAAATGTAATTATATCTGAGGAGCAAACGCCACAATGGAAATGACAAGGAGAAGAAGTATTGTTGGCGCTATACTTTAGTGATGGAGGTCGCAATAAACAGCGGCGCGTTCCAACATTATTTCTTCCAGCATTCATTATACAATCCATTTGAGAAAAGCCAAAACATCACAAGTCACCACATTGCTTATAATAAACATACTCAGTGGATAGAAAAATCTGTGCTTGAGTATTTCTATTTGCTGTTAACAACCTGTGATCAACTTATCAGGACTGAAAAACGAGCGCCGATCAACAAGACAGCTTATTGATCGGCGCTCGTTTGCTCTTTTCACAATGAGATATGTATGGGGACGAGCGCTCATTACTCAGATTGCTCGTCCCCATACATTTCCATCATGTCGGCAGAACGTCTCAGCCGATAAACGAGCAAATGCTCACTCATCGGCCGATGAACAAGCGTTTGCTCGTTAATCAGCTGATCGTTGCCCTTTTTACACAGGGCAATGATCGGAACAAGTGTTCATATGAGCACTCATATGCCCGATCATTGGCTCGTGTAAAAGGGCCTAAACAGTCCAAAGTAGACAACCACTGTAACAATTGAATCTCCAAGTATAAGGGAATAGAAGACAGAAGAAGCACACAGGCTGGACTAAACAGCTGCAGATACAATTGCTGAAAAAACTAGATCTATCCGATGAACTGATAATATAGGGAAACCAGTGTATCCACAAAGAAAACAGTGTTTAAGGGGAGAAATTATTCTGGGTGGCATAGTAACCAGGAAGGCTAGCGTTCATTTTAAATTTTGGTGTTTTTTCTTTCCAGCAGAATACTCTGTATATATGAAACGTAACCTATCCCAGTAATGTAGACAGTAAACTACACACAACAGTGGGATAATGGAAGATGTAGACTGGATGACAGTGGCATGTTGGATGGATTATATAATAAGGTGCAGCTAACCCCATTGGACTCACGAGAAGAGGTGAGTGGCATCGCTATGCTCTGGTATCTCCATGCTCCGATACTTCATGAAATCCGCCAGTGTTTGCAGAGGGTCTTCACTAACCGCAACTTTATCTCCAGATGTCCAGGTTTCCATAGCGACCAAGACAATACTTGTATTAAGCTGTTCCCTGAAAATCTAAGAGGAGAAGCCAGGTATAAATTAGGGTGGGCAGGGGGTGAATCGAGGGGTAGGCAGGGAGCGAGAGGTGCAGTATACAGACAACAGTTCAGATGAGCAATAACAGGCTATGGAAGGCTCATGCTGGCTTATTGTCTTTACTCGATCATATACCATGGTAGCAAACTATTAATATACAAATGTTATCCTTTACCCTAGAAGTAACTGATCATTGGAAAAGGGTTAGTTACTGGCAGCCCCCCATCTTTAGCTTATCATCTATGGGGAGCTTTTGTGTAAGCGGTTATATCAATGGTTTTCCATCAAGTCTACTGCTCTTCGTCCCCCCCAGAGCCATGGCAAACACAAGCAGCTCCTGGAATTCATTATTAGATGGGGATCTTGAGTGAAGGTCCCCACATGATGCAGGAAGGGTTTAACTATACTAGACCACACCGGTTTTTTTTTATTTGGCGTATTCATATTCAGGATTGGTCAAAGATCCTACGATCTACATACATTAAATGGACCCAATTGGGTTGCAGGAATTCCAAGTTTCATGTGGTTACTTGACACGGTCACATGAGGTTCCTGTACACTCCTAGACTGAGTTACTAAATATTTCTGTAAAATAGTGTCTGACGAAGGAATCGGAGGTCAGTAGAACCTTCAAAATTGAAGGTGGAAAAACACAACATTGAGTTTCCGATTTAGCGGATTCTCCAACAGTCCAGAATTGTAATTATATAGATAGAGAAAAGGATGCAGCAAAAAATGTAATTTAAAGGGGTTGTCCAGTTTTTAATTTTTTTTTAACTTATTTGTAAAATAGGAAATCATAGTTTTCGAATATACATGTATTAGAAATTCTGCTCGCATTTATTATAGTGCATGAGGCCCCTTCATAGTGAAATGGCATAGCCCACAGATTAGTCCTGTGCAATGTATGCATCCGCACAGGGCCGGCTCCAGGTTTATATGGGCGCTTGGGCGACACAGACTTAGTAGACCCCTTTGCGGGGAAACGGACGGCGGCAGTAAAATGTTCGAAAATGTCACTTTGTGCCCCCATATAGACACTAGGCCCTGTTTGTGCCCCTATAAATTTAGTGCCCTATGTAGATAGTGCCACACAGCCCCCCTCCTTCTAGGTACTGCCACACAGCCCCCCTCCTCCCAGGTACTGCCACACTCCCAGATAGTGCCACACAGTCCCTCTCCCTGGTAGTACCACACAGCCTCCCTCCCTGTAGGTAGCGCCTTCGGGGTTCCCTCTAGGAGTGGAATCCCCAGCTAGAGCATTGACGATGCACTGGCTGGGGATTCCGCTTCAGGAGAAACCCCTGACATCACTGTCCATATATGGACAGTGTTGTCATGGGCAACCCAAGAGCCATAGTTCCGGGCAGAGCTCTACTAGCACTCTGCCTGGGACTCCTGCTCTGCTCCTGACATCACTGTCCATATATGGATAGTGTTGTCCGGAGCAGAACTGAAGTCCTGGGCAGAGCGCTAGTAAAGGCTCTGCTCCGGTACTCCATGTCAGGGGCAACCCCAGAGCCAAAGTCCCGGGCAGAGCGCTACTAGCACTCTGCCTGCGACACTGCTCTGCTCCTGACATCCTATCTATATATGGACAGTGAGGTCAGGGGCTTCCCCAAAGATGGAGTCCCGGAGCAGAGCCGCTTGTAGCGCTCTGCCTGGGACTCCTCTCCCTCTGACATCACTGTCCATATATGGACAGTGATGTCGTGACGATGACCGCACCCGGCGGGCCCCCCCCAGGGTAATGGGCCCAAGCACCTGCCCGGGTTTCTCCGGGTGCTGACGCCGGCCCTGCATCCACAGGTTAACTAAATATGACTAGATATGGCATCAGTCGTGTGAACCCCTGTCCTTCCCACACAGACATACATAACGTATTGCGGCAAAATGTGTTATGTGAATAGGACAAATGGTGGAATAATGATAAACAATTGCTTCACTGTCTGTATTCACTGTCTCTAGAGGATTTATAAAATTACTGTCTTTCTCTAGGTGATGTTGTCATGGTGTTCATAAAGTTACAATGAAAAAAAACACAAGATCGGGTAAAGCGTGTAAGAACTGCTCCTCACAGACACTGACAGACAAGATGATGAGATGTCGCTGTAGTAGAAATACTTTATAACTTCTGCTCCTCAATAATCTACTATTTACCTGTTATATACCTGGACAGTGTTACCTGAATTCCAGTGGTCACATGACTGTCCATTCAGTTATCCTATGGGCGCTTTTTTTATGGACAAATCTGTGGGCTATACCATTTTTTTTATTTTTAGATAGCGACAACTGCACTGATATAACAAAGGTATGTGAGCAGAGTTTTAAATACATGTACATTTTAAATACATTTATGTTCTATAAATAAATTAATGGATAGAATAAAAAGTGGACAACCCCTTTCATTTTGGGTAACAGAAGGTGAGTGGTACTGGAGAAAGGCAACCCACTACTTGCACATTATTGCGTCACAAAGCAGATAACTTATTGGTGAGGGAAACCACATGATAGAAGTCAGTGAAAGGGCAAAGTGACACAGGACATGTTAACACTGGCAGGGTTGTACTCACAGAATCTGCTAGATTCACCACTGATTTGGCATAACTACTAGTAAGACCCACAGACTGTCGGACCTGAAACTAAAAAGAGGACACAGGAGTGATATATTTAAAGGATCAACATATACACTACCGTTCAAAAGTTTAGGGTCACTTAGAAATTTCCTTATTTTTGAAAGAAAAGCACAGTTTTTTTCAATGAAGATAACATTAAATTAATCAGAAATACACTCTATACATTGTTAATGTGCTAAATGACTATTCTAGATGCAAACGTCTGGTTTTTAATGCAATATCTACATAGGTGTATAAAGGCCCGTTTCCAGCAACCATCACTCCAGTGTTCTAATGGTACATTGTGTTTGCGAACTGTGTTAGAAGGCTAATGGATGATTAGAAAACACTTGAAAACCCTTGTGCAATTATGTTAGCACCGCTGAAAACTATTTTGCTGTTTAGAGAAGCTATAAAACTGACCTTCCTTTGAGCTAGTTGAGAATCTGGAGCATTACATTTGTGGGTTCAATTAAACTCTCAAAATGGCTAGAAAAAGAGAGCTTTCATGTGAAACTTGACAGTCTATTGTTCTTAGAAATGAAGGCTATTCCATGCGAGAAATTGCCAAGAAACTGAAGATTTCCTACAACGGTGTGTACTACTCCCTTCAGAGGACAGCACAAACAGGCTCTAACCAGAGTAGAAAGAGAAGTGGGAGGCCCCGCTGCACAACTGAGCAACCAGACAAGTACATTAGAGTCTCTAGTTTGAGAAATAGACGCCTCACAGGTCCTCAACTGGCAGCTTCATTAAATAGTACCCGCAAAACGCCAATGTCAACGTCTACAGTGAAGAGGCGACTCCGGGATGCTGGCCTTCAGGGCAGAGGGGCAAAGAAAAAGCCATATCTGAGACTGGCTAATAAAAGGAAAAGATTAATATGGGCAAAAGCACACAGACATTGGACAGAAGAAGATTGGAAAAAAGTGTTATGGACAGACGAATCGAAGCTTGAGGTGTTTGGATCACACAGAAGAACATTTGTGAGACGCAGAACAACTGAAAAGATGCTGGAAGAGTGCCTGACGCCATCTGTCAAGCATGGTGGAGGTAATGTGATGGTCTGGGGTTTCTTTGATGCTGGTAAAGTGGGAGATTTGTACAAGGTAAAAGGGATTTTGAATAAGGAAGGCTATCACTCCATTTTGCAACGCCATGCCATACCCTGTGGACAGCGCTTGATTGGAGCCAATTTCATCCTACAACAGGACAATGACCCAAAGCACACCTCCAAATTATGCAAGAACTATTTAGGGAAGAAGCAGGCAGCTGGTATTCTCTCTGTAATGGAGTGGCCAGCGCAGTCACCAGATCTCAACCCCATAGAGCCGTTGTGGGAGCAGCTTGACCGTATGGTACGCAAGAAGTGCCTATCAAGCCAATCCAAGTTGTGGGAGGGGCTTCTGGAAGCATGTGGTGAAATTTCTCCCGATTACCTCAGCAAATTAACAGCTAGAATGCCAAAGGTCTGCAATGCTGGAATTGCTACAAATGGAGCATTCCAAGACGAACGCAAAGTTTGAAGGAGAAAATTATTATTTCAAATAAAAATCATTATTTCTAACCTTGTCAATGTCTTGACTATATTTTCTAGTCATTTTGCAACTCATTTGATAAATATAAGTGTGAGTTTTCATGGAAAACACAAAATTGTCTGGGTGACCACAAACTTTTGAACGGTAGTGTATATGATGAGGTTGTGGATATATATGTATATATATATATATGTATATATATATATATATATATATATATATATATATATACCAGTAGAAAGACAGCAGCACTCTGTTTCCAAGTACGAAATCAAATAGTGAAGGGTGCCAGCTGATAGTCCCGATCCAAAGACCATACACATATCCACGAAGAAAATCCAGCAGCACTCCGATGATCAAGATGAAAAAAGTGAAGTTTATTGTGCCAACATGGCAAATGCAACGTTTCTGTCCCACCTTGGGACCTTTTTCAAGCATGTTGGCACAATAAACTTCACTTTTTTCATCTTGATCATCGGAGTGCTGCTGGATTTTCTTTGTGGATATATATATATATGTACACATATATACATACATATATGTATACACACATACACATTTTATATATATATATATATATAATATATATATATATATATATATATATATATATATATATATATACACACACACACACGTCATAAATCTCAGATCGATGCGTGTCCCACCTCAGGGACCTGCACATATCTCTAGAACTGGGCCCCTAAACCCCGTTCTACCTCTTTGTGTGTCGGCTGATTTCCGACCATAAAGGTGAAAACAGCGTAGTTTGCAGAGTGATGCTGTTTTTGTAAGCCCCATATAACTAAATGGTTGTTACAGAAACAGCGTAGCTCGCATGCTACGCTGCTTCCGTCACTACTATGGGGGTTACGCAAACAGCGTAGCTCAGCGAGCTACGCTGTTTTCCTAACTCCCGATCATAAAGTCAGGAAGTGGCCAGGAGTCGGTGATCGCAGACAAAGCTAGAACGGAGTTTAGGGAGCCCTGTTCTAGAGATCGGTGCGGGTCCCAGAGGTGGGACCCGCATCTATCTGACATTTATGACGCATCCTGTGGAAATGTCATAAATGTCCCTCGTGGGAAAACCCCTATAATGGAGCTCACTGCAATACGAAACATAAGCCATGGACCGTACCATGATAGAAGAAGACTTCCTGGAACAAAAAAATATTAGCTCCTATGTGTGGAAATTTTTACCTTCCCTTTTCCCATCCCTTGGTTGAACTTGATGGACATGTCTTTTTTCAACCGTACTAACTATGTAACTATGTAATGGAAGACACATATTTCCTGATGTATTGTTACATTTGAGGCTCTTTTTATATAAATATCACCACAGACATAGTTTGCTTTACACACTTTACACACTTTAGTCAGCGACACGTACCAGACGCCAATCAATGACCACCATAAGCTCAATGTATTTGGTTTCAGACAAAGCAGAGTGTGCAGCTGGGCGGACCTAGATGTGAGACATGAAAACATGGCTGAGACGCGCTTTATATAGTCCTGTGGATAGTACGCCTCAAAAAGTTAAATTTGACAACTTTTCAACCACCTAAAGACCGTAGTAACATCGTGACAGGTACAGGCAAGGACAAGAGAAAGAGACAGCGCTCCCAAAGTAGAAGATTTCACTTTTGGATTTATTCTCCCAGATGTGCAAAAAAATGGCACAACTTTTCAGCTGTTCAATGCAGCTTTTGTCAAGCTGCATTAAGCAGCTTAAACGTTGCGCCACCTTTTTGTTGAGGGGTTCCGTTGGAGCTTTCAGTCTGGGGAACCCCTCAAAAAAAAGGCAAACGGAAACCATAGCTTCCGTTTGCATCCCCATAGATCTCAGTGGTGATGGATACTTTGACAATGGTTTCCGTTTGTCACCAGGGCTCCGTTTTTTTACGTAATCAAAAGCGCAGTCGAAAAATACGGTAATTCCATATAATACACATTATCCCCTTATAAATCAGTAGGAGCTGAGCGGTGTATTATGATTACATAATTCACCCTCTTCCTCTCCAAAAGAGAATCTGCAGCAGGCGAGGCGTGTTAGAATGCCAGTTACAAATGCCCCCTACACACACAGTACTACACACACAGTACTACACACACAGTACTACACACACACAGTACTACAGTGAGTCTGCAGCAGCTGAGATGCATATTATAGTGCTAGCCACAGATCCTATAAGCAAAGCAAAAGGTCCTTCATTGCCAGGCACAATACGTTCCAGATGAATTGGATGCAACTTTTTTTTTTTTATTCTTTTAGCTAAAACATTGAATTGTTCGAAAAAGGGAGAACGGTTTTAAAAACTGCCTTAAAATTGTGATGTGTGAATGAGGCTTTTGTTAATTTATTTATTTTTTTAAAATTTAATATGAAAATACTATACTAGCTCCTCGTTATACCGACCTGTCTTTTCCTCCGTATCTTTGAGCTTCTGGGAATTTTTTGAAGATGCATACAACCTGGAGAAGTTAAAAAGTTGCAAGGAAAAATAAAAAAAGATAATTATAAGGGCTTATTCAGATGAATGTGATATACGTCCGTGCAATGCGCGTGATTTTCATTCGCCTCGCACAGACCTATATTAGTCTATGGGGCCGAGCAGACAGTCAGTGATTTTTACGCAGCGTGAGTCCGCTGCGTAAAACTCACGACATGTCCGTTCTTTGTGCGTATTTCGCGCATCACGCACCCATTGAAGTCAATGGGTGCGTGAAAATCACGCGCACCACACGGAAGCACTTGTGTGGGACGCGCGTGATTCGCGCAACAGCAGTGAAAAGTATGAATGAAAACAGAAAAGCACCACGTGCTTTTCTGTTTACAAACGGAGTGTCATAATGATGGTAGCTGCTGAAAAGCACGCAGCCACGCATCATATGGTGATGACACACGGAGCTGTTAAGTGCTTTTTGCGTGCGCAAAACGCACACGCTCGTGTGAATCCGGCCTCAGGGATATCTTTTTTTTTTTTTTTTTTCTTCCTGAATCGCAGAAAATCTGCAAATGCAGAAACAGCAAAAAGGCAGGAACACCAGCACTGGCCCAACAAGTACTCATTTTGCATTAGGCAATATGGGTGTTTAGGTAAAATTGTGCGGATGAGATGATTAGATGGGTACCATCGCCTCTAGGATGTGTCTGCTAAATCAGGAGACGTAATAAGCCACTGAACGCATAAAACAACATGCACATCGCACATATATTTGGAAAGTTTGGAGAAGCGCAGAGACTGAAGTGGTATGGGTTTAGATAAAGAAACAGCGCCACGCTTGTCCATGGGCTGTGTCTGGTATTGCACCTTGGACATGGACAAGCGTAGCGCTTATACTTAAATAAAAAATTTAAATCATTTTTCCTCATCTCATACATATGGATGTCACTTTTTGTTCTTCCTCACTTAGCTGACAGTTTTGTGTTTGTGCTTATTTTCTATCCAGCTTGCATGCTTTTCTAGACCACAGAAATCTCAGCCAGCGACAGATCATCCATTTCTTTTATGTTGCAAGATTTCCATGATCACACACCAGGTATGGTAGTATACTATGTAAATTTTGCTCCAAATACATATGTACCTGGTTCTTTGCATTTTCTTGCCCGCTCAATCACATGTGGCCACGGAAAAGACTTCTGTAGAGAGAAATCGCTCATTACCTATTGTCAACTGAACATAGTAATAATATAAACAGTATGGATTCAATCACCTGACTGGGGGCTAGTGATAGCCAGTTAGTCAGGACCTGTGGCTATGTCCAGCTCCAGTATGAAATAGTCAGAGACAAAATTGCACATGGATTATAAATAACAAAAAAAATAATTATTTAGTCCATCAAGGAGAACAAAAAAAATAACATACATTTTTTTGTTACATTAAGGCTCCATGCACACGACCGTATTTTTCATCCGTAATTACGGAAGCGTTGCTATGTGACGCCAGGAGATTACCGAAGATTCCTCCCTGTCTTGTTTTTTTGCGGATCTGTAAATACGGTAGCATTACTGACCGTATTTACAGACACTGTTCCGTATATGCAGATGATTTACGGGTGACTATAAATTACTACGGATCCGCATTTACAGACAGTATTTATTTATGGATGGATGAAATCTACAGACGTGTGCATGGGGTCCAAGGTGCATTCAAATGGCAATAACACGGCCACTTTGAATCACCTATATTACAAACGCATAAGCCTAGACTCCCTGTGCTTTAAGTGAATAAAACTCAGACCACCATAGAACCCTAGGGTCCACGTCTTGCAGCCATAATGTGGACACGAATAGCAAAAAAAGGAAAAAAAAATTGAAGCGCCAGATCAGTTGATTGACAGACACCATTGGAGCCAGATAAAACCCATTGATCTTTTACCAGAAAAAATAGCCCAGCATGCTGCTCTTTTTTCCAGCATTTTTGACCAGATCTGTCAGGGTATGTTCACATGCGCTGTTTTCAGACGAAATTCGGGTGTTTTACGCCTCGACTTACACCTGAAAAAACGTCTCCATTAAGCCTACAAACATCTGCCCATTGCTTTCAATGGGTTTTACGGTGTTCTGTTCCCATCGTGTTATTTTACGCGTCGCTGTCAAAAGACGGCGTGTAAAAAGACGCCCGCGAAAAAGAACTGCATGTCACTTCTTGGGACGTTTTTGGAGACTTTTTTTTCATTGATTCCATTGAAAAACAGCTCCAATAACGTCCGTAAAATACGCCGCGAAAAACGTGAGTTGCTAAAAAAAACTAATGGAAATCAGGAGCTATTTTCGCCTGAAAACAGCTCCGTATTTTCAGACGTATTTTGCTAAGCCGTGTGAACATACCCTAACAGGGATCTGTGAAAAGAGGCTTAAAATATAGAGAAATCACTAAAGAGCAGACGTGTAGCCTATGGGGTAAATACTGTACCCCTCATGATAGATATTTTTACCTTGGTTTTCTGCTCTTGGGGGTAAATTGTATAAGTGAATGTTCCATCAGAAAATGCTCCACTGAAAGACAGACAAAAACATAACACCATTGGTTACGGTTCTCAAAATAATTGGATACAGATAAAAGTGACCAATTAAGTCTCATAGTCCTGTTATTACTAATATAATCACCAGAGACACTTCATGAAATATTAGTCCAATGCTGTGAAAGGCATAGCTATATATTGACATGTCATTAACAGGGGTATGTGAGCTGGGACACTGATCGATCACAGGAATGAAGGAGCACTGGCACTCTATCTCAGATGGGGCACACGTTCCAGAGAATGAAGGGGCACTGGCACTCTACCTTAGATGGGGCACACGTTCCAGAGAATGAAGGAGCACTTGCACTCTACCTTATGTGAGCTGGGACACTGATCGATCACAGGAATGAAGGAGCACTGGCGCTCTATCTCAGATGGGGCACACGTTCCAGAGAATGAAGGAGCACTGGCGCGTTATCTCAGATGGGGCACATGGTACAGAGAAAGAAGGAGCACTGGCGCTCTACCTTAGATAGGGCACATGTTCCAGAGAATGAAGGAGCACTGACAATCTACCTTAGATGGGGCACATGTTCCAGAGAATGAAGGAGCACTGGCGCTCTCTCAGATGGGGCACATGTTCTAGAGAATGAAGGAGCACTGGCGCTCTCTCAGATGGGGCACATGTTCCGAGAATGAAGGAGCACTGGCGCTCTACCTCAGATGGTGCACATGTTCCGAGAATGAAGGAGCACTGGCGCTCTACCTCAGATGGGGCACATGTTCCAGAGAGACAGATCCTGTAACTGCTATGAAGCTCATGAGAAGGGGCCACGTTTCTATAGGCTACCACGGAGGATAAGGACTATTATGAGTGACTACAGTCTTTGTACAGGGCTACAGAATATGTTGGCACTGTGTAATTATTTGACAAAAAATCTAAGCATTCTAGTGTCCAAATCTACTCTCCCTTTGTTGTAGGTGTAGTAACATATATAAAATTTACTTGGGGGTAACTGAGGTCTTTATATCATAGAGATGATGTCATCAGTGTCCGCTTATTTTTCTGAATCCCAGCTCTAGAAAGTCAACATCAACAGCACTGAGTGGAATCAAGAGCTTCTCAGTAACATCCTGCTCTGTTCTAACACCCCCACACACCTCCTGCTGTCACCAAATGGTCCCGGAGACACGAGTCACATCACAGGAAAAAAATACTTATATTGACAGAACAGAATGACAGCTAGTACCACACTCACCTGAGTCCATGACAGGTGGACACTGCAACCCACGATTCTTCAAACCCACGCACATGGCCCTTGTAGTAACAATGATCTCCAGCTTCACCAGGAGTCTGAAAAATATAGAAATGACATAAAACTAATATTTCCATGTTATAGTCATGTTTAGACTGGTCTTATGTTTGTTTTTCTTCCCCTTGATAAATTTTTGGAAGCCAAAAAGAAAGCTCCCTAATGGGTCTAATACAAGGGTGGAAAAATGACTGTAGAATTAAACGGATTGCCCAGGATTAGAAAAAATAAACTGCCCCCCCCCCCACCCCGAAACAGCACCACGTTTGTCCATGTGCGGCTCATTTCTATTCAAGTGGGGAAAAAAGTAATATAAATATATATATACAGTTAGACCACTCCAGGTGATAGTTTATTAGGCAGGCAATAATAATGGGAATAAGCCTCCGCTCACTGCTATAAAGTCCTTTGCAAGTGAATGGGACTGAGCTGCAATACCAGGCACAGCCACTACGATATGTGCGGAGCTGTGCCTAATAAACAAGAAAGGGGACACTGCGCTCGGCGGGGCACCAATGAACCTTCAATATGCTGTTCAGCGGGAGTGCCGGGATCAGACCCCCCACTGATCTGATACTAATGGCCTACCCTAATGATAAGCAACCAATATAAAAGTCCCGGAAAACCTCTTTAAGTGTAATTGACCATGTCATACCAATGGCACATAACTATAGTGCTCCCTCCACATCCAATGACTTGCGTTCCATCACATTATCACCTCGGTTGCCAAAAGAACGACAACCACTCCAATGATCTCTTACACCAATGATTATTATTAAGATTAGGCAATGTGAAGACAACAGATGTCTTCTACTCCGGACTACAAGCTGGATATCACTTATGCTTCTATTTCTTCATATTTGGTTTTATTTCTGCCCTGTTATATTATCAATCTATACAAATTCTGTGAATGGACGTATACCGAACAGCAAAACTATCCTCTACCCTGTAAAACCCACTGACTACATGTCCTCTGTCTTAGTACTTCACATTTTATTATATAATGGGTCCAACGGTTTAAGTGGAGCGGAAATGATGATAAAACAATATCTGGGTCTCTCTCCACCTCCCACAGAACACGGCCTGAGGTAAACTGAACCTTCATTTATTAGTCCTGCCTCGGATGAAAGAGAATGGGAAAAAGAAGAAGATGGAACTGAACAAGGACGTCTCTTCATGACCCAATTTATCTTAAGACAAAAGGATTGGAGAACACAAATGTATGTATGTTATGTTTAGAGTCTATAATATAGATTGTATATTTGTATTGTTTATTGTATATTATGCTTATAGTATGTGTTAAGCAAAGTGTAAGGCCCCATGCACACGACCGTAAAAATAGTCTGTAATTGCGGACCCATTCACTTCTATTGTCCACGGACACCTTGATGTTTATTTACGGGAAGGTTTCCGGGCCGTAGAAAGCCGCTGCAAAAGATAGGACATACTTTATATGGGAGCACGACCCGCGATTACGGGCACGGCCGTGTGCAGGGGCCCTAACAGAACATTAACTGGTTGCCGACACAGGACGAGTATGCTCGTCCTGAGCGGCGAGCACTTCGCGCATTAGGACGAGCATACTCGTCCTGTGTGACAGCCGTCCCTGCCGTCTCTGTGTGTGCGATCGAGAGCGGGGCAACGGCTGTAATATACAGCCACGGCCCCGCTCTGACAGCGGAGAGGAGAGAAACATCTTCTCTCCGCTGTTAACCCTTTGAACGCCGCGATGACAGCTGATCGCGGCGTTCAAAGAGAGGGGACTGCACATTGATCGCGTCACAGAAAATAACTGTGACGCGATCAAAGCCCACAACTCGTATGGCCAGACAGCCCAGGGTCCAGTGAAGGACCCCAGGGCTGTCTGAACATATTTCCTGTTGTTAGGGCATACTGAGGTATGCCCTAACAACTGCCTGTGTACGATCAGTAACAGGCTAATGTACTGGCATATAGATCTATGCCAGTACATTACAGTTACAAAATAAAAATCAAAATGATAAATCCCTTTATGGGATTAACAAAAAAAGTTAAATGAATGTAAAAAAAAAATAATGGTAAATAAATAAATAAAAAGTAAATAAAATACACAGAAATACACATTTTTTATAATAAATAAACTTTTTAAAATATAAGTCCCAAAACATGAAATAATATGGACATATTTGGTATCGCCACGACCGTAACAACGTGTACAACAAATGTATACCATTATTTATGATGATCGGTGTATGGTGTAAAAAAAAAAATATTAAAACTGCTGCGCAACTGCTTTTTTTCTGCATTTTAATCTAATTAAAAATTTATAGAAATTAAACGATAATGTATTTGTACCAAAAAATGGTACCTACATAAAGTACAACTCGTCCCGCAAAAAACAAAGTCTCATACAACTATGTCGTACAAAAAATAAAAGCGTTATGGGCGTCGGGATGCAAAGAGGGAAATGTAAAAAAAATTGCTCTGTCCTCAAGGCTAAAATTGGCCGTGTCCTTAAGGGGTTAAAGGCCATTTTCCCCCTAGAACAAAGCCTTTTAATAATGTCCGCAATTTCTGAGTGATCGGTCTCCTTCATAGGTAACAGATGCTAAGTGACGACCAATAATGGCAGCCATTACATTGTCTATAGGGGGATCCTCCATTTTCCACAGACTATGGCATGAGTGGCACGTCCATCTGCAGTAGTATCCAGTGTCACATCACCCGGCTTCCTCCAGCTACTGCCCTGCCAGCGTGTCAGTGTTTACTGACATACTATTTATGCTCCAGGAAGACTTGGGTGAAAAGTTTAACGTTTTGGCAAAGAGCATTACATTGTAAGAGAACAGATATACACAATAACTAGTGGGAATAAATGTATAGTTAAAAAAATGTGATAACCATCAGTAAGCAGCTCTCAATTTGTTGCAATCCATAGGACTCTGAAAATAGCTGTTAAGGCTCCACTCACAGGACTGTCATTTTCATCCATAATTACGGATGAAATTGCAGACCCATTCATTTCTATAGGCCACGGACACCTTTTTCTATATTTACGGATGTGTGTCCGGGCCGTAGAAATGATCTGCAAAATATAGAACATGTCCTGTTCTTGTCCGTAATTGCGGCACAAACTCTCCCATAGAAGGTTATGGGCGCTTACGCAATTGCGGACGGCTATGGATGTGTATCCGTAGCTCTTGGATCCGTATTTGCGGACAATAAAAACAATTACGGTTGTGTGCATGAAGCCTAAAAAAGCAAAATATAACAGTGGGGATGAAGGGAACGTTGACAATTTGATCAGCACAGGAAGATTGACCCAGGCAAATAACAACCTACACATATATGATATTATGGAGCATCAATATTACATTTAGATTAAAGGGTGTTTAGAAATAACTGGAAATGTGCCTAGTGTCCCTCTCCAAGTATAGGAAGAAAACCAAGTTAGTGGGACCTCAGAAGTACAAGGTATTCTGAGCAAAGAAAAAGAATGGTTGTAAAGACCCCTACACATTAGAAATGCCTAAGACACAAACATACATCACAGGAAGCAAAAACTCAAGTCTACCACGACATGATCCAACATTAGGGTACATTAAGTAGGCACATCTGAGCAGATCTAAAGGGTTTGTTCAAACGTGGAAGATCTTTGGGATACGGTGGCGCACACGGGGGGGGGGTTTCCAGTTGCTGGAAGGTCCTTACATACCATCGTACTCAATTATATCTGCGTCCTTAAGACGACGTCATTGTGCCGACTGCATCATTGTGCCGAGTCGGCTGGAGTACGCCTGGCCAGAGGAGACTAGGTCTGCATCGCTGGAGGAGAGCACGGTGCAAGAACAGGGACTGGTGAATTGAAGCAGGGGGCACTGTGTAACTATAGGGGCAGTGCGTGGCACTATCTGCATTGTTTTTTTACACTACGAGTAATGGTCAACACATATATCCACTAGCCTAGCCCTTTATATTAGAGCTTGTAATATTAAGTGCTCTGCTGGTTGATACGTCCAGAAGAATACTTGTAGCGTAAAAAACAGAGGGTAGCGGGCGAAAATAACTTGGTAGAAAAAGTATGCATTTGGACCCCCCCCCCCTTTTAAAAATCCTGCAGTTGCCCCTGGGATAGGTCAGTGAGTATAGCGGCCTACTTTATAAATAATGCTGGGAAATACTAAATTACATGATATATAATTGTAATTAAATCGGTCATATTTAGAACTATACGTCCCTTTGGAATAATTTCGTTTTTTGGGTTAACCGAGAAATTAATTACGGCTTCAATAAAATTAATTAGGGGGAGGGGTGTACATTTTATCGAGTCATAAAACTTTACATTGCAATTATACTTTTCACTCACATTGTTATAGTAATGATTATTTTCTAAATTCATTTCTAGAAACTGCATGACAAGAACATATGTATACCTCTGTGTATAGGGCGTACAACACCAAGGTACGTATACTGATCGTAGAACTGGTTATAGACTGAAGATTATATTATTCATACAAAAATAAAGCCTTCCATGGAGGTCAATGCTATTTCAATAGAAGAAGCGACTAACCCAGTGGACAAGGCTGAACAGGATTACTAGTTTCAATGCAAAAGGGGTGTAACATATTTTATAAAACATAGAAAAAGTAGATCAGATCCCTGCAGATATTGAAGATGTTGTCTCATGACATTGAACGCATACTGTTAGAACCAAGTGGCAGCACCGCTAGGAAAAAGCTGCGCCACATCATGCCCGCTTGATTTTCCAGGGTCTGCTTGGTGGGGCCACGGCATCTGGAAAAAGCTAAGGCTGTGTTCACATCAGAATTGGTTTTTCGTTCATGGGTTCTGTTGCAGCTTCCCGTCGGAGGAACCCATGAACGGAAAGGCAAATAGAAACCATTCCGTTTGCATTACCATTGATTTCAATGGCAATGCTTCCGTTGCAAATTGTTTCCGTTTTTTAGTGGAAAAGATAGCGCAGCCGGAAACTGCAATGGAACCCATGAACAGAAAACCAACGCTGATGTGAACTGGCCCTTAGCGGAGTGGTCAGGAGATGAAGTAATACAGCGCTTTCTTAGCGCAGCTGACACTTCGTTCTAGTGATCGTCAAGGTTGAGGCAGTCAGATCTTTACTGATCACATATTGAAGGCATTTCCTAGCAATAAAACGCCTTGAAGACAACACCTTTAAAAGAGTCCCTAACAAAACACTCACCAGCACGCGAGAATTGTTGTCGTCACTGTAGTGGATTTCCACATATCCAGATGACAAGAGATTACTAGGCAAAGAGGAAAAATAATGTACAGTCAGATAATTATAACCATGATCGTATTATAAAAAAATACAAGAACCTTCCTGGTAAAAGTCGATAGATTCAGTATCACTTTGCTTATGTATGTCTTGTACTTTTTCGTTAGTAACGCTTTGTGCTGTGATTTCTACAACATTCATTTTGCCAGGCCATGGATTGTGCCAGCCATATGCTACTAACCTGTCCTAATACACAGCTCAACAGTCAGGTACATACAACAAGCTTCTCCCAGGGCAGCAAAAATGTAAGTGTGTATGGAAATAAAACCTATTCTGCACTTTTTCCCGCATTGTACATGCAAGTACACTTGTGGTTGCAAATACCCTAAATTTCTGCAAGTGCTGTGAATATGAAAATCTGCAGCAACTCCCAGAGCCATTCACATGCATTGCAGTATTTTTCATGCAGAATCAACATTAGTGTCCCATAAACAGACTGCAAGAGGGGGTGGGAAATTTCCTTTAATCATCATCATCATTATTATTGTATCTAAGATTATCAGAGAATAGATAGATATGAGATAGAAAGATAGATATGGGATAGATAGACATGCGATAGAAAGATAGATATTCGATAGATAGATAGATAGATAGATAGATAGATAAACGAGAGATAGGAGAGATGGGAGATAGATAGAGAGATAGATATGAGAGAGAAATATGAGAGAGATAGATAGATATGAGAGATATAGATAGACACGCAGATAGGTGAATACTAGATCGCTGATCGATAGAATTCTGATCACTGACGTTATGTTCTGTACATCTCGTGCTTTAGAATAAATGAATATTTGATCATTATACAAGTCTCAATGCTATAAGTATGGGAGGAGAAAATAGAACATGTCCTACTTTCTGCCTTCCATATTGCTTCATGCATTCTGTAAAGAAGCCGATATACACCGCCTGGAGTTTGCAGCATAAATCCAAAGATAGTGATCCATATATGTATATATTATATAATTCTTTATTACCTTTCATCCACTGGACACAAAAAAAAGAAAAAAAAAAAAGAAGAAGAAACATGGCATGAACAGATCAGCATCCCTTGTAAGCGCATAGCCTGACCCAGATTTAGGTGGGTTAAGATAAAAGGTGGGATGATGAATTTACACTCACTGGTTTAGCTCCAGGTCCAGAATAAATTCTTTCTTGAATGCCGGCACCAGGAAGCTGACACTGGCAAGATGAGCTGGCTGCACAAACGTCACAGAGAAAGTGTGAAATCATAAAGTAATTCTATTATAAAGTTGATCTCAGAGAGGTCTGGTCATCTCTCCTGACATGTCTGTTTTATTAAATACTTATTTAATTAGAACTCTGCATTGTTCATTTCCTCTGTTATTCCTCCTGAAAATGTATAAACAAAGTAACAGGGTGTTGCTATTCCCTTTGTCAATGAGGTGTGTCCCAACACATTGACAGTGTAAGGCCTCATGCACACGACCGTAAAAACTCCCGTTATTACGGGTCGTAATCACGACCCGTAATAACGGGCTCATAGACTTCTATTGGCGACGGGTGCCTTCCCGTTTTCTCACGGGAAGGTGCCCGTGCCGTTGAAAAAGATAGAACATGTCCTATTTCAGGCCGTAATAACGGCACGGACAGTCCATAGAAGTCTATGGAGCTCTCGTAATAACGGGTGGCTACATGTGTGCACCCGTCATTACGGCAGCGTTGCTAAGCGACGTCAGCAAATAGTCACTGTCCAGGGAGCTGAAAGAGTTAACTGATCGGCAGTAACTCTTTCAGCACCCTGGACAGTGACTACCGATCAGTATAAACCTGTAAAAAATTAAAATAAAAGACGTTCATACTTACCGAGAACTTCCTGCTTCCTCCAGTCCGGTCTCCCGCCCGTTGCCTTGGTGACGCGTCCCTCTCGACATCCAGCCCGACGTCCTGGATGACGTTTCAGGCCATGTGACCGCTGCAGCCAATCACAGGTCAATCACAGGCTGCAGCGGTCACATGGACTGCCGCGTCATCCAGTGTCGGGCTGGATGTGAAGAGAGGGACGCGTCACCAAGACAACGGCCGGGTAAGTATGAATTTCTTTAACTTTTATTACAGAAAAGGCTGTCCCTTCTCTCTATCCTGCACTGATAGAGAGAAGGGGCTGCCGATTAGTGCAGTGCTATTTTGCCGCCAAAAACGTGCCCGTAAATACGGGTGGAATACGGGTGACACCGGACCCGTATTTACGCCAGTATTTACGGGTGGGAAAAAATACGGTCGTGTGCATGAGGCCTTAGACTGCGTATGGACACAACCTATAATTATCAGCCCGACACCTTACATGGTGATTTACAAGAAAAAGAGATACCCACTGGTTCAGCATTAATAGGGCACCTGAACAATGTAATACTTTGGGTCTGTCCTGGGTCAGGTTCCCTTTCATTTATTATTGTATAGAAGAGATATACCATACTGGTGATGTACAGCACCGAAACCTTGTCAGAGATATTCTAGATGCAGCTTTACCTCGCAGGGGGATAGCGATTACATACTGAATAACATCTACATATAGTGCACACACAGAATATCTCCTGTAATATTCCCAAAGGCTCATTACTACGCCGCCCGGGAGCGTTTATAAAGACTGCATATAATCAAGGGGGATCCCCATAACCAGGTCGTTCTGGTTCACCAGAGGATCCTCCGGTGGGCCCAGACTCTGACCAATAATGGGTCCTAAAAGGTCCAGCAGAAGAAATTGTAACTGAATAATATTTTCTGTGCTTTAAACAGAAGACTCCATCCACTGTAAATGTAAAATGAGGCCAAACTTTTAATGAGGATTTGTGGATAACATAGGACATGTGGCTGTTCTCACACATTCTTCTTCTTATATCTATGGCATAAAGCCCAGAATAATGAAGCAGCCACAGGATACACAATGTATCTACAATATATGAAAAAATGTTACACCCATAAGCCAGGACCCTCCCAGTCTACAGTGACATCACAGACTATAGGATGGGGATCTGGTCTTAAAGGGGTTGTCCACGCACGGACAACTATTGACTTATCCACAGGATACGTCATCAGTATATGATCGCTGGGGATCTGACACCCAGACCCCACACTGATCAGCTGCCTCCGGGCACCGGATGTCCATGTCAGAAGCAGATGGTTCCAGTCACTAAATAGCGGCCCAGCTGCAGCTTTGCTCCTAGTCAAGTGAATAGGAGCAGAGTTGCTGTTCTGCAGCACGGCCGCTATGCAATGTACGGAGCCATCTGCTTCCAGCTCCGAATACTGCACACCCTGCATAACATACGGCGCCCAAAGGCAGCCGGAGTAGCTGATCAATGCAGGGTCTGGGTGTCGGACCCCCACCGATCATATACTGATGTCCTATTCGGTGGATAGGTCATCAGTTGTTCGTGTCTGGGAAACCCCTTTAAGGATGCAAACCAGGGCTGTGGAGTCATAATTCGTTTTGGGTGGAAAGAATCTGAGTTAGAGGTAGAAATGTACCAACTCCGAATTCAAAATAAAAGTATTAAATATTTTTTATGACTAATATTGTATTTTATTAAATGCATAGTGTGCTGCATATATCTTTCTTAGATGATGAGGAAACATTGAGGTCTCTACTAGCTCCATCTAAATGAGCGCTAACACAACTTATAATGCATAAAGCTTTATAATATGTGACCCCTAAGCCTGTGTTCACATATTGCATTTGATGCAGGTTTTCTGGGAGGAGGAGAAACATAAAGCTTTCATTTCTACTCCTCCATGCAGGCGCTACTCCTACTTGTAACTAAGGGCCCATGCACCTATTATTCTTAGGGCCCATACTATGCCTCTGATTATATACAGAGGCATACAGAGATAATAGGGGCAAATTAACGGCTTAACGACAACTTTCTGGCGTTAAAAAGTCGCAAATTATAGCGCACGCCCTATTTGCACAATAATTTGTGAGGTTGCTGGCCGTTTTATGGGCTTAGCGGATGTGGGCAGGGCCAACCTGCTGCCAGACAGATTTACTTTCATTTATTCCAGAAACTGGCGTAAAATAAAGCAGAAATTTACGCTAAGCCGTAGATGCTGTATATATCACTTTGTGGCTCCCTCTTAAGAAATTAGTCACTTCTTACTCCTGCGGTCTTCAGTCTAAAGGCCCTTTTACACTGGCCAATTATTGGGCAAACGAGCGTTGACAGAAATACAAGCGTATACAAATGTATGGGGACGAGCGATCGGAGCAACGAGCGCTCGTCCCCATACTGTCTCGTTGATCGGCACTCGTTCCACCGACCAAACTTGGCGAGTGTAAAAGTACCTTAAGACTGGTATATAAAATGCAAGTGTTCGTAAAATCGGCCCCATTGTTCTTAGATTCTATATGCTTTGATGAGTTATTGTCCCTAAGGCTACATTCACACGAGCGTGACAGATTTACGTGCGTAAATCTGTCCGTGTGCATTATGTTTTTGCATTTGTGTGCTTTGCGAGTGGCACGTGTTTTTCATGCACTTGCAAGCACTTTTTTTTTTCAATGTAATTGATGCATAAAATACGGGTTGCAGATGGATGTGCGTCCGCGTGCTGTCCGTGGTTTTCACGCACCTATTAACTTCAATGGGTGACTAGGTGCGTGAAAACGCACCAATATAGGACATGCAGTGAGTTTCATGCAACGGACACTTGCTGTGAAAACTCACGTGAATAGCCCCATTGAAACCAATGGGTCCGTGTGTTGTGCGTTTCAACGCACAGCACACGGACGAGATTCGCACTCATGTGAATGAACCCTTAGAAGCACTTCTCATAGAGGTACCACACATGTGATATGGATCCATAGGGGATTTGTGTGCCGCCAGCAAGGTCCATGCATGTGGATTAGTGGTTCGCATGGATCCTAATAAAAAAACACCTAAAAATCTGCCCTAAAACCACACAGCAAGACCAGTCTAACAACAAGAATCCAGTCCAGAAAAACTATTCCAGAAAGTTATTACTTCCAAAGTAGGCATATTCATATTAAAGAAGCAATCCACAAAAGCAGAATAACAAACCAGCAAAAAAACAATGCCAATCTAATATAGTCCCTTTAAATGCACCCTAAATATGCAATTTAATGCGGGCGTTATTGATCCCCCAGACAACAATGTGGGTCATATCCTCTACATGCAGAAAAAAGTGACAATCCCAGCAGAGGGACAAAGAATAAATAATAGAAGGCTTACTAGATCAGGATTACTCTCATTTCTGACCCGGGTGTCGAGATGGTATCTGCGAGTTTCTGCTCCTGATGTCCGTCCAAATAACCGGCTGGGGTGCGTGATCTGGGGGAGTTCCAGGGCCTGGTGCCATTGGCCAACAGATTCAGACTGACCAGTATCAGTGGCAGATGTAGAATTTTCGAGAGGAACCCCTGAAGTAGAGAACAGAGGAATATATGGTTGTTATTGGGGACTCCTAGGGACCTCAGTATCAGAGACGCTCCTCACATACTCTTTTTAGACCAGGTAAATCGCTCTGATCATTGAATGAATTGTGACGGAAAAGTATTCACGTGTTCTCATGAATTTTTATTTTTTTTGGTCGAAGAGGGGATTAAGTTGCAGCACAAAAGAGGGGGAGGCAATATTAAGGAATGTTTCCCCTCTCTCTTGTGCCATGATCCATGTTCCTACCTCTGATCTAAAAAGATGTACGGAAAAATGGATCTCCCAAACATGATATGGTATGGGGCTGAACTGCCATACCAAGCACGGACCGTAGACAGGAGGGGGGCGCTGCAGGCTTCTTTTTTTTTTTTTTATGACACTTCGTTTGGATGTTTGTAAACAGAAAAGCACGTGGTGCTTTTCTGTTTACATTCATTCTTTTACTGTTGTTGCGCGAATAACGCGCGTCCCACGGAAGGGCTTCTGTGGGGTGCGCGTGATACTCCCGCACCCATTGATTTCAATGGGTGCGTGATGCGCGAAAAACGCCTAAATATAGAACATGTCGTGAGTTTTACGCTCACGGACTGTCTGCACTGCCCCATAGACTTGTATAGGTCCGTGCGACCTGCGTGAATACCACGTGGGCTGCACGGACGAAAATCACGTTCGTGTGAATCCGCCCTTACTCAACTACTCCCCCAAGGTTTCTGGAGAACGTCCCTATTTCAGGAGGGACCTGTTACCCCATACCACTTCTTATAGACTGGATATGACTGGCAGCCTCAAGAGAACTGCATCCACAATAGGAAACAGAAATAAATCACTGGTGATATAGGAAGGGGGGGGGGGGGGGCAACCAAGAAGTCATAAAATACAATTGATTTCTTTAACCAGAAACATGAATATATTGTCATGTATCACATAGGAGCCGAAGATAACAGACAGTGGAGGAGAATCAGTTAGTGGAGAACGATAAATGGAAAACCAATAATAGGGACTGGCAGACTGCACTGAATATACTTGAACAGTCCTCGGTATTGTTACTGCATCCTCTGGGATATTAACTTTAATCCCATGAATGCTGTCCCAGGAGAAGCACACAGAGCAGGGTACCCCTACCCCAGTAATAAGAAACCACCTCTCCCCACCCTCCCGATCATCTACCTGATGCATTGCAGCATATCTGCTGATGCTACAGAAAGCCTGATTATGGAGGGGAGGGGGGGGGGGGGGTTTATGGGCCTTTTTAAGTATTATAGGAAAATATATTATTGATAAAGAAGTGCTGTGGCCAATGAAGGTAGGATTACATGGTGCACAGGATAATGATTGTACATAGATCCTATATAGGGACCTAATTGACGGCTGGAGATGAGCATTCCTATTAACCCCCGGTTGCTCCAGTACAGATTGTACCTCTCTACTGATGATGCCAATGCAGAGACCGTGTAATTGCTCTCATCAGGGAGGATGGTAATGTATGATATAGAGGGAGGGGTGATGATGAGCAATGAGAGGTATCGGGAGAGGAAACATTAGGGGTGAAGAAAGGGTTTTAGAAAGGGCAGAGACACAAACATAAGGTACAGTGAGGAGGTTTTATAAATAAAAGATATATGGAAGAGCAGGGTCAATAATTCGGGGTACAGGCCGGAGGAAGGGGGCAATAATCAATGGTATAAGGAGGTGGAGGTCAGTAAGCAGGGGTACACTGTAGGCTGTAGATGAAGCAGATTCAAGAAAGATGCTGGAGAAATATAATAGATGCAGGGCAGAGGAAGAACACAAGTCGGATGCAGGAATGATATAGATCAGGGGTACAGGGTGCAGGCATGATATAGATCAGGGGTACAGAAATTATATAGATCAGAGGTAGAGGGTGCAGTAACAATGTATATCAGGGGTAGAGGGCGGAGAAAATGTATAGATCAGGGGCTACAGGGTGCAGGAATGACAGATCTGGGGTACAGGCATGACAGATTTGGGGCCACAGGGTGCTGGCATGATATAGATCAGAGATAGAGGGTGCAGGAATGATATAGATCCGGGGTACAGAAATTATTTAGATCAGGGGTACAGCAATTATATAGATCAGGAGGTGCAGGAATAATATAGATGTGGGGGTTCAGGAATGATATAGATCAGAGGTAGAGGGTGCAGGGTTCAGGCATGATATAGATCAGAGGTGCAGAAATTATATAGATCTGGGGGTACAGGGTGCAGCATTGATAATGATCCGAGGGTACAGGGTGCAGCAATGATATATAGATCAGGGGCACAGGGTGCAGCAGCGATATATAGATCAGGGGCACAGGGTGGGTGCAGCAATGACATATAGATCAGGGGCACAGGGTGCAGCAATGATAATGATCAGGGGTACAAAGTGCAGAAATTATATAAATCTGGGGGTAGAGGGTGCAGGAATGATACAGATTAGAGGGAAAATACAGGAGAAAATCACACACAGGGAAGGAGCAGAGCAGCAGGTAGGTGGAAATGTATCAAAACACAAGGTGAAGTGGAGGGAGAAGTGATGACGGTCTCCACTGACGGCAGAATGGATCAATGGCTGCATTACACCTGTGCACAGGGTCACCACAGGGTTAGGATGAATGGGGGTAATTAGGGAAGAGGCTGTAAAGTGCTGATGACAGAGAGCAGAAGCATCCAAGCCATCATCCCTTCCCCCTCTGCGGAATAACACTCACCCAGTTCTGACATCGCACAGATCACAGCAGCTACAACCCAGAGCAGCTCCAGACACATCCTTCATACATAATCACTCAGCCCCGGGCACAGGGGACAGGGCAGTGGCAGGAGGCAGCTTCACCCTGGTGACAGTGGACATGAGCCCTGCTCCTTTGTGTTCCTGTCACCATCGGGTTGCAGAGAGCTGTATGCAGGAGGATGGATGCAGGATCTGCAGTGGGGGAGAACCAGTATTACCATAGAGGGGACACGTGAGGAATATTCCCCTCCTCCTCCACCTCCATCATTCCTCTCTTCTCCCCCTCCCATGCACTCACTCCCTATACCTATCAATCTCTCTTCTCCTGCCATATATAATATCATAATACCAGCTGCCTATATATAACATACTGATAATGCAACATGTAATACAATAATAAATGCAGATCCACACATCAATACTCCACCTATATTATAATAATAATATTACACATGAATTCTGCTGAACATAAACAGCATAATGAACACCAAATACACTTTATAATTTACATAGCACAGCATCTATACATAGTGTAGTATAAATCCTAGAGGTAGTCACAGCATACAGCTTCATCCATGATACAATACATTTCCTATAGATTCGATTGTGGAACCCCATGTCATAGGGACACTGAAATCACTCATAATATTACATTACTGCACTAGAAGATAGAGAGAATATATTGTAAAATCCTTATTAATAGGGGTATTCTCTTGACAAGTCAATTAGAATTGATCCCCCCACAATTGTGGTTTGGGTCCTGGTGCTTCTTTATATTGAAGATTAGGTATGTCCACCTTTGCAACTATTTTTTATTGCTCCAATGTATTTAAAATGTAAGTAACTGTGCAAATAATATTTATTCAGAATCTCCTACTCCTGCACTATTTGTTTTTACAGCTCCTAATCAGACCTGTGTGTCTCCATGGTTACAGAAAAAAAAACAACACCACTCCCTCTCTTCTACTGTTGGTATGTTACCAAGAAGAGGTAGAAGATGGGATAATGCATGACTGCAGGTTCATACTACACATGGTTAATTTTAGTTCTTTGAAGGAATATAAAAATGCATATATGCATAGAAAAGTGATACTTGACACAAAAAACAATATGGAGGCCAAAATGAACATTCTGTGAATATGGGAGATAATATAGGAGATTCAAGCCTCATGACACCAAAGTTAGTAATAGGTCAGGGAATCTCACACAAATTTGTGTAAAGTCCTGATGTTCTAAGCGTAGCTCTCAAGAAACAAGGTTTAAAAACAACTAAAAACATGTCCAGTTGTGATGTAGTATAGAAGATCTGTCAGTTTTCCTGTGTGGTGTAGTATAGAGGAGCTGTCAGCTCTCCTGTGTGGTGTAGTAGAGGATCTGTCAGCGCTCCTGTGTGGTGTAGTATAGAGGATCTGTCAGCTCTCCTGTGTGGTGTATTATAGAAGATCTGTCAGTTCTCCTGTGTGGTGTAGTATAGAGGAGCCGTCAGCTCTCCTGTGTGGTGTAGTATAGAGGATCTATGAGCTCTCCTGTGTGGTTTAGTATAGAGGATCTGTCAGTTCTCCAGTGTGGTGTAGTATAGAGGAGCTGTCATCTCTCCTGTGTGTTGTAGTATAGAGGATCTGTCAGCTCTCCTGTGTGGTGTAGTATAGAGGAGCTGTCAGCTCTCCTGTGTGGTGTAGTATAGAGGATCTATCGGCTCTCCTGCGTGGTGTAGTATAGAGGATCTGTCAGCTCTCCTGTGTGGTGTAGTATAGAGGAGCTGTCAGCTCTCCTGTGTGGTTTAGTATAGAGGATCTGTCAGCTCTCCTGTGTGGTGTAGTATAGAGGATGTGTCAGCTCTCCTGTGTGGTGTAGTATAGAGGAGCTGTCAGCTCTGCTGTGTGATGTAGTATAGAGGAGCTGTCAGCTCTCCTGTGTGGTGTAGTATAGAGGAGCTGTCAGCTCTCCTGTGTGGTGTAGTATAGAGGATCTATCGGCTCTCCTGCGTGGTGTAGTATAGAGGATCTGTCGGTTCTCCTGCGTGGTGTAGTATAGAGGAGCTGTCAGCTCTCCTGTGTGGTGTAGTATAGAGGAGCTGTCAGTTCTCCTGTGTGGTGTAGTATAGAGGATCTGTCAGCTCTCCTGTGTGGTGTAGTATATAGGAGCTGTCAGCTCTCCTGTGTGGTGTAGTATAGAGGATCTGTCAGTTCTCCAGTGTGGTGTAGTATAGAGGATCTATCAGCTCTCCTGTGTGGTGTAGTATAGAGGATCTATCAGCTCTCCTGTGTGGTGTAGTATAGAGGATCTATCAGCTCTCCTGTGTGGTGTAGTATAGAGGATCTATCAGCTCTCCTGCGTGGTGTAGTATAGAGGAGCTGTCAGATCTCCTGTGTGGTGTAGTATAGAGGAGTTGTCAGCTCTCCTGTGTGGTGTATTATAGAGGAGCTGTCAGCTCTCCTGTGTAGTGTAGTATAGAGGAGCTGTCAGCTCTCCTGTGTGGTGTAGTATAGAGGAGCTGTCAGCTCTCCTGTGTATTGTAGTATAGAAGATCTGTCAGCTCTCCTGTGTGGTGTAGTATGGATGGTCTGTCAGTTCTCCTGTGCCGTGTAGTATAGAGGATCTGTCAGCTCTCCTGTGTGGTGTAGTATAGAGGAGCTGTCAGCTCTCCTGTGTGGTGTAGTATAGAGGAGCTGTCAGCTCTCCTGTGTGGTGTAGTATAGAGGAGCTGTCAGCTCTCCTGTGTGGTGTAGTATAGAGGATCTGTCAGCTCTCCTGTGTGGTGTAGTATAGAGGATCTGTCAGCTCTCCTGTGTGGTGTAGTATAGAGGAGCGGTCAGCTCTCCTGTGTGGTGTAGTATAGAGGAGCGGTCAGCTCTCCTGTGTGGTGTAGTATAGAGGAGCGGTCAGCTCTCCTGTGTGGTGTAGTATAGAGGAGCGGTCAGCTCTCCTGTGTGGTGTAGTATAGAGGAGCTGTCAGCTCTCCTGTGTAGTGTAGTATAGAGGATCTGTCAGCTCTCCTGTGTGGTGTAGTATAGAGGAGCTGTCAGTTCTCCTGTGTGGTTTAGTATAGAGGATCTGTCAGCTCTCCTGTGTGGTGTAGTATAGAGGAGCTGTCAGCTCTCCTGTGTGGTGTAGTATAGAGGAGCTTTCAGCTCTCCTGTGTGGTGTAGTATAGAGGAGCTGTCAGCTCTCCTGTGTGGTGTAGTATAGAGGATCTGTCAGCTCTCCTGTGTGGTGTAGTATAGAGGATCTGTCAGCTCTCCTGTGTGGTGTAGTATAGAGGAGCGGTCAGCTCTCCTGTGTGGTGTAGTATAGAGGAGCGGTCAGCTCTCCTGTGTGGTGTAGTATAGAGGAGCGGTCAGCTCTCCTGTGTGGTGTAGTATAGAGGAGCGGTCAGCTCTCCTGTGTGGTGTAGTATAGAGGAGCTGTCAGCTCTCCTGTGTAGTGTAGTATAGAGGATCTGTCAGCTCTCCTGTGTGGTGTAGTATAGAGGAGCTGTCGGTTCTCCTGTGTGGTTTAGTATAGAGGATCTGTCAGCTCTCCTGTGTGGTGTAGTATAGAGGAGCGGTCAGCTCTCCTGTGTGGTGTAGTATAGAGGATCTGTCAGCTCTCCTGTGTGGTGTAGTATAGAGGAGCGGTCAGCTCTCCTGTGTGGTGTAGTATAGAGGAGCGGTCAGCTCTCCTGTGTGGTGTAGTATAGAGGAGCTGTCAGCTCTCCTGTGTAGTGTAGTATAGAGGATCTGTCAGCTCTCCTGTGTGGTGTAGTATAGAGGAGCTGTCGGTTCTCCTGTGTGGTTTAGTATAGAGGATCTGTCAGCTCTCCTGTGTGGTGTAGTATAGAGGAGCGGTCAGCTCTCCTGTGTGGTGTAGTATAGAGGATCTGTCAGCTCTCCTGACGTTTTTTTTTGTAAATTACATTCCCTATTAAATAACAATTGTGGAGAAACTTTCCTTTCAGTTCTACATTGTGCCATTTCTCTATTATTACTCCTGGAAATGTATGAATAAATTGAAAACTGGGTGCTACCATTTTTCCTTTATCAATTGGGTGTGTCCCAACACAGGTTCACGTGGGGTCTTACAGATCTAAGGGTCAGTTCACACTGAGTTTTTGACACTAAGATGGGAGAAATACGTTGGAAAACGCTCCAAAAAATTTCCGAAAATGCCTCCCATTTATTTTAATGGGAGGTGGAGGCGTTTTTTCGCTGCGAGCGGAAAAACCTTCTTGCGGGAAAAAGAAGCGACATGCCCGATCTTCGGGCGTTTACGTCTCTGACCTCCCATTGACAACAATGGGAGGCAGAGAAAGCATATTTCGCTGCATTTTTACCTGTGGCGCTCAATGGGCGCGAGCAAAAAACGCGGCAAATGGCGTGCAGGCAGATCAAAATCTGCCTCAAAATTCAAAACTGAATTTTGAGGCAGAATTTTCTGCCTGCAAAAACTCTGTGTGAACATACCCTAAAGGAGCAGGTGGTGACTGACAATGTAAGTATCAATTAATTGTCGCAAGAAAATCCTCAGCCTAGTCCATTTATTCCTACAGGATGTCGGCGGATAGCAGAATAGCTGAAATGTATCACGTGTCAACAGTTTTTAGACAAGACAATGGAGATCTGTGTTCTAGTCATTTCTCAGACGTGAAAGATCAGACACAGTTCCATACAGAAAAGCAAGATGAAACATAATACAGAGGATTCTGCCAATACAAGCCGTGATGATCAATTCTTTAAGTGGATTTAAATGTGGCTTGAATGCCTCTATTACAGGAAACGGCTTCTTTACTTGCTATGAAATTATATTAAAGGGGGGAATGATCCAGGGAAATAAGCCTATTGCTATTTATGGAGCCAGGAAGACGGTATTTCTCTCATCTTAGGGAGTAAGCTACCTCTCAGATTTCATTGTATCTTCTTCTGGATCCACACAAACAAAAGAATAAAAGGAATAGAACAAACAAGTCATGGAATAAATATTAAGACTATATAAAATGTAAACTTAAAGGGGTTGGCTCATGAAGACAACCCATGGCAATATGCCCTTTAAGACCCCTGATCGCAGAGGGTTAGAGAATCTAGACTTCCATACAAAAATAAGTGTTCTTCTTGAGGCAACCCCCTTTAAATTTTAAAATGCTTTACTCTCAGATCTTTCATCAAATGTAATTGTTTATTCTGCAGGTTGATCATGCTCGCTTACCTTGGATACCACTTTTTTCTCCTTATGGGACTCACTCCATTTCTTCTGATTGCATAGCAACCAAATGCCTTCTGTCCCTGGTGACCACCAATGCAGTACAGTGTAAAATGCAATGTTCGCTGTCCTCTGCTAACAAAGTGAAATAAATGTGCAGGTGCTAATTGTTGTAACTGCAAAGTATAAGAAAAAAACAAAAACACCAGAACGCAGCAGCACTCAGCAGGAGCTAAAATATATGCAGACGCTGAGTTCTTCAATCATTGTAAATTGTGTAACTTTAATATTTACTGTACTTTAAATGTGAGGCTCAACATTTTGATCAAAACCAGGGCACCAATGCAATGCAATAAATGGCACTAGTAGAAACAGGTAGTGGTGCCAAGAGCATTACAGGAAGAATATAGAGCAATATATGGCCCAAGTAGTTGCAGAAAAGACCCCTAGGCACTGAGACTTTAAAAGAGTTTTTATAATATTTTTTTAAATATGTTTTTCTTTTTTTGTTTGTTATACCAAAAACAGCGCTAAATATGGTCTAAGGGTCAGCAAGGGTTACCCTGAATGCCCTCAGCTTCCCCACTTTCCCTGATTGGACTTGAAGGGGTTGTCCCTCCACTAAATATCAGATTCATTGTATAAACCATTAAATAAAATATTAATGTTTTCCATTTACATGCTGTTAAAAAAGAATCCAGTAAAGAGTTATAACGTTTACTTAAGTAGTATAGCGCAACCTGGTGTTCAAAGTGTATAGCAATGTGCATGTCCATCTACTGAGCTGAGCACTGGTGGACCAACTCGGTCACGCTCCCCACAGCCGGGTCTCTGCATAGTGATACTCCGTTTACTGCAGCCAATAGAAATAGTTCTGCCCTGCTTGTCAGGGAAGGAGCAGAGCCTTTGCAGTAGCATGGCAGTATAGCAAAGGAGAATCCTTCTGCAGGGAAGGTAAGAAGGGACTATATATATTTCTTTCATTTTTTGCTTTCATGTGTCCACCTTTCATGTGTGCTGCTGCTAATCTGTATTGCTGGGAGGGACGCTGAGCATAATCTGTCTCTTTCCCCCTGTGGCAGCTAAATATATAGTCTCCCCTACATCTCCTATAACTCCATATAACCTCCCCTTATATCTCCTCCTATTACTCCATATAACCTCTCCGATATCTCTTCCTATTGCTACATATAACCTCTCCTATATCTACTCCTATTACTCTAGATAACCTCCCCTATATCTCCTCCTATTACTCCATATAACCTCTCCTATATCTCCTCCTATTACTCCATATAACCTCTCCCTATATCTCCTCCTATTACTATATATAACCTCTCCCTATATCTCCTCCTATTACTCCATATAACCTCTCCCTATATCTCCTATTACTCCATATAACCTCTCCCTATTTCTCCTCCTATTACTCCATATAACCTCCCCTATATCTCCTCCTATTACCCCATATAACCCCCCTATATCTCCTCCTATTACTCCATATAACCATCCCTATTATCTCCTCATATTACTACATATAACCTCTCCTATTACTCCATATAACCTCTCCTTATATCTCCTCCTATTACTCCATATAACCTCTCCCTATATCTCCTCCTATTACTCCATATAACCTCTCCTATATCTCCTCCTATTACTACATATAACCTCTCCTATATCTCCTCCTATTACTACATATAACCTCTCCTATATCTCCTCCTATTACACCATATAACATCTCCCTATATCTCCTCCTATTACTCCATATAACCTTTACCTATATCTCCTCCTATTACTCCATATAACCTCTCCTATATCTCCTCCTATTACTCCATATAACCTCCCCCATATCTACTCCTATTACTCTAGATAACCTCCCCTATATCTCCTCCTATTACTCCATATAACCTCTCCTATATCTCCTCCTATTACTCCATATAACCTCTCCCTATATCTCCTCCTATTACTCCTTAGAACCTCTCCCTATATCTCCTCCTATTACTCCATATAACCTCTCCCTATATCTCCTCCTATTACTCCATATAACCTCTCCTATATCTCCCCCTATTACTCCATATAACATCTCCTATATCTCCTCCTATTACTCCATATAACCTCCCCTATTACTCCATATAACCTCCCCTATATCTCCTATTACTCCATATAACCTATCCATATATCTCCTATCACTCCATATAACCTCTCCTATATCTACTCCTATTACTCCATATAACCTCCCCTATATCTCCTCCTATTACTCCATATAACCTCTCCCTATATTTCCTCCTATTACTCCATATAACCTCTTCCTATATCTCCTCCTATTACTCCATATAACCTCTTCCTATATCTCCTCCTATTACTCCATATAACCTCTCCTATATCTCCTCCTATTACTCCATATAACCTCTCCTATATCTCCTCCTATTACTCTATATAACCTCTCCTACATCTCCTCCTATTACTCCATATAACCTCTCCCTATATCTTCTCCTAATACTCTATATAACCTCTCCCTATATCTCCTCCTATTACTCCATATAACCTCTCCCTATATCTCCTCCTATTACTCCATATAACCTCTCCTATATCTCCTCCTATTACACCATATAACCTCTCCTACATCTCCTCCTATTACTCCATATAACCTCTCCTATATCTACTCCTATTACTCCATATAACCTCCCCTATATCTACTCCTATTACTCCATATAACCTCCCCTATATCTCCTATTACTCCATATAACCTTTCCCTATATCTCCTATTACTCTATATAACCTCTCCACCAATCACTCCATATAACCTCTCCCTATATCTCCTCCTATTACTCCAAATAACCACTCCTATATCTCCTCCTATTACTCCATATAACCTCTCTTATATCTACTCCTATTACTCCATATAACCTCCCCTATATCTCCTCCTATTACTCCATTTTACCTTTCCCTATATCTCCGATTACTCCATATAACCTCCCCTTATATCCTCTCCCTATATCTCCACCTATTACTCCTTATAACCTCGCCTATATCTCCTCCTATTACTCAATATAACCTCTCCCTATATCTCCTCCTGTTACTCCATATAACCTCTCCCTATATCTCCTCCTATTACTCCATATAACCTCCCCTATATCTCCTATTACTCCATATAACCTCCCCTATATCTCCTATTACTCCATATAACCTATCCATATATCTCCTATCACTCCATATAACCTCTCCTATATCTACTCCTATTACTCCATATAACCTCCCCTATATCTCCTCCTATTACTCCATATAACCTCTCCCTATATTTCCTCCTATTACTCCATATAACCACTCCTATATCTTCTCCTATTACTTCATATACCACACCCTATATCTCCTCCTATGACTCCATATAACCTCTCCCTATATCGCCTCTTATTACTCCATATTACCTCTCCCTATATCTCCTCCTCTTACTCCATATAACCTCTCTTATATCTACTCCTATTACTCCATATAACCTTTCCCTATATCTCCGATTACTCCATATAACCTCCCCTTATATCCTCTCCCTATATCTCCACCTATTACTCAATATAACCTCTCCCTATATCTCTTCCTATTACGCCATATAACCTCTCCTATATCTACTCCTATTACTCCATATACCACACCCTATATCTTCATTACTTCATATATGTAACATCCGCGGTCGCTGACCATGAACTCTTCTCGTCCTACCGACGCCTTATCTCCAGAGATGCCAGCACATGCGGCCGTGCTGTCCCGCAGTGACCACTAGGGAGCTAAGTCCAGCCTGAAAGAGCCAGAGCGCACACATGTGTGAGATTGAGCTGATTGCTCCCAGATCACCCTGGACTAGAAGGGCCCTGCCTCTTCCTTCATTGCCTGAGTGTTTGTACCTACACATGTCAGTCTCTGCAAATAGTCCCTTGAGTGTTCTCCAGTTCCCAGTGTTCCCGTTCCTGCTACCTGTATCCCATGCTTCCGTGTTCCTGTGCTGTACAGAGTTGGAGATATGTTGTGTCGCCTGCTACACCCGCTGTGTTTCACTGCACCTTTTGTCTGCCCGCTGCCAGAGTTCCATCCGAGCTTAAACCATCGCTACTGTCTGTATTGCCACAGGTAACTTTATCTGAACTATAGACATTGACTTTGTACCCTGTTTGGCCAGCTGCTATACCGGTACGGCCCAGTGTGTCCACATACCCACAGATCGTAACAATATATCCTGTTAGTGTCTCCTCCTATTAATGTACTACTGTTATGGGGGCACTATGGCACTTGAAAATTTGCCTTGTTGTGCTCAGCACCCCAAATTCAACTGAAAAATATTGCAACAGTTAGTAATATAAGCAGCTCTTCGCTAATATACTGACAGCAGAGCAATTTTGTTAACAATTGTGACTGTAGTCTTGGGTTTACTACGTTGAAATTCCTTAAAGTGTAGCTAAACGTTTGACAAACTTCTGACATGTCAGAAGTTTGGATTGGTGGGGTTCCGAGCATTGAGACCCCCACCAGTCGCTAGAACGAAGCAGCAGAAGCCCTCGTGTGAGCGCTCAGCCGCTTCATGTCTGTACGGCTTTTTCCGGAAATATATGTATCGTGTACGGACTCAATAGAAAGTCTATGAGCCGGTACTCCGATACATCGGCTTTCTGGAAAAAGCCGAACAGACACGAAGCGGCTGAGCACTCGCACGAGGGCTTCAGCTGCTTCGTTCTAGTGGTTGGTGGGGGTCTCAGGGCTCGGACCCCCACCAATCCAAACTTCTGACAGGTCAAATGTTTAGCTACACTTTAATTCAAGACGTAGATTATGAAGCTGTGAGCCGCTCTGCTCTTTATCACTGCTAAGTTTAGCTTTTACTATTCTGCCTCCTCGATGAGAACCCTCCTATGCGGCCCATTACTTGCATATATCAGTGATAATGCATTACTATCAGCATTAATATTATAGGCAGAGACTATACATCTGTGGAGTTGATGCATAAATAATGAATATTTTTTCCAGAGAATGTTTCCCTTGCTGGGGATATGAATAATTCATTTATGAAGCTTTGATCACGCTGTTTTAAACCGAGTAGGATTAGGAGAGTACATAGTCAGCCTGTATGGGGAAGCAGGAAAGGTGAGGGATCACTCACACTCAGCAGGATACTTCGTACTGTACGATGGAGAAATATTTTCAAAAGCGAAAGAAAATATTAAATAGGCAATCCGGCTTTATTATCATCACATCTTATAATAGTAATACAAGATTCCAGATAAAAACCACACCCTATTTCTCCATATACCACACCCTATATCTCCTCCTATTACTCCATATAACCTCTCCCTATATCTCCACCTATTACTCCATATAACCTCTCCCTATATCTCCTCCTATTACTCCATATAACCTCTCCCTACATCTCCTCCTATTGCTTAAAGAGGCTCTGTCACCAGATTTTCAAACCCCTATCTCCTATTGCAGCAGATCGGCGCTGCAATGTAGATAACAGTAACGTTTTGTTTTTTTTCAAAAACGAGCATTTTTGGTCAAGTTATGGCCATTTTTATATTTATGCAAATGAGCCTTTCTTAAGTACAACTGGGCGTGTATTGTGTGTGTAACATCTGAGCGTTTTTACTTGTTTTACTAGCTGGGCGTTGTGAATAGAAGTGTATGATGCTGACGAATCAGCATCATCCACTTCTCTTCGTTACCACCCAGCTTGTGGCAGTGCACAGACACACAGCGTGTCCTCGCGAGATAACGCTGTGACGTCACTCACTTCCTCCCACAGGAACTTCATCGCGTCGGATGAGCGAGGACACGCTGTGTGTCTGAACTGCCAGAAGCTGGGTGGTAACGAGAAGTGGATGATGCTGATTCGTCAGCATCATACACTTCTATTCACAACACTCAGCTAGTAAGACAAGTAAAAACGCCCAGATGTACTTAAGGAAGGCTCATTTGCATAAATATATCAAAATGGTCATAACTTGGCCAAAAATGCTTGTTTTTGGAAAAAAACAAAACGTTACTGTTATCTACATTGCTGCGCCGATCTGCTGCAATAGGAGATAGGGGTTTGAAAATCTGGTGACAGAGCCTCTTTAATATACCCTCTCCTATATCTCCTCCTATTACTCCATATAACCTCTCCATATATCCCCTCCTATTACTCCATATAACCTCTCCCTATAGCTCCTCCTATTACTCCATATAACATCTCCCTGTCTCCTATTACTCCATATAACCTCCCCTATATCCCCTCCTATTACTCCATATAACCTCTCCTGTCTCCTCCTATTACTCCATATAACCTCTCCCTATATCTCTTCCTATTACTCCATATAACCTCTCCCTATATCTCCTCCTATTACTTCATATAACCTCTCCCTATATCTCCTCCTATTACTCCATATGACCTCCCCCTATTACTCCATATAACCTCCCCTATACCTCCTCCTATTATAACATATAACCTCTCCCTATATCTCCTCCTATTACTCCATATAACCTCCCCTATATCTCCTCCTATTACTCCATATAACCTCTCCCTATATCTCCTATTACTCCATATAACCTCTCCCTATATCTCCTCCTATTACTCCATATGACCTCCCCCTATTACTCCATATAACCTCCCCTATACCTCCTCCTATTACTCCATATAACCTCTCCCTATATCTCCTCCTATTACTCCATATAACCTCCCCCTATATCTCCTCCTATTACTCCATATAACCTCTCCCTATATCTCCTCCTATTACTCCATATAACCTCTCCTATATCTCCTCCTATTACTCTATATAACCTCTCCTTATATCTCCTCCTATTACTCCATATAACCTCTCCCTATATCTCCTCCTATTACTCCATATAACCTCTCCCTATATCTCCTATTACTCCATATAACCTCTCTATATCTCCTCCTATTACTCCATATAACCTCTCCTATATCTCCTCCTATTGCTCCATAGAACCTCTCCCTATATCTCCTTCTATTACTCCATATAACATCTCCCTATATCTCCTCCTATTACTCCATATAACCTCTCCTATATCTCCTCCTATTACTCCATATAACCTCCCCTATATCTCCTCCTATTACTCCATATAACCTCTCCCTATATCTCCTCCTATTACTCCATATAACCGCTCCTATATCTCCTATTACTTTATACCACACCCTATATCTCCACCTATTACTCCATATAACCTCTTCTTGAGGTTAAAACCATTAGTTATGTATTTGTGTTTTCTAGAAAGTAAAGTAATTGAATGGATGGAAACCAGTATTAAAAATTCATAAGATCAGCATAAAAAGTAACATGCTAAAAGCTGTAACTGGAGAGTATAGTGGAGTATACGTGAGATGATTATCACCATGATTATGAGTAGAGAAGTAGGATCGGTTCTGACACTGGAAATCTGCCTTAAATCGGGCAAAACGCTATATAATTTAAAGTAATATTTTTGGATAGTTATAGATAAGTTGATAGTAACCTAAAAAAAAAAAATCATACAAATTGTAGTGTTTACAAATGAGAAATATACAGCCATAACACAAAATACAATTACTGCAAAAAGGATTTACTCAGAAAAGAAAAATTATAAATCTAAAAAGATATTTACTATAGGTGGAGCGTTTTTCCATCTAAACTGGATGTAACTCAGGTTCAGTACATAAGTAATGCAATCACAAGATTATTCTCTCATCTATCTACAAACTGTGAAATAGTGGTCATATGCTTTAAATATAATAAAAAGGCAAAATAATAGTGATGTACCAATACAGCAATGGAGGCCACGAGACTCTACCATGTCGCCGTATATAAAGGACCATGAAATCCAGAGCAGAGAAAAACAAAACCCCAAAACACATGCTAGTATCATAGAACAGCACGGCTTGTACAACATGGTTGGGGTTGGAGGAAAATAGAGGGAATTACCAATTTTTGACTGTGGGTGGACAAGGAGAAGTGTCTGCCCAGGGCTGAATGTCGGACGTTAAGACAGGGGCCTTCTGTTCCTGGACACAATATATTTAGGGAGAGGATAAAGCACAGAATAGTAGCCGTAATACCAAATCCAAACCCCCGCCAGCGCACTCATTAGATAATGAGTCCAGTATCTACTTCATGTGGGAGAATTAATGACGAGGCGGCTATGGAATGTTGTGGCCGGGAAGAGGTTAAAACACGCACTACTCCCCCTATACAATCCGTTCTGTAAATTACTTCATGTAGGAGCCATTATCTAAAGAAGCTTTGGGGATATAGACTTGCAACAAGAAAGTGTGCCAGTTATTAATCCACTGGTGTGGGGGTGACAGCAATTCTGTACGCCATATGAACGGAAGGTAGACTAAAGAAGCTAGAAAAAAGTGGAGCACTAATTTAGATAATGCCTTCATGTAATAACTACAAAAAAATACATATTACAATTTCCTTATTTAGTCTGCACATCAAGTCACTTGATAGAGCAGCTTTTTGTGCTCCAGAGCTGTTCATCCTTTAATACACCAAAATGGACTGGAGAAAAGTCTTCTGGTCACTTAGTCACCTATCTGCATAGCCCTCCCAGCTCTCATCTTTCCATTACGGCCAGTTCTGTGTACGTTATATCCATGGTCACGCCACTAGCCCTACTTGCGGAAGAGAAATCCACTTCTACAACAAGATAGGAATGTCCACAACAGACTCCAAAAGCGAGCAAGGTAGAAGCCTTCCTCTTAGGCTATGTTCACACACAAACTCAACCGTCTGAAAATACGGAGCCGTTTTCAAGGGAAAACCGCTCCTGATTTTCAGACGGCTTTTAAGCCACTCGCGATTTTCGCTGCGTTTTTTACTGCCGGTTTTGGAGCTGTTTTCAATAGTCTATGAAAAACGTCCCAAGAAGGGACATGCTCTTCTTTTTCACGGCCATTTATCATAACAGCCGCGTAAAAAAACGGCCCGTCGGAACAGACCGCAGTTTTTCCCATTGAAAATAGGCTGTGTGAACATACCCTTACTGTTTCCATCTATTTCAATAAAAAGACCACAAATAATAAATAATAATAATGTAAGGGCCTGTTCACATCAGCATCACCCTTCCGTTCATGGGTTCCAGTAGACCTTTCTGTCGGAGTACCCTTGAACGGAAAGTCAAACGGAAACCACAGCTTTCCATTACCGTTTATTTCAATGGTAATGCTTCCGTTGGAAATGGTTTCGTAAAGTTTCCGTTTTTTGGGCGGAATAGTATAGTCGACTGCGCCATTATTTCCTCCATGGAAATGGAAACATTACGGTACATAGACAAACGGAAACCATTTGCAACAGAAGCATTATGATTGAAATCAATGGTAATGCAAACGGAAAGCTATGGTTTCCATTTGCCTTTTTGTTCATGGGTTCCTTTGACGGAAAGGACTAGCGGAAACCATGAACGGAAGGGTGAGGCTGATGTGAACAGGCCCTAACATTTGCCATTTTGAAATAAAAATTTGGTAACCACACTCGTTATCTTCCATTAATTACTCTCCTTTTTCTCTGCACACGTCTTATACAATACTCATTATAAACACCAAAATAATATGCACACAAGGATGTGACGCACAGTGACACCATTATGAGTGGTCTATTCTACCTGCAGAATACCCAGCAGGAACTTCACAATCTTGTAGTTCCCCCTCCCCTAAATAAGTGGAAAGGTCCAAGAACAACTTTTTCCCAAATTCTGCCCCTTGGGCAGAGTATCAACAACCTTCATAGGAAGATAAAATACATCCAGCTGTAGGAAGAGGATGTTGGCAAAGACTAGGGGGCTGCGGGGGAATCTTTACTCTACACATACCACATCTGGTCATTTAAAAATAAGTTTTATTCATCAAAATGGAGAAGAAAAATAAATGTATGATGGAGCGTGGAGTTACTGGATGGTGGGCGCATCTTGGAAGACAACAACGAGACATCAAGAACAAAGACTCCACGTGACATCTCAATACTTCTTGCCAAAAAAAAGACAGACAACGTAGGAGAAAGGGAAAGGTCAAGAATGTCATGTTTATACTATGCACACCATTGTTTGTATGTACGCAGCCACGCTGCTAAGTACAGGGTCGGGGTATGTTCACACATTGAGTCAAAACCGTCTGAAAATACGAAGCTGTTTTCAAGGGAAAACAGCTCCTGATTTTCAGACGGTTTTTAAGCCTCTCGCGTTTTTGGAGCCGTTTTCAATAGTATATGAAAAACGGCACCAAAAACGTCCCAAGAAGTGGTACGTTGCAACGGAACACTGTTTTGCCATTGAAATCAATGGCCAGATGTTTGGAGGCGTTCTACTTGATTTTACGGCCCGAAAAACAGTCCGTGTGAACATATCCTTACAGAGGGATACCAATGGTCTTCTGCAAGGGAATCATTCCTGAGTATTAAGGCTTCATGCACATGACTGCGACCGTAATTACGGTCACGGCCGGCCGCGGGCAGCAGGCCGTTTCTACGGGCCGTGCTCCCATTAGAGTATAGGAGCATGGTCCGTAAAATAAGAAAATGGGACGCGTCGCAGGCATACGGGAAGGTGTCAGTCGGCCATAGAAATGAATGGGCCCGTAATTACGGGCGATTTTACGGTCGTGTGCATGGAGCTTAAGGAACATGATCCCACTTCATACATTCTGCTTTGGACTTTTAGGCCTTATTCACACGAACGTGTCTGTTTTGGGTGCGTAAAAAACACAGCGTTTTTCCTGCGTTGCAGTTCCGTGTGGCATCCGTTTTATTACATGCGTATGTCATGCGTTTTTTACGTCAGCAAAAAAAACTGAAGGGGTTTTTTCTTCTCATCATTTCTGTATCAACTGTTGCGCTAATCACGGACAGCACATGGATGACGTTTGTGTACTTTCCATGATTTTCATGCACCCATTGACTTTGATAAGTGCGTGATAGGAAAAAAACACGCATAAGTATAGGACATGCAGCGAGTGTCATACAACGGACACACGCTGCGTGAAAAACAATGTCTGAATGGCCCCATTGAATTGCATAGGTCCGCGTGACGGCCGTTGTTTTAGAAACATCGTTTTCTTATCGAGTTATCAAATAATTCCACAGGTTAGAAACGGTACAAAATCTTTCTTACAAAAGGGATTACCAGTACAATCAAGAAGATGAAAGGCAATCAATTGAGAAGGGACCTGAGGAGGGGGAAAGGAGAGTCGGGAAGGAAAAAAGGGGTGGGGGAGGGAGACCCGGGATAAACACCACGTATATACTTATACATTCAACTGGATATCAAACAGAGGCACAAAGGAACCATGAACCGGTCAGGGAGGATAATCCCCTCATCCTGCCTGCAAACATTCAAGTCCCAAGAGCAGGCCCCTCAGCAAGGGAACAAGGTTGTCCACAGGTGCCACTGGGCTGTGAAGCCTCCCATCCTGTTCTGACGGAGTGCAAAAAGTCTTTCATACCCACAATGTGACGAAACCCTATCAAGCACCTCCCGTAGAGAAGGAGGAACAGTAGATTTCCACCGTTTAGCCAATTAAAGTTTAACCGATAGGCATACATTACACACTAAAACCCTCTGGGATGGTAAAACAGAATCCATATCCAAGGACAGGAGGGCCAGAGCAGCGTTCAGTGCCAACTGAGTACCTAATAGTGTGGATATAAGATCAAACACCGCTATCCACAGTGGAGCAATAACTGGGCAATCCCAGAAGATATGATATAAAGGACCCCACCCTCCTGCATCCCCTCCAACACAAGGGACTAGAGGCTGGATAGATCTTGGACAATTTAGGAGTATAATACCACCTTAAAAGGATTTTGTGGTAAACTTCCAGGAGATTTGAATTCATGGTAGACCTCAGTGTCCACTTAATTGCAGTGGACCACACATCAATACTGTACGTAGACCCCAAATCTCCTTCCCATTTTGTCATTTGTGGGATTTTAGAGGCCATCACATCTCCCAAGATTATATCATAGAATGATCGAGTTAACTTAGAGTCCCCCGTGAAAACCATGTCATACAGTCTAGAGGGAACTTGCACCTGCGCATGGGATCTAGATGGGAGGTGTCGAGCCTGTAGGTACTTGAAAAAAAACAGACTGTGAGATTGCAAACTCAGATCTCAAGTCGGAGATGGATTTTATAGAATCATTACTGAACAGATCGGGCAGTGTCGCAATACCTAAGGTAGACCAAGTCCCCATCTTAACATTAGGAACCAGAAGTTCAAGAGCATCCACCGGCAAAGGGATCGTGCGGGTAAGAGCAGAGGAGGTTATCAATTTTAAAGTCGCTCTCCACGCCGAAATCGAGACCTTCACCGTAGTAAAGCTCGGAATCAAGCTATTAGGAAATTTCGCCTGGGTCAAAAGGAACGAGGAGAGAGGGGTATTACCGATCAACTGACGCTCAATCGTAGGCCAACTAGAGCCTGAGAATGGGAGACACCAGTGTCTTAATTGACGTACCACTATAGCCTTATGATATGCTTCAAGGTTCGGAACTCCCATATCCCACCCCCACCCCCACCCCCCCCCCTCCCTCCGCCAATGGATATAAAGTCGCTGTCGAGCTATACGAGGCCTCCCCCTATTCCATATAAATTTCATCAATTGGTCTTGCAGTTTCCGAAATAGGAAACTAGGCATAGGGACCATGACCATCCTAAAAATGTACAGTATCTTAGGGAGGATGAGCATTTCGTATAGTACCATTCGGCCCATCCATGAAGGCTCAGTGTTTGACAGACGTTGCAATTCAGCCTGTAATTTAGCATGTAAGGGGAGAATATTGATTTGAGCCAGCTTAGAGGTCGTAGAACATAATTTGATACCCAAGTAAGGGATCTACACCTCTTCCCATCAAAACGAAAATTCCCCTTGAATATCCTGGCACAGTGGACGTCCGGTTTTAACCCGCGTTACACGGACATGAAATACGCTCATGTGAATAAGGCCTAAGGGTCAGTTCACACGTAGAGTAAATAATGCAGATTTTCCACAACAGATTTCGTTGCAGTAAATACAGTAGCAGCAAAGTGGATGAGATCGAACAAATCTCATCTAAATGCTAGACTAAAAAAAAAACTTAGAAATTAACCTGCGGTGCGTTTTTATTTTGCATCAGGTCAATTGTAATTGCTGCTTATTTGTTGGAGGTTTTTCCCATTGAATTCAATGGGGAGGTAAAACCTGCAACAAATAGCAGATGTAGTTTTTTTTTCCGACAGCAAAGCTGCGATTCCGCTTCAAAAAATGCAACAGAATTTTTTTTTAAATCTTCTACTTACTTTGTGTTTCTTCGTCCAGGCCGGCCTCCTGGGATGACATTTCAGCCCATGTCACCGCTGCAGCCAATCACAGGCTGCAACAGTCACATGGAGGCTGGCTACAGGACACGTCACCATGGTTACTTAAGTATCAAACTTTTTTTTTTTCCCCCTACGTGCAGTTTGCCGTAGCGGACATTACGGCCAAAGGACGGAACCACAATTTGGTGCAGTTTTTCGTCCGGAACTCCCTGCGGCACACCGGGTAGTATATGCGTTGTGCTTTTAAGCAGCTTATCCGCTCTGTGTGAACATAGTCTTAATGTAGCCACAAACAAATGACTTGCCATTGATCCTGAAAATTTCTGCTGCATCTAGCAGCAACTTAAATTGTTTGGGGTAAACCAACTGTCCCCCCTACGTTTGCGGTCAGGAAAAACTAATATCAGACATTTGGCATTAAACCAGATACATTGTTCCCTGGGTAGATAAGGGGTGGCAGGAGATGTCTGGAAGCCCCTTTTCCCACTCCACAGGGCCGTAAACACGTAAGTTTCATGGTATATGAAGTAAACGGCAGGTTCAGCTGCCAGTAGTATTTAACCCCTTCCCCCTGCTTGCATTCTGGGCCCTAATGTCCAAGCCATTTTTTACATTTTTCCATTGTCACATTCGAAGAGCTGTAACTTTTTTATTTTTGCGTCGGCATAGCTGTATAAGGTCTTGTTTTTTGCGGGACGACTTGCAGTTTTTATTGGTACCATTTGAGAGTAGATGCGACTTTTTGATCACTTTTTATCACATTTTTTTGAAGTCAGGATTAACAGAAAACAGCAATTTTTCCATAGTTTATTTTATCTTTTACGGCGTTCACAGTGCGGGTTAAATAATCTAACAGCTTTATAGTCTGGGTCGTTACGGACGCGGCGATACCAAATATGTGTAACTTTTTTGCTTTATTGTAGTTTTTTTTTAATAGTAAAGCATTTTGTAAGGGGAAAAAGTGGGTTTTTCATTTTTTTTGTTTCACTTTTTTTTTTTTATTAACTTTATTAAACTTTTTAACTTTTTTACTAGTCCCACTAGGGGACTTCACTATCCTCCGATCGCTATTATAATACACTGCAATACTTTTGTATTGCAGTGTATTACTGCCTGTCCGTTTAAAACGGACAGGCACCTGCTAGGTCATGCCTGCGGCATGATCTAGCAGGCATTCGCTCCAGGCAGACCTGGGGGTCTTTATTAGACCCCCGGCTGCCATTAGAGACACAGACACTCGGCGATTTTATCGCCAGGTGTCAGTGAGATGAGGGAGCTCCCTCCCCATCTCCAAAACCACTCAGATGCGGTGCTCGCTATTGCGCACCGCATCTGAAGGGTTAAACGGGCGAGATCGATACTAATATCGATCTCACCCGGCAGAGCAGGGACGCCTCTGGCAGCTGAGAGCAGGGAGATTTCACGGCTCCCTGCTCTGTTTACTTTATTCTACAGCAGCGACGTAGAATAGCGGCGCTCTAGAATAAAGCCCACTAATGACCGCCGTAAAAAGACGTATCGGCGGTCATTAAGGGGTTAATTCTTTAATTTTTGTCATAGAACTCAGCTCTGACTTGTGCTTGTACACAACAGCCAACCAGATCAAGGGGACCTGCAGTGTAAAGCATGGGGGGGTGTGAGGAAAAAAAAAAAAAAGCTGCCTAAACATTAATGGACAAGTCTTTACATAAACAAATTGTATATATTTAGTGTATCTAAAATACTTACTACAAATATTCCAATGTTATAATAACGACTTTGCTGTTACTCTTAACTTTTCCACAGTAACTAACGATCTTAAATCGAAGATAAAAAAAAAAGTAAATGATCTTTTATTTTTATAAAAACGAAAATATTTGTTACAATTTTCACATTTTACAGGAAGGAGGAGGGTGAAAAACTGACACATACATATATGAAAGAGGTTCAGTATCACCAATACTCAGGAATATACAAGACGGTATAAAATACTGCCACCTAGGAAACAAAAAATAAGACTCACATAGGTCAAAAATGGCTATTATGTACCGTACACTTGTACACCAGCTCTGCGGTGACATGGTAGCCGGATGGTCTAAATATCAGGAAGCGTTAAACAACACAAAGACATCAATCATCCAGGACATACGGCGACAAGCAATGGAAGGGTCTAGAAGATCCAAGACACGAGTAACATTCACTAACCTACAGCAAGGCTCTGTTCACATTTGGGATTTACGCTACAGCTTTTGAGTATTTTTGATACCTAGAATACTGGAGCACCAAAAACAACAACTAACCAATATAACCCAGCTTTCCTTGACTCCTGAATGGCAAAGCTACCTAGGTTTTTCAGTGATACATCCACAGCTCCCGTATGTCCACAGATTTGCCATTTAGTGGCCTAGTAATGCAGAGCGACAATGCAACACCAATAGTTTATACAATACTCTGAAGACATCAGCAGCAGCATTTATTTCCCCAATCACTGAGGTGTAAAAACATGACCGTCCCCACATCAGTCACTGTACAGCGCGGATGAAAAACAAGGAGGTCAGACCACAGAGCAGGACACGTGGACATGAGGGTCAGGTGGAGGATCCTGCCTATAAGGCCTAATTCAGACGAGCGTGTTCGGTCCGTGATTTCCTGGACCGAACACACTGCAGGGAGCTGGGCTCCTAGCTTCATAGTTATCCATGAGCCTAGGAGTCACTGCCTACTAGTGGGACAACTGTCTCGTACTGTAATCATGTCTTCAGTACGGGACAGTAGTTCCACGGAGAGGCAGGGACACCCAGCGTCATAGATAATTGACGACAATTTTAGATTTCAGCTGTGAAGGTTTCTGCTCTGCAGGCATAAGATTTGTCTGAAGTGTCTTAGTTCTTGGCAGGATTAGAAGCTTCGGCATTTAAACTCCTGCTAGATCTTCCCTATGCCATTAAGAAGCACTTAATAGCTGTGGGCAGAAGCAGAGGGATCACTTGCTCATTCATTCCGGAAGGAGCTGAGTGGGGGGGGGGGGGGGGTAGAAACATATATAGAGCTAGTTTAATGGACAAATGGGAGCAAGATAAGTATACAGGATAATAATCAATGCAGAAACAATGAGCAGGTAGCTGGCAGAATACCAGGGAATGATGGCACCAAATATCAGTCTGCGCACCAATGTCTCCATTTATGATGCCACCCCACTAAGATAAGTGTCATATGATGCATGTGATAGGGATACAGTCTGTGTAGTGCTGGGAGACCCCAAAGTTTGCTCATGAGCCAACACTGAGCGGAGCCGTTTCTCATACAAGCTCTCATCCAGACTGATCTGGGCCGTCCGCAGTTCACCTAAGTGAGCAGTCTGCTGAGGGTTATTGTTGTGCGGAGACAAAAGCTGGGAATCCCAGTCCGATTCTGATGAAGCTTCATACTGTACCAGCTTAGGGTTGAAGCACAGTGTGGGGGGAGAGCATTCATCCTCGGCCGCTCTATTAACGTGGTCTCTGTCCAGCCATTCACTAAACACAGGGCTTGTTGTCTGGTTCATAGAACTGGGAAGCTGGTGAAATACCCACATAGGCAGTGGCTGGCAATGTAACGGCTGTCTTTTCGCTGGAGGGTCACATGGCGACCAGCAATGCTTTCGTTTACCTCCGCACCAGTCTGTATCAAGCACCAATGGCTCCGGGTCTTGTGTGTCAACCAAGTTACCTAAAGGCGCAGTACTTGGTGTAACGGTGACATTATCTTCCGCCGCTGGTTGACAAGGTGACAACGGCGACCGTTCTATGGATAAGTGGTTACTCGGTTCTGTCTGTAACGCACATGGAGAATTTAACAACCGTACATTTTCTTTAGAAACCAACAGCCGGTGTTGATCAACTGCAGACACAACGGATGGCACCTCTGCACCTGAAACATCCATCACGGGACACTGTCCGGCAGTATCCAGGTGTAATGTGCACTCGCTTCCAATAGCAGGCGCTGCAGGGTGTTTGACGTACAGTCCAGCACTTGGCATGACCTGGCGCTCATCAGCCAGCAAATTGTTAGTTTGGTGAGGAGCAGAATAAATCATTTGTGGCTCTATATGTGCAGGGGTAATAGGATCTCCTGGTACTGGCTCACTAGAAGATCCTCTGAAGCCATTCTCTGCCAGTGCATGAAAAGGATCTACTATGAGGACTAGTGGCGATTGGATCGGTGCATTCTCCACAGCCAGGTCTTCATGTTGCTCCAGGACATGTACCGGAGGTATAACAAGCGACTGGACCGTATACACCGAGGTTAGCCCGGCTTCCTCTGTGTACCAGGAGACCTCAGTAACAAGCCCCATATGGGCAGCCTCCCCTGCCACACAGGTATCTGCTAGGGGTAGTAGTGCATTTGTTGTACTCACTGTACATTGGTGCCCATTGTCTTCTACAAGTATATTCTCTGGTGACCTGCCAGCGTGTTCTTGTGCGGGATCGATCACCAGGTTTCCCAGACTGTGGTTATCCATGGGACATGCGGCCTCTTTTATCTCTGGTGAAACCAGGGCGTGCTCCACTGTGGGAAGTTCTACGATGAAGTCCACAGGTTGTTCCTGGGATTCACTTAGTCTGTTCTCCTCAAACCCCAAGTATTCCTCTAGCGGAGGTTCCTCTAAACTCGATGGTGGGGGATTATCTTCACATTGCTCTTCAATGGGTTTAAACCTTAAAAATAGAACAAATGCAAATTTATCCGGATTATAGATCTAGATTTGCAAAGTTGAAGTCTGTCAGACTTCTCATAGGTGTCCGATCACTCAAAAGGTTATCCAGCATTGAACCTGGGTATTGGGTAATGCTGCATATCCTTGTGTATGAATGGACTTTACATTTGTGGTATAAAATACACAGACATTTCCTAACCATTGTGCGATTTACAGCTACAGCTCCTCGGTTCCATCAGCTGATGGAGTAGACTGCGGTGCTTCTGTGCATTACAGGCTCACTTGCTACCACACAATGAAAGAAAAGTCACATCGGTCACTATTCAGACTGGAAGCTTCTAATTCACAGGTCCCCGGCACACCGGAGGCTACAGGGGTTGGATTACTGATAAAATCCTATTTCCGGACGTACGTCTCAGTAGCCAGAGATTGTTTGGATCTGTCTCTATAGCAAGTGCAGCATTAGTACGAGTGACCTCCGGAATATCTGCAGATCACACGACATGTACACTGCTCTGCAGCGAACGGAGGAGTTAGAAAATCTATAATGGAGGCCACGATTTCTTCCTACGGGAAACAGGTTGTTTTTTTAAGCAAGGAGTAATACCTACTGAGTCCTAAGCCACACATGTGATTTAGTAGGTATAAGGTGGATCTTCTCCCACTTATTAAAAGGGTTGTCCCAAGATCAAATGTTATTCACAAACCAAAAGATAGGTGATAACATGGTGATTGGTGGGGGTCTGACCGCCGGAAACCCACTGACCACAAGAATGGGGGTCCCTTTCCTCCGAATGAATGGATGGAGCGCCAGGTCACGTATGCGCACTGCCGCTCCATTCACTGACTGCCGGAGATATGAGTACAGCGCTTGGCAACCTCTGGCAGTGCCTTAGAGAATGGCGCAGCCGGGCACATGCACTTTCTGCCGCTCCATTCATTTGGAGGAATGGGACCCCCCACGATCAGCATATTATCACCTATCCTGTGGTTAGGGGGTAACATTTACTCTTGGGACAACCCTTTTAACCCTTTCAGGACCAGACGAATCTTCGTTTTTATGCCTTTGTTTTTTCCCCCCCGCCTTCAAAAAGTCATAGCTCTTCTTTTTTCGTTGACACAGCCATATGAGGGCTCCCTTTTTACGGGACAAGTTGTACTTTCTAATGTTAATATTATGTGCGATGTACTGGGAATCTGGGGAAAAAATTCAGAATGGGGTGAAGGTGGAAAAAAAACAGCAGTTCTGCCATTTTCTTATGTATGTTTTTTTTACAGTGTTCAATATACGGTTAAAATGACACGTTATCTTTATTCTGCAGGTCAGTACGATCACGGTGATACCAAATTTATATTTTAGTACCTTTAATTTTTTTTTCCAAGTTTGAAAGAAACAAAATGTTTTGCATCGCCATATTGTGACCCCTGTAACTTTTTTAGATTTGTGCTAAGGGCTGTATAAGGGTATGTTCACACGCAAACGCAAAATACTTCTGAAATTATGAAGCTGTTTTCAGGCGAAAACAGCTCCTGAATTTCAGACATTTTTGCAAGTACTCGCGTTTTTCATGGACGTAATTGGATCGGTTTTTCAATGGAGTCAATGAAAAACGGCTCCAAAAACATCCCAAAAAGTGACATGCACTTGGATTAGATCTTGAAATATCCGCTCATGTAATACTTTGCTCGAGAACAGTCTTTTCCCTAAAACTTTATAAAAGGCCCCTGAGGTCCCAGTAAATGATTAAGAGCCTATCAGGGAGCACGCTAGCTATAGTCCCGTATATAAAGAAAACGCTGTGTATCGCTCCTGCAGGATAGGAAATGACTTCAAAACTAATGCATCAGCTTTATGGCTAAAAGTTCTGACCACTGAGCCAAGACTCCATAAAAAGGGCCCGGGCAACGGATCATAGGACGAGAACATGGAGAGCACTTACCCATGAGGCAATGAAACCAGGTCATAGACGATCTGAGATGTGATGTCATCAATGACTTTGTAATTGGAAGCATTGAGAGCGAAGAGACAGTGCTGCTCGCTGATCAGGTGCTGCAGGAGGTGAAGGACAAGCAGGGTGTGATCTTGTACCGATCGGCTCCATTCTTACCATTCAATGGCCTAGAACGCTCCTCTTACCTCACTAAGCTTTGCGTATGCCGTCTGGCAGCACTCGCAATATCCACTTTTCTCCCAGTTCAGTGTTCTCTCCTCTTCATCTTTCTCTTGTTCCCTTCAAACAGAATGAAGGGGCATTAATATACAAGACTATTTAAACTGCCCCTCCCGCGCGTTCCGAATACCCAACATTTGTGTCATTTCTAGGAAACATTTTCCTTGCTAAATTAGCACGGCAATACCACGCAGTAACACAGGTCACCACAAGGTGGGAGATGGTGAGCTGGTCCTTGCTACCTCCATCATGCCACTGAACACAGTCTGACTAGTGCAGGAAATTGTAATCGGTGTCAATAAGCGACTTCACGTGCAGCCTGTATATAGTCACCCATTATAAATACTCATGACGTTCCACCAATGGCACGACATCCAGCAACTTTATAATACTAGTAAAAATAACAGCACTAAACCCCCCCCCCCCCCCCCCAAAAAAAAACACAACAATTTTAGTTACTTACTATAGAGGCAAAAAGGTGAAATGCCACTTTAAAAATATTGCAATATTTTTCTTTAATAAATTGCGAGACATCTTGACATTAACTTAAATTAAATAAAGGCCCTTTAGTACAAAGTGACACAAAAACAATAGAGTCCTAAACTAAATGTTCAGAAGATTAAAGAGAAGCCGGCACAAAAACGCTTGAGTGATCAGTATTCGGACTGCTGAGCGCCCTCTTTTGATATAAAGAGGCTCTGTCACCACATTATAAGTGGCCGGTCTCCTACATAATCTGATCGGCACTGCAGTGTTGATAACAGCAGTGGTTTTTATTTTGAAAAACGATCATTTTTGAGCAAGTTATTAGCTAGTTTAGATTTATGCTAATGAGTTTCTTAATGGACAACTGGGCGTGTTTTTACTTTTTACCAACTGGGTGTTGTACAGAGGAGAGTATGAGGCTGACCAATCAGCGTCATGCACTTCTCTCCATTCATACTCCGCACAGCGAGAGCACGCTGTAATGTCACATACACCCTCATTAACGTTACTGAAGTGTCTTGAGAGTGAATAGACATCACCTCCAGCCAGGACGATGTCTATTCACACTCCTGACACTTCGGTAAAGTTTGTGTGGGACTTACTCACACAGCATAGCGAGATGTCGCTGTTCTGTAATTAAGTCCCACACAAAGTTCACCGAAGTGTCGGGAGTGTGAATAGACATCGTCCTGGCTGGAGGTGATGTCTATTCACAACACCCATTTGGTCAAAAGGTAAAACGCCCAGTTGTCTATTAAACTAAATTGGCATAAATCTAAAATTCCTCATAACTTGCTCAAAAAAAGATTTTTTTTCAAAATAAAAAACATCTACATTACAGCGCCGATCACATTATGTAGGGGATAGGGCACTTATAATCTGGTGACAGAGTCTCTTTTAAAGCGCATCGCATCGCTCAATGTTTTCTGAGTATTATACGAGCTTATGTTACTATATATTCTCTCTTCTGTCCACTTTTGAGAAAACATTAACTCTGTCTATGTGACTGCCTGCCTTTGAAGGCGTCCAATTAAAGAGCAACTACACTACAGGTCGTAGAGACATATTGAAAGTTTGGATTGGTGGGGTCCGGGTGCGGAGACCCCTACTGTCGCTGAAATGAAGGTGCAGAAGCGCTCAGCTGAGTGATTTCCACCTTCGGCTGTGATCAGAGCTCATTGTCAGGCTGAAGACGGCTCATATAGAAAGTCTACAAAGAGTGTTCAGCCAGACAGGGAGCGCGGATCACAGCCGAAGGAGTAAAGTTATCAGCTGAACACTTCTACACCTTTGTTTCAGTAATGGTGGGGTCTCCGCACCTGGACCCCCACTGACTCATCTAACTTTTGATAGGTCATAGACGTATCGAAAGTTTGGAAGTCTAGTTACTCTTTAAAGGCTTCGATTAATTGTATACACTAGGATTTTTTATGCGTTTATCATTCACCTTAAAATGATACAATAACTTCACTGTACAGGTTAAGAGTACGGGGACAATAAATATGTGGCTGTTAATTACTTTTGGGGATTTTTACTAAATAATAATTGTATTTTTGCAACTTTTTTACCTAACTATGCAGGCAGGATGAGAGAACAATGTTACACCCCCAGCCTGCAATCCCCTGCCCTGAGACTAAACAAGAAAATATGATCGACTACGGCACACAATATTGGAAAAAATATACAAATTTTATTAAATTACAGACATGAGACAATTAAAAGATGGAATAGGGGATAAGTCACACAATAAAAAGACGTCACATCAATCAAAAGGTCGGATGTGAGTATTGTGTCAACATGTAAGCAGTTTACATTGTAGCAGCAAGAGGAAATGTATATAATCACAGAGGAAGCGGTGTCCAGTTGAGATCACAGCAGATGAGAGCCAGACATGTCCAAAAACAACGATATGGTAAGTACAAAAATATGGTACTAGTGGTTGTAGCGATATCTGAAGAAGTATGAGAGGTAAGTATAAATCGCAGGAAGTTAAATGAACGATGTTATAGGACAGTGTTACATACCAAATATATTTGGAGTCAAAGGAGGTAACCAAAGATAATGGACATAATAAGGCAATAGCTGCTAGACAGGACAAGAGTTATGAAACATACCGGTGGACATGATGGTACAACCCCGGACGAAGGCAGTTGCCGAAACGCGCGTCGGGTTCAGACGTCTCATCTCACACCTCCATCATGTCCACCGGTATGTCTCATAACTCTTGTCCTGTCTAGCAGCTATTGCCTTATTATGTCCATTATCTTTTAATTGTCTCATGTCTAATTTAATAAAATTTGTATATTTTTTCCAATATTGTGTGCCGTAGTCGATCATATTTTCTTGGTTTAGTCTCATGTTAATCATTGATCGATGCACCAAGTATATCTTGGTCTTTACCCAGGATTCAATATAGTGCATGTAATACAGTTGGCAATTATGCTTTACATTTTACTGGTTATCTCTTCTTAGCACTACGTTCTATTGCATTCTGTCTGTTGGTATTCTATCGGTTTAAATCCCCTGCCCTGGCAAATTAAATGGCAGCGACCAGTATTTACAGCGCACCTCCAGTTGCAATCTCCTGCCTGAACCGACATCAGGCGTGCAGCGACGCAACTATACACAGGGCGGTACAGTTCCTGCTCTAATTAATAGGACCGATGCACGATACTCTAGATGTTGTACGGTTGCCATTGCAACTGTGCCGACCGGTAGCATCTTTCCATGCCAGCTGTCAGATCGGGTGAGAGATCGCAGCTGGAGACACACTTTAAAAAAAAGAGCCTCCTCCTTTTAAAAAGCACCATGCCGATGGTGCTGAAGGGGTGAACGGCCGGGATTGGAGTGATCGCAGCCAGGCTTCTGCCACTATAACCCACCTTGTGCACTATACATGGGGATGCAGCAATTTATCACTTCACCAACGTGCATAATAATGCGGGAAGGAGATGAGGGAATGGGGTGATTGTAGATGGTTTAGGAATGATAAATGTTACTGTGTATTAATACATTAAACCTAGACCAGCTTCATTCTTGGAAGGTCATCCAGTTGGGTTAACCCCTTTAAGGTGTACTTGAAAGAACAGACAGGAGGACATACCCAGGGTCTCGGTCTTTGTGTGTACTGTTGTTGGTGTGAGCAGTTTCAAAAGGACTCCTGTCTGAAGAGATAAATGAGCACTCAGGGAACTTGGAGAAGGAGAAGTGGATTGGACGGTATTTTCTGCGGAGAGTAAATAAAAGCGTATATAAAATTAGAATCGGAACCGTAACATCTACAACAGAAACTTCCTGCAAATCCTAATAGTGATCTCTGGTTCATCACCTTACGGCAGGAGATCCATAGATTGTATAAAGTGAACTTGTCTTATTTCCCCCTATGAAACTAGCAGCACGATTACCGCATGCGGTTTTTAAAATGTTATTTTATAAAGAACTGGTTTTGCTGTGGTGCAGTATAAGGCCCCGTTCACACTGAGTTTTTTGCAGGTAGAAAATTCTGCCTGCACGCCCTTTGCCGAGTTTTTAGCTCGCGCCCATTGAGCGCCACTGGCAAAACCGCCGCGAAATACGCTTTCTCTACCTCCCATTGATGGCAATGGGAGGTCAGAGACGTAAGGCATGTCTCTTTCTTTCCGCAACCGTTATTTTTCCGCTCGCGGGAAAAAAAAAAAAAAAAAGTCTCTGCCTCCGATTTAAATCAATGGGAGGCATTTTGGGACTTTTTTGGCATGTTTTCCACGTCAAAAAACTCCATGTGAACAGGGCCTAAATGTGTATATACAGCGGATTGTTTTTTTTTAGCCAATTGTATCATAATCAACCCTATTTATCATGTGATTGGCTGAATAGTTGTACAAGTGGAACGGAACAAATAGGAGCAATTATTCTAAAATCATAAGTGCTCAGTCTCCGAACTCTTGGGGTATATTCACATTTGGCAGATTTGTTGCAGAGACTTTTGTGATTAAAAAGCCATTCCATTCGTTTGAATGAGGTGGTTTCTGCCGGGTGTGAATGGATTTTTACAAACTCACTCAGATGTATGGAGAAGAGGCAGAAATCCGTGCAACAATTTTAAACGTTTGAGCATTCCCTCAGGCCTCTTTCACATGGTAGTATTTTGCCTCAGTATTTGTAAGGGCTTATTCACAGGAACGTTGTGTGCGTCCGTGTGACGGCTGTTAAAACAACGGGCATCACACGGACGCATTTATTTCAATGGGGCCGTTCACACGGCCGTTGTCTTAACCGACCGTGTGAAGGGTCCGTTGAAGAACAGAACGCGACCGGTTTACTCCCGTTTTCACGGATCCCTCCATAGACTCTAGTTTATGGGGATCCGTGAAAATGGGACCCGCACGGGTGCAAGTAAAAGCCAGGAGTGGAACCGACACAGGAAAAAAACAGATCTATAATGTAAAGGTTTTTAACTCTTCCTTGTTTTGCATCAAATCCGTTTACAATGGTCTAATCCACAACACATAGTGCAACTCTCCCAAATGACTGCATCATTGTGGAACAGACCATTGTACACAGATAATGGAGGGGTGCTGACTACACTATGGTTCAGCCAGCATTTTTCTCTGTGGTTTGTAAGGTAAACAAGGAAGGCATCACTCACCTGCTCTGGTCCTCGATCTTCAAAAAGGGGGTTTTCAATTTACCAACTGCAAAATATTTAAGGAGAGAAAGTGGTTACAAGACTTTGAAAGAACATCCCCAGTGGGGACAGAATTGTATATAAAGATCCTCATTCGAGGACTGGGCAACAGCTTCCTCTCCAGCACTAAATGCCACCTGCACTTGCCATGAAGTTAGGTTCACAGAAAACCCCCCCCAAAAAAATATTAATACTTACAAAGATAAAATACCATTATTTATTGGCATACTCCTATAAAGGAAGATGTAAATGATACAGGGGCAGTGACTCACCTTTTAGTGTCTGTCCTATACCACCAGGTCCTTTCCCCTAAAATATATACAATAATCAATACACATGGGACTGAGGAACTAAAGAAAATTAAATGTTGCCCATAGCAACAATTGTATTAGTTACTATGGGAAACACATATCCAACTTTTACTTTGCATCCTTGACTCTAGCACCATTTAGGAAATGCAGCAATCATCATAACGTCCACGACATCGCTTACCGCAGTGGACCTGTTAGCGCGCCGTTGTGTGGAGCACTCGAGATATTCCAGGACCTCTGAGAATAAGACTAGATAAGGAACGAAGCGGAAGAAACTGGCGCAAACAATATTTATACTTCATCTCCGCAATGGACTTTTTGTCAGACTCCTATAACACCATCTACAGGCTATGAGGGGGTACTACGCTCATTAAAGACTAATGACAGCATTTGTGCGCCATCTTCCCCATTCCGGAGTTTACCTGCTTGTTTAACCCCTTATGGGGGTTGATGCTGTTAATGTTCTTACTTCAAGCATCACGGTCTTATGATTATGGCGCTGTAAATCTTTCATTATGCCTCATCATCGACAGTAAAGAGAATATTAAATATGCGTAAAGTTGTAAGTGACGTTTACAAAAAGGATACCGTCCACATGGAGGATACAGACTCCCCAAGAACAGGCGCTGGTAAGTATGCTGCTGCACTCCTGAAGGGGGAGAAAAGGCACCAAGGATTTAGAAAAGCGTAAAAAGGAGCGAGGTAACGATGTAAAAGTACAGAAAGAGCGCGATGCGAGGAGTGCATAAAAACAGAGGATAGGAATGAAGACGGCTTAAGATGTGAAGAAATCCTCAAAATAATCATACCTGGGTCTGCACAACTTTCTTCAGCAGCTGCTTTCCCCGGCTGTAGGGTATTCTCTATGGAAGAGAAAGAGGGCAGGAAACAATGAGGAGACGCGGAGCCTATAAAACGTTATAGGTGGGAGAATACAGTTATACAACAGCAGAAGCTGAAAAGTTCCTATGGAAGACGACATCCCATAACCACATGTAAACACCAGGATCAGCCCGTACATCAGCGACTTGCCTGGATTATGTCCTACTACACTGAAGCCTACGTGGAAAAAGTCACGGTCAGGGGATGCTGCGGTCCCTAATACTGCCTGTATTTCATATACAGAGTGAATGACATTGTTTAAATGGCATTCACGTACATGTAACATTAAGACCCTGCATAAGGTGAAACAAAGCCGCAATGTGTGAACGAGGCCCGACCTCTATTTTCTCTGTAGTGGGAGGCTGGGAGCGGCCTCCTTTTCTAGAACTGGAAGCTCCATGGGCGACATCTGCAGCTTTTTTGTTCCTCGTCACCACGTAGTTCACATCTTTACTGAGGAAACTCTCAATAACCTGTAAGGGAATAATACAGAAATAGCGTTAAACATTGATCCGCCATGTTGTGCATGCATCGAATCTTACGCGCAATGCAGATAACCTAAAAGGCTGTGTTCACTATTTTACACACTTTATTTACCTACATAATAAGTGGAGTAGATACATTACTTATCTGGTACTGAGCCTGGGGCACTGAACAAGTAGGGGATGCTGGAAGATTTCAGCTCTGAAGTATTATGCAGTGCAGCTCTGGACTAGAAGACAGGCTGTAACTTTGAATTACTTATTGTGTGCTAATCCTATGTCATGACAGAGTTACTCAACTTTGTGTAGATTACTTTACTTCCAAGGGCGGATTTACATGAGCGTGTGCGTTTTGCGCGCGCAAAAGGCACTTAACAGCTCCGTGTGTCAGCCCCGTATGATGCGCAGCTGCGTGATTTTCGCGCAGCCGCCATCATTATGACACTCTGTTTGGATGTTTGTAAACCGAAAAGCACGGGGTGCTTTTCTGTTTTCTTTCATACTTTTTACTGCTGCTGCGCGAATCACACGCGTCACACAGAAGTGCTTCCGTGTGCTGCGCGTGATTTTCACGCACCCATTGACTTCAATGGGTGCGTGATGCGCGAACAACACACAAATATAGGACATGTCGTAAGTTTTACGCAGTGGACTCACGCTGCGTAAAAATCACGGACTGTCTGCACGGCCCCATAGATTAATATAGGTCCGTGCGAGGCGTGTGAAAATCACGCGCGTTGCACGGACGTATATCACGTTCGTATAAATCCGGCCTAAATGTGAACTGAAACTTAAAGACCTAGGGCGTACTCTTTTTTTTTTAGATGAATGGGGTGACACTGAGTAATGGTTTTTTGATTTTTCTAGTGCTTTTTATTCAATAAGGCCGGACCGAATGAAATGTAAAATGGAAGGAATGCATATTAATTCTGGAGTGTCAAACTGGATATTTGATTACTTACCGGGACGCCCCCAGTGTGTGTAGTGGAAAATGCACTTCGAGGATTGAAATCAGTGATATCGGAGCACCTCAGGGGACTGTGTTATCGCTGTTTTTATTTGCGCTATCGGAAGCGGTCATCTGCAGAAGTTCTCTGATGATACTGTATTATGGGGGCGGTAAAGGGGGGCTGTGATAAAGAATACAGGGATGTGATATTTGAATTTGTTAAATGGAGTGTGGAAAATGGGTCAAAGTTAAAAATAAGGAAAACTAAAGAAATGATAATCGACTTACGCAGACAAAGGGACCGTGGTGCCGGTGACCATTTATAATCAGGAAGCGGAGAGGGCGATAGCTTATTAATATTTGGGTCAGAATTTAGATTGGATTGAGAACACTCAAAAGATGCACAAAAAGGCAATGAGTCGGTTGTACTTTTTACCTACTTATTTAATGTATAATCAAATGATGGTAATGCTTTAAAAACTCTGTGGGGGCGAGCGTTTTATTCCATGGTGCGGAAATATCAGAGAAGCGGAAAATAGTAATGTGATTAAAAAGGGAAAATCAATCCTGGGCAGTGGAGTGCCGTATTCCATGAGGTGTCGAATAAAAGGTTATTGAGGAAGATCAGTGCAATTCTGTTAGAGTCGCCGCATCCGTTACGTAATATTTTAATTGCTAAACAAAGTTGTTTTAGTGATCGACTGCTACAATTTCGTTGTAGTAAAGAAAGATTGAAACACTTTTATGCCAAAAGCCATTGCACTTTATAAGGCTATGTTCACACGGGGTCTTTTGCCGAGTTTTTTGACGCGGAAACCGCGTTGCAAAACTCGGCAGAAACGGCCCGAGAACGCCTCCCATTGATTTCAATGGGAGGCGTCGGCGTCTTTTTCCCGCGAGCAGTAAAACTGCCTCGCGGGAAAAAGAAGCGACATGCCCTATCTTCGGGCGCTTCCGCCTCCGACCTCCCATTGACTTCAATGGGAGGCAGGAGAAAGCGTGTTTTATGCCCGCGGCGCTCAATGGCCGCGGGCGAAAAACGGCGCGATAATTGCTGTTCACACGGAGTATTTTGGGGGAGGAATATCTGCCTCAAAATTCCGTTTGGAACTTTGAGGCAGATATTCCTCCCCCAAAATACTCCGTGAGAACATAGCCTAATATGTCTGTATAGTTGCGTCACGATGAATATTAAGTGTTCAGATGATAAAGTTTGATCTTCTCTGTATGGAAAACACACCAAAAATAGCCATAAATATTTGTAAATTCCATGCTAAAGAAACCGCCACAGATTATTGATAATGTGACAACTATATCAAGATGTGGACGACAAGAAATATAGTTGTAGAATACCTTTTTGTATTGGCAAACTGTGCAGACACTGAACAAGCAGGGAATGTGGGCAGATTTCAGCTCTGAAGCCTCAGTTCATTAATAAAAAGAAAAAAAAAAAAAAGGTATCATACAACTAGAATTTTTTGTCTCTACAGATCGCAAACCCGGTAAATGACTGGAAGCGGGCCGCACGGTCATGCTGACACATTCAGAATCCTACCATCAGCCTTCCCTTGTCGAAAATTTTGAGATCGAAAGCGCCTGGACATCACGTCTGCCACTGACGCTCCAGCAGGTACACGCAGATGAGCAATGTTACCAGACAGAGACTTATTTGTACTCACCCCACCCAGGCTGCATATGGATGTGATGAGGAGCTGGGTCTGTTTGTTGTGGGGAAGATCCAGGTAAAACAACTTCCCAGCAAAGATGATGCTTTTCCTTCTGTCCAACGTCAGGCCCCGTTCCAGATGTCGACCTTCGCACAAACACAAAAGTGACGATCATTCGACCATCCAAACCTTCTATCATTAAATAAACGATCGCACGACCGCCACCCTATTGAGAGCGATGGACGGGATCATCGTTGTCGTCCAGTTTTAATCTCTGTATCAGGGGGCCTTCAAATGTTAGGGGGGCCTACGCCTCAACACCGCAGTTTAGGAAAATGTTAGTACAAAGTGACCAACCCCTTTAAACTAAATCAGGAAAAATCGGTCGCCGTCGGCAATAAAGCCGCTTTCTCTGTTTGGATAAGGCCCAATGTTCCCACAGAAATGTCGCTATCCGGGCCAGGGAGGATGTAGATATGGCTGCACGCGGGGTCTCCATGACAACACCGGACATGACAGGAATCAGGAGACGTTATCTTCAGGCTTTGGGCCTGTCTTTTGAAGTGATAATATCCCGGCATAGAAGTGAGGTAAATAAACATGGCTGCCACCGCACACTAAAAGGTCCTTCTAGAACTTCGACTTTATTTCTAAGAATCCCTGAGAGCACATCGTAATACATACCAGGTGGCAAAGGGCTCAACGCTGCCATTACACCTGTGAGGGGAAAGACAGATACGTAAATGTGATTTCACGGTCAACCCGTCCTACACGCACCAACCAGCTCCGCCGTGGCGTCTTCCCTTCCTGCCATTTTGTTTCATCGTTCGCTCTCAGACATTGTAGGAGGGAACACACCGTGTGATGGTTTCGTCTGCAGAACGTTACGTCGCCATGGACGCCATTATGGACGTCCCACCAGGAGACTGGAGAATTATTATAAACAGCAAGAGTATTACGAGGTTATTTCATTTTTCTAACAAGTTTAATGAAAATATCCGAATATCACGTAACCCCTTAAACACACAGAAGTTTGTCATAGCGTCACCAACACGTCCATGGCGGCACCGTATATGGGAACATTTCCGCCAGTTTCAGCGCTGGCAAGTATATATTTTCAGAGGCGTAGAGAAATTTGAAGTGTCTAATAAATCACTTAGGGTCAGACAACGGTTACCGCAGCACCATACGTCATCAGTCACATTATCACTTGGTCTATAAGCAACTATATTCAGAAAAAACGCTTGACTACAAATCCCAGACGTCTCAGTCACATTTATAACGTCTCGTGCAATCCAATGAGGAGAAATACATTGTGGGAATTGTAGTTTCACCACAGCTGGCTATGTTGTATGACATATATGCCGCACCGGAACCGCCACTCACCCAGTCTCTCAGCCGTCTCCTCCGCATCAATTTCTTTTTGAAAACCAAAATTTTAAACTCAGCCACTCCCGCCTGAGTATAACAGCGACGGCAAGCCAACAAGACCAAACTACTTCTCAGGGCGGAACCAAGCAAGACGCATGCGCACTGGAGTTTCGGCGCTTGTCCCGGAGAGCGCTGCATAGCCCCGCCTCCTCGGGTAGGACCCCAACCGGGCTGGAATATGGCGGCGCCCAGCGAGCAGGTGGCAGCCGGTGATTTTGGGTCATGGTTGGACGAGCGGCTGGAAGCCTTGGGAATGGATCCGGAAGTGTACCCGGCTTACATCAAGGGGGTGCTGCGGGAGGAGGACAATCCCGAGGAGAGGGATGAGGCGCTCAGAGGCATTCTGTCTGCCTTCCTGGTGAGTCCAGCGCCGGGCGGTCTCCATTATAGAAGCCTCTACATGTTGTGAAACTATAGTTCTCGGCATGCTGGGAGTTGTAGTTTTTCCACTACAGCTGCAGAGCCTCAGATTGGATACTAGAGTTGTAAGGATCGGGAGAGAAGACTGAGGCGGTGTCTGCAGTGCTGGGAGCCTTATTAGGAAGCACTGTGCACTGGATCCCCTCCCTCCGCTACACACGTAGAGGCTTAGCGTCCCCAGCTGTTGTAGAACTACAAGTACCAGCATACTTTATTGGCGCCACATCAGTAGAGGAGGTCACTAGTAGTCAGGTGTGGGGGTGGCAGCCATAATACAATAGGGGCGATGTGTCAGAACTGGAAAAGTGGAGTAGCTGCCCATAGCAACCAGTCAGAATCAGCCTATGGTCCGTGACCTGCTTGGTTGCGATGGGAAACGACTCCACTTTTCCTTTGCACCAGCACGTCCCATGTGTGCGCCTCAAGTTTCATGGAAGTTAATACTGTTGTTTAGGCCATAGTAGTTTTAAACACCCCCTCCCCCTCCTTTCTACCTTCACCTCTGAGACTACCTAGGGCTAAAATACTTGAGTAACCATCACATGTGCGGCTTTAGATATTTAAAGTGTAGCTAAACGTTTGACAAACTTCTGACATGTCATAAGTTTGGATTGGTGGGGGTCCGAGCACTGAGACACCCACTAATCACTAGAACGAAGCCCTCGTGTGAGCGCTCAGCCGCTTTTTGTCTGGCTTTTTCCGGAAATAAATGTATCGTGTATGGACTCAATAGAAAGTCTATGAGCCTGTACTCCGATACATCGGCTTTCTGGAAAAAGCCGAACAGACCCCAAGCGGCTGAGCGCTCACACGAACACTTCAGCTGCTTCGTTCTAGATATTGGTCGGGGTCTCCGTGCTCGGATCCCCACCAATCCAAACTTCTGACATGTCTCTTTGACATGTCAGAAGTTTTTCAAACGTTTAGCTACACTTCAATCCGTAACCCAGAAATGACGAGAAGCGGGACCGTTTGGATTCACTATATAGATGTCCAACCATTTGTAGATATAAATAGGTAAAGTTTAATAATCTTATACAATTTTCCATTATACTTTGTATCAATTCTTCATGGTCTTCACAATCTCTGCTTGCTGTCAGTGACATGGAACCTTCCTTGTTCAAAACTGTCCTGGTCATGTGATGATCACACAACACATCGCTCTGATAACCATTCTGTAGTGATCATGTGACCAGGACAGATTTTTCCTTGTCTGGAAAAATATAGTGAAGTTCCCCAGTCACTGACAGCAAGGTTTACTGGTCTGTGCCTCTGACATTAGACGTCCTTCCTCATCTAGCACTTACCTCTAGAGCTGCAGATTATTCAGACAATATTGACTTTTCATGTACCAGGAGGAAGACTCCATAGAAGACGTCTGTCTAGAGATCGTCACCAAGTGGTGTGAAGCGGAGAAGGCGACCAGAGCCCAGGCCAAAGCAGAAGGTAACCTGCCATACCTGATACTGCGTCTGTGCGTCTCCTCAAAGGAACCCCTCCTATCAAGATGTATAATACAAATATCAAGACCTCAAAGGGGCTGGCCCATCAGAACGATTATACTTAGACGTTCGGGTTCAAAAAGATGGCGGCACGTATTTTTTAATAATGGAGTATGGTTGTGTGTGTGGGGGAGTGACTGGAAGGAAATACACGGTCCTACTGTAAATGGGGCGCTGCGACTACCTCCTATGGCCCTATGCAGACGACCGTAATTTTGATTCATTCATTTCTATGGCCCATGGACACCTTCCCATAAATTTACGGGTGTGCGTCCGGGCCGTAAGAATGACGCGCAAAAAAATAGGACATGTTTATGCCCGTAATCACGTATTGTGCACAGCTGCGGCCATGCGTAGGGGGCATAACTGCATCTCCTGCCGACATGTTCTATTTGCAGCAGAAGATGCAGCGTCAAACAGGGCAGTCTGGGTGCTGAGGCTGCAAATTTCAGAATGGGATCCGTCACCAGACGGAGCTCTTTATTTTAGGGCATCTATATAAGATTTCCTGTTAAAGGGAGGATAGTGGGCGACCCTTCAAATCTGATCAGCCAGAAGGTGGCCGCACATGAGCCACTTGGCCGTAAGTAGCACTGAGGACCCATATGTCTACACAGCATGCTGCAGGGTAATACTACTAAATATAAGGCTCTGTATACTGTATAGGGACGGTCATAGTGTTGGACTTCTGTTTAGTTTTCCTTTCTCTGTTTAGATGAGGTGGAAGCTCTCACCAGCATGATAGAAAAACAGGCACAAATCGTGGTGAAACCCAAAGAAATGTCGGGAGCAGAGCAGCGGAGGAAGGCTGCCCTCCTGGCACAGTATGCCAATGTTACAGATGATGAAGAATATCCTTTACTTATATAGCAGCATAAAGTAATCATTTATGGAACACTTACCACTGGTATAAAACAAAAAAATAGTCAACTAGCGGAATGTGGGGGGGACGGACAAAGTCAGCCTGCAGGACAATGAAAGATTGACAGCCGTGGTCAGGTGACGTCATCCCTACAAACAACACGTAGTCAAGGAACAGAGGGGGACACAGGAGACGTATATTTTAAAGTTTCTTTTATGCCCATAGATCCGCTTTTTATACAACCCCCCCCCCCCCCCTTCAGGCCAGGTTTAGACAGGGCAGTTTTTGTGGGTTTTCTTTCAGCAAAGCCAGAACTGGGTCCTGAAGGGTGGAAAAGTACAAATGAAAGACCAATAATTCTCCCTTTTTGGATCCACTCCTCAGTTTGGCTTATAGGAGGTTGTTAGGCACGGGTCGGTTTCTCATACAGACGACCTATCCACAGGATAGGTCATCCGTATATAATCGGTGGATCGGGAACCGGGTGTTATGCAGTGGTTGGTATCGGTAGCAGATGACTCCGTAGACTGTATAGCGGCTGTGCCGTGTTGCTGCAACTCTGCTCTTATTCACTTGAATAGGAACAGTCCTTCAGCATGGCCGCTGTACAGTGTATGGAGCCATCTGCTACCGACACCAACCACTGCATGACATCCGGTGCCCAGAGGCAGCTGATCGGGTCAGAGTCCTGGTGTCGGTACCTCACCGTTCATATACTGATGACCTATTCTGTGAATAAGTCATCAGTATGAAAAACTGCCCGCAACCTTAACAAAAAATAGAAAAAACTGCACAGAAATTACATCAATAACAGGCTTGTGTGAAAACAGCCCAATCAGTTAAAGATAATCAGTTATGGCAGGCCGCCCTCATTAATTAAGGGGTATTTCGTTGACTGTCGAGTATTTCATTGGTCATCCCCTTAATCCGTAGCGCAAGAGGAGTGCTCCCGGGCATACCGCTGATCTGGTGGCACATTCAGAGATGCATCGGGCTATTTGGATATTGGCATTAGGTATTAATTTCTTAATGATCTGGGATAGTCACACATTTTATAGTTAGAATAACACTAAAGCCTATTTGTCAGTCAAGAGCAACTTACCCACTTGTTGACCGTTTCCACATATAAGCACTTTTATTTTTCTACATTTCAGTGTAAACCGCTAACTCTAAAGTGATAAGCACAACCTCATATGATGATCTAGATCTCTAAGGGCCGGTTCACATCAGCGTTGGCTTTCCGTTCAGGGGTTCCGTCGGGTGAACCCCTCAACGGAAATTCAAATGGAATCCTTCGCTTCCGTTTGCATCTCCATTGATATCAATGGTGATGGAAACATTGCTAATGGTTTCCGTTTGTCACCATTCCGGCAGGTTTCCATTATTGTGACGGAATCAATAGCGCAGTCCGACGGAACCCCTGAATGGAAAGTGAACGCTGATGTGGCCCTAAGGTGCTAGATTTCCTATAACCACGGAATGACTAAGTCTCTGTAAACCTCTACATCGGGGGGGGCCTCCGTTGCAGATCCGGCAGGGATTACCGGAAACAATATAGCAGCCACCCTGAAGGAAAGACGATGGAACTCATAAAAGTCAATGGGTTCCACTGGCGGTGTCCGTTGTGCAAAGGAACCATTGCTTCCATTATTCCTTTGTTCTGCTCCTCTGACGGAGCAGAACACACCGACGCAGGTGTGAACATAACCTAAGAGATTAGAAGGAATACGAGCGCCGCTGATCTCTACATTGTATCTTTTCTCTGTGTATGTCAATCTGTAATTACACAAGTTATCTCCTTAACTAATGATACTGCAGATGAAGTTCCGGACACCACCAGTTCTGCTGCTGCCCAGAGCAGTGATAAATGTATCCTGATTGCAATATTTATTCCTATATATCTTTTACTGTGATAATCTTCTAGGAGCTAGAGAATGGTTTCCTATGGACAGTCCCTGATAGGACAGGAGAGTAGAGATGTGTGGTGACAGCGTCCGCTGAACCCTACCAAGTATCTGCTGCTTTCTATTTTATTACCCTCACTTCTAAAATTCTGATTATAATCTGGTTGGTTGCCATAGGAAATGCCATGTTCTTTACGTCTTTTTCGCTACCCCATGCCTGTTCTGCTTATATTCGCTAAACGTCAGTTCTAACATATCTAACTAAAGACATTGATGACATTGCTAGGATATGCCATCAAAGTCCAATCAATGCCAATGCTGGCAATTTCTAAAACTAAGTGGCAGAGGTGGTATAAGAGCGTCCTGACACTTTGGCTCCTTTTGTCAGAGGCTGCATGATCGATCATTCTAGCGATCGCCAGGAATTTCATCAATTGCAGATTGATGGTATATCTTAGCGATATCAATGTCCTTCGTAAGAGAGCCCCTTTCAAGTGATAACCCCAAAGGAAACGTTTTCCTGCGTTCTTATGATAGAATCCACTCCTATTTTTGTCAAATTATATGCACCTAACCGGAACTGAAAATTCTGTAGTGTGAATAAGCTCTAATACATAGAGGGGGAGTAGTCCCTTTAAAATGTAGCGCCAGTGGTACTCTCCCGCCTAAATTTACAACGTGTGTGGAGAGATTATTCCTGCCCGCTTGGCGGTAGTTGCTGTGCCCAGAGAGAATGGTGCACATGTCGTCCAATTCTAAGAATGTTCTCTGCGTGTCGTACGATTGCGACAGTATTGCCCACAATGCAGGAATATCTCTCCACGCAAGTTGTCAGTTCGGGCAGGACCGCATAACGAGAGCTGCTGTTATCATTGAGGATCTTTAACTTAAGTCCAGCTCTTTTCAAGAACACCAATATGGAGGACCTTGTGAATGCCAGGAAATATGAACGAGATGCAATGAAGGAGGCATCGCACAAGAAGAAGGAACAGGACAAGCAACAACGGGAGAAAGACAAACAAGCCAAGCAGGAGCGGAAAGAAAAGGAAAAGAAACGCACACAAAAGGGCGAGCGCAAGCGATAATTCACCTGTGCCACAGACTTTGCCACGGGCTGGTTACATAAACTATATTGGACATCTATAATGTAATTTGAGTTCCTACCATTGAATGTATTTAACAGCAGCAAGAAGCGAGTTCAGGTCTAATTTCTTGTGGTTTGAGCTTCCAATTGAGAATAACTGGTGTAACCATCATAGCGGAGAGTCTGATACTGCAACAGGAAAGTACCACATACATCAACAAGATGACCGTGATGAAGCTGAACTACTAGTGTTCTCCCTTCTCCTACCAAGACTACTTCGTGTATGGACCTATAGCTTTCATCTCGGGTCGGGGGTAGACATGTTTAATGGTTGGGTCCTCTCCTTTGCACTGAAAATCTATTTATACATTTGTAAATGAAATAAAACACTGCCCGGCACACTGACATTTGTAAAGGATGAAGCTGTTCTTTTGGCGTCGCAAATTATGACATCTACACTATCCATATAATGTCTGCAATATATCGCTTCCACAAATAGAACTTTAAACTGTTCATTTGTCTTTCAATAAAGGGGTTATCCCATCTTGGACATTTATGGCATCTCCGATAGATGCGGGTCTCACCTCTGGGACCTGCAACTCCTATTCACTTCTATGCGAGTTAAGGAAACAGTGTAGCTCGGCTGTTTTCGTAATTCCCAACCACCTAACCAGGAAGTGGCCACGAGGCAGTGGGAGCAGAGTAAGCTAGAACGGGGTTTAGGGGGCTCTGTTCTAGAGATAGGTGCAGGTATATCCTGTGGATATGACATAAATGTCCAAGATGGGGAAACCCCCTTAACCAATACCTCCTGGTTTTGTAGTACTTTAACCAATAGGAGAATATGAATGTGTGAGTGCAGTCCTAAGCTGGCCAGACAGTAATACGTGCTTGTGTTGTGGGCTTCTTGAGACATTGGGGGAGTTTTTCTACAGTGCCTGGGTCTTGAATGTTTTGAAAAATGTGCCAAATTTTGCACAAATTGGTAAAATTGTTATGTTTGCATCTCACTAGACAATTTTAAAAGGATGCACAGCTTAAAATGCAGCACCCAATAAAAACAGGCACAAAATAAGCCAAACTAAAGGTGGTATAAGGAAGGGAAAAGTGTCTATCAAGTCATGCAAGATGCGCCAAAATTCTGATACAGCGTGTACTACTGGGAGAAATTTGTGACTGCTCTAAGTTTACGCTGTCTAGCTATTAGACAGAGGAGTGGTTGGCAGGCACCTAAAGTGCTGCTTATTTCAGGAAAATCCATAAAGTAGACAGACATTATTTTTTAACCTGTCTTATTAGTGTCCCAACATCAAACCGCAAGGGTCTGGCAGCCCCACAGAAACTAAGATGCATGTTCAACAATTTCAACTTTTCTAAAGCTGGCCAGACGTTTGGCTAACCGATATTTCTTCCAACTCTACCATAAACATGCACGCTTGGCTCGGCTGAGCGGACAAGTTCATTTCAATGGCGAGAGGGAAATGAGCAAGGTGTCTGGCAGCGGTTTAACGCACGAGATTAAAGGATTGGGCATGCAGAAATCCCCCCCCCCCGAGACATCTCATCTGAGGATACATGTGATTGTGGACCAATCCTGCTGAAATCGGGGGGCTTTAGCCACCTTCTATCTTATGCGTAGGGCCAGCTATAAATTGTATACAGATCCTACCTACGTGTCTTCCACAGCATAGCTAATGCAACTGGCCACGTTTATACTTGTGTATTTGGCAGCATTATTTGTAAGCCTAAACCTGGAGTGGAACATAAACACTAGAATGGCAAGCTTTAGGGTATGTACACATGGCTTATTTTCAGCCGTTTTCTGGGCCGTAAATGCCCCAAAAACTGCTAAAAATACGGAGGCTGAACGTCTCCAAACATCTGCACATTGATTTCAATGGGAAAAACTTTGGTTCATTCGTAAACAGGAGTGCATGTCACTTCTTGAGCTGTTTTTCATTGGGTCAATAGAAAAACAGCTCCACAAATGGTCATAAAAAATGTATCAAAAAACGCTTGATGCATAAAAAACGGCTGAAAATCAGAGGCTGATCTCTCTTGAAAACAGCTCCGTATTTTGCTTGCCGTGTGAACATACCCTTATATTTCCATGTTTTCAACCTACTCCTGGTTTGGGCTTACAAATAATGGTGCAAAAATACTGACCAAAATACGCACGTGTGAATGCGGCCTTGTTCGGTGCAGAAAATAGGGCTCCCTGAAGACATAAAAAGTGCGGGTTTTGCCGTTTAAAGGCGATAATTCAGTCCATTCGAATTTTATTTAAAATTGTACGTTTTTAGCAGACTTGTACCCCAGCAGAATGTCACATACACCAGTAAACCTTGTTACCTTCACACAGCAGCGCTTTTGAAATTCTTAAAAATAAAGGGGACATGCTACATTGCAGTTAACATTTGCATTTTTATTTTTTTTAGAATAATAAACATTGTTTTGCTATAAGCCAAACACAGAATAACCATTGCAGCACTTTTCTACAACATAACTTGTTTGTGCATTGATCCATCAAAAACAATGTATAGCTGAAGTGTAACTAATTCATCAAAACGTCATATTTATGAAAAGATGATCAAAGCAAGCTAGAAATACATTTCTGACCGTCGGACCACATCTCTAGGAGAATTTGCTAAAGTCTACATGAGAAGAATTGACTTCACAACGCTGTGCCCAGCTCAGAAATCCGTTCTATCTGGATTGGCATTCGCGTCTGAATCTCAATAGGTGGGTCTGAACGTATTGATCAAGTAGGCTGTGCTCACGCAAAGGAAATGTCTACAACTTTTCTTTTAAGTAGAGGTACAATTCTTAAAGCCAAAACAAGTCTATCAACTGCGTTACATTGAGGAAAAAAAAGACTCATGGAAACTTTCTAAGGCTTCATGCACACGGCCGTGCCTGTAATTACCACCCGTAATTATCGGCACGGCCGGCCGCGGACAGCTGGCCGTGCTCTAAAGTATAGGACGTCCTATACGGGAAGGTGTCAGTCGGCCCTAGAAATGAATGGGCCGGTAATTACGGACGATTTTACGGTCGGGTGCATGGGGGCCTAAGTTCTGAAATAAAATCGTTAAAGAAGTTGTCTGTTTTCAGACATCCTAAATGTTCTACACTAATCAGGTGGGCGCAGGAAAAACGGTGCATAGCAGCCTGTCCATGATCTTACAATTGATGTCTAATAAGTTGTAGTGTAACCTATGTCCTGACTTCATAAACCATCCTGGTGCAGCTTAGGTTCACCTAAGGACTCGTTCACACTTGGCTGTTTTTAGTGCTTCTGGCCCCTGCCAGCAGTCGGATGTAATATGTAAGTAAAGAAGACCGCCCAGAGCCGCATGCTTTCTAGCACATGTATTAGTGGTCTCTTGAAACTTTAGTGTATCTTCAGATGGGAACTTGTTTTTAGGAGAGAAGGGAATGAGCCCATCTCATTAAGATCACATCAGTTTTATAAGTGGTTGTCAGAACATAGGGACGCTGTTTGTGATCAGCCACACCAAAGGATAAGTCATGGTTTCCACTTACCCATTAAAGGTAGAATTCTGATTGTTTGGTCATTTAAAAACCGATAAAATGCAATTCTGCATGGAATGCAATAATAGAGCTCTATTCATTGCATGAAATATATAAGCATGGTTTGCTAAATCAACATTACTTTCCTTTATAATCAGTCATCTAAAATGGGTTTGGAATAATATTTCTAATTTACCAACTTTGTTTTAAGAATGTGAATGAATAAATACTCTGATCCTTTAAATACATCTCTAATGAAATGATGGCGTGCAATGTTTGTGCTTGCTTCCATACACACAGACAATTAAACTTCCAGTCACGGACGATCTGAGAAACATGAAGGTTTTCATGTAAAAAAACAAATGCAGACAAGTGAAGCATCTGACCACTGCAACCTATCAAAATGCAGCTTTCAATTTTTAAGTGCATGTTCGGTAATAAAATAAATGATCTGAATGCTTGCTGTAGGTAATGTCTGCAGTAATACATGTACATGAGGCCACGTGAGTATTACTGAACCTTCTGGTGTGGAAGCTTTCCTGAAGCTGAGATGGCAAGATATCTGCCAAACTAGGAGCCCAATGGAGGATTCTCTGCACTTTAGACTAACACAATAAATATTAATGTCTTCATTGTTTGTATAGTTCTGCTTTTCCCCGTAAAAATAACTGGAATGCCAGAGTTTCATAGCAGGATAAAGCCAAACCATAACTGAATGCTGAGCTAGACTGCTTAATGCCAAGGTTTCTTAGTAGATCGGCATCCTTGCAGCCAATCTAATAGCAATTGGGTAGTTGAATTATAAAAAAAAAAAAATACTATCTTGCTTATAAAACAAAGAGCAAACTAACAAGTGGTTTTGGTCCATCTGAATAAACTAATTGAACTTAAAAGAACAGGCTGAGCTCTGCCTGGACTCCTGACATTCCCCTCCCCCTTCCTTTCTTCAGGTCATTCAATTGACAAGTTTCACCCCTATATGTCACAGGCATCAGGGTATGAGATGGTCGGTGCATGACACGTCCAGGTGCGAGGACATATAGTGAGACGGGGGATGCAGTTAAGTTCACGGTTTTTTTTTTTTCCCCTCTACGTTCTGTGTACATTTCAGGATATGCTCCCGACATATAAGCTGAATGTGTCGGGTATAATGCCTATCTGTATGGCATACGGTAGCGTGCTTCGGGCTATAGTACTACAGTGGGAGTGGGGAAGAAACAGGAGTCCAGGTTTTGAGTTTAGCCAGGTCAATGTCTTTAAAGTAAATGAACGAATAGCTTAAAAAACACAGATTCCGAATATGTAATTTTTCTGTCTGTAGGGACTTGCCTTCACCCATAGTAAAGCTGTGGACGGCCCGTGCGGTGTATGCTAATGAAGCCCCTGCATGCAGCAAGTTGCGGGCTCACAGCTAGACATATTCGGAATCTGTCTGTTTAGGCGATTTACTCATTACAGTAGATAAGGGGGGTTTTCGTGGTGACAGATTTCCTTTAACTGTAATCAAGATACTCAATTCTGATCATTTGATTTCGCCTCCGTGTGCAGGGTTTGCTCCACTTCCCCAGTACCTTGTGCCGGTGGGGGTAACTTTGGCGTGGTCATTTGCAGGGCACACCACAGCGCTGTTCGAGCTTTACGTGTTGCTATAGCCATTTCTCTAATTGAAGAGGCGAGAATGAAGACATCTGTTATGAGATGAAAGAAAGGTGAAGTTTCTTATGTGGATTCTGGATTACGAAGTATAAACTTGTTACTCAAACACTTTTTATTTTTACCTCTGTCGTCATTATGGCGAGGTCTCCCACGCTTCTGATGATGATTTGGTGTATTCATAATCTCATTCTTGCGTCGGGCTTGTACATTGTGAATGGCCTCTAAGCAGCGGTCTAGCGTAGTGGTGACGTTTGCATTAAGAGGCGTGCTACGAAAGCGTTCCATTTTACCCAGCAGAGTTACCACCTTGTACACCAAAGATAATGCAGCATTAGAACCGACATGTACAGACATGTTTAACCATTACATTTAGAAACCATGCATTGAAATCAGGAAGGCTCTCTCTTGCAACAATAGAAACAAAGGATCAAATAGGTTAAAATCCAACCGGTTGGCTCCTTGTTTTATTTGACAGGAGATGTCAAAGAAGAAGACTTGAGGCCCTTTTACTCGGGCCGGAGTTGCTATCAGTGTGTGAAGAGTGGGAGAAGAGGGTTGCATTGACAATCCAACACAATGGGCAGCACTTTGAACACATTTTATAAGTGGTCAGAAACTTGTAAATAACTCATGAAAGAATAAAGTAACGTTAAAACCAAGCACACCATTGTTTTTCTTGTGAAATTCTCGGTAAGTTTGATGTGTCAAATGACCCTCTTCCCATTGAAAAAACTAAAGTTGGATACAAAATGGCCGACTTCAAAATGGCCGCCATGGTCAACACCCAGCTTGAAAAGTTTCCCCCCTCCCATATACTAATGTGCCACAAACAGGAAGTTAATATCACCAACCATTCCCATTTTATTTAGGTGTATCCATATAAATGGCCCACCCTGTACAGACCATCAAGCAGTAGACAAGAAGTATAGGTCTTACTCTAGCTTGTTCACGTAACTGATCCACTATCAAACGGTCAACTCTTGAGGGGTTGGAAGTCAGCCTTGGGATAGGAGTATTGTTTGTGCTGGAAACTTTCTTCCCCGGGAAATGTTTTGTGAGGATAGCTTCCGTCTGAAACAGATAAATATAACATCATAATTACCACATTGTAATTACATATCATTTTTCTACATCCATAACATGAAAAAGACTCAGATGACTGGCAATTTAAAACCACTTAAACTAAAGGGCCACATGTTAACCACTCTATACCCTCTCTATTACTGAAACCCAGTACTATTATATGGGCAGCTTGCTGTTCGTGAATGTTAACACAGTTTATAGAATCCATCTGTGAAAAGCAATGTTTCTTCAATCAAATGACTATAGACACCCATGATGCCATCTTCCCCTGCCCTTTCATACATATAAGTAAACGGCAACTGTAATCTAATGGCCAGCTACATTAAAGTACATACAGATTGGCACCCTGTGCCAATCCTACTGTCGGGTTTGGGGAGTCCCAGCAGTCAGACGCACACGATCAAACATTTACGGCATATCCGTACGAAGACTCCTTTAGGTACATCTAAAAATATGGATTAAGTGTAACTAAACCTTCAAACTTCTGACATGTCATATGTTTTGATCGGTGCGGGTCTGAGCACTGAAACCCCCACCCATCGCTAAGCGGCAGAAGTGCTTGTGTGTCCAGCTTAATTTCTGATAGTCTTTTTTCGGAAAGCCGGTGAAGCGGTGTACGGGCCCATAGATTTTCTATCGAGTTCGGACACCGTTACATCGTCTTTCTGAGAAAAGCCGGTCAGAAACCAAGCATATCAGCGCTCACCCAAGCACTTCGTTCTAGCGATCGGTGGGGGTCTCAGTGTTTGGACCCCCACCGATCAAAACTCCTGACATGTCAGAAGTTTGTTGAAAGTTTAAAAGCTAAAAAACTTATCAAGCACAAATGTGTACCCACAAATATCTGTTGCCAACTAGAGGCAAAGTACATAATGTGCAAATATTTCATTAGGAATTCAATGACATAGAGCCCAATATAGCCCTTTCTTTGTACATACCTTTTTCCTTTCCTTTTCTAGAGATCTACACTGGTCGTAACAGTCATCCAGACGAAGGTGAAGTTCACTCGCAGGTATACTTTTGGGCTTCAATGACCTCTGAGTGCTTACCATAGCAGTCATAGCATGAAGGGAGGCATTGCTTTGTAAGCGATCACTGAGTTGTGGCCATACTTGGCTCTGTTTTTGATAAGAATGTGGATCATGGCTGTCTATCATTGGGTGGATGCTGTAACCCAAGTTATCAGAAATGGGTGACCTGAAGTTACTGGAAGAAATGACATTAAAGTTGCTAGCCATGTCACTCATCGTCAGTCCATTGGATAAATACATATTCTGTGGGTGGGTTACTTTGCTGCTATTCAGTGACTTATGATCAACACTTCCATTTCCTAGATTACTGTATCCAAGAGCACTGCTAAATAACTCCTTGTAGTTACGAGCCATGCATTCAACGTTCTTATCCTGCAAACTAAGTGACATATTCGGCTTTTCTGAAACGGTCTTGACGATTCTGTCTGAAGAGTTGTATAAGCCTGATATATTCTCATAGATGCCATTTAAAGTCTTCAGCCTTTTCTCAGCCACAGACTCAAACTTCTGTTCCTGTGCAGTTCTGTCAAACCTTTCCATCGTCTTGTCAGCACTATTATAACCATAGTCTAGTGATGAATATGTGCGATTATCACAGTGAAGACTTTGGGCACTGCCACCAGGTATGAGCGGAGAACGTGAATTTGAATGGTTGGAAACAAATGCAGGATTTTTTTGAGAAGTCGATAAAAGACAACCTGACTTGACCTGATTGTTGTACGTGTTTTGAGAGTTTCTCTCAGTCTGGCCATTGGTCCATGATAACTTATCTGAGCTATTGTACGACATGGAGGGCATAAAGTTGGAAGACTTTACAAAGTCTGAATTTTGGAGTTCCAGTCTGGGTGTGAGGTTTTGAAAATGATCAGTAAAAGCCATATTATTACCACGCAGAGTTTTCATTCCATAATCTGGTTTGTGATCGTACTCGGGCGCATATGTGCAATCTCTCAGAAAAGATCTATCTGATACTAGGCGTGTAGTTTTGGGTATGTTAAACTTTTGGTCTGGAATAAAATCGTCAAATGTTTGGCAATTCTGTTTTGCTTGGAGTAAGTTACTGATACTGTATGTATCTGCATCTAAGACAGGTAATTCAGATGATAAATTCATGCAACTTTTGACATCCTGAAAGCCAATCACAGTGCATTTATTGTGCATGGTTTTACCATGATTGCTCATATCATGCCTACCAAGATCTACTTCAAAGTTATACTTGTTTAATGATGAAACCAATGGATCCCTCTTCTGAAGGGAGTCTTTGGGTGTTTCAGATAAGAAGAATCTATTCGGATGAGAATACCCATGTGTATTTATTTTGTCATTTACACTATAACTGCGTGGAGTATCAGTCGGGCATTGATATAGCCATTGTTCGTCTTGCTCCAAATGTTCCTGCTCATGGTATAAATCATCCACATGTGTTTCTGTACAGAGGACACGCTCTGCACCATATAAACCGTGTTGCAGACTTATCAGATCCTCGGATTGTTGAATGTCTGGGAATAACTCCAGGTGATCAGATAGTTTATTTATACTCGATGGCCACGCAGGCTTCCGGAAAGAAGAGCAAAACCTATTAAGAGCAATGAAACAAAAGGAAATGAGATGGCTTGGATGATTCTTTTATTCTACTCTCGTTAATACTTAGCAACACAATAAAAATGTCAATCTAGTACCCAAGAGCGTATATAAGCTTTACAGCAGTGACTGGGTGACCTTCCTACAATATATATCTACACCGTCTAGCCATAACATAAAACGCCCTGCCTAATACTGTGTTGCCAAAACAGCTCTGACCGGTCAAGGCAACACAAGACCTCTGTAGGTGTAATGTGGTATCTGGTACCAATATATGTAACTTGTGACGGGACCTTATGAATCGCACTTGTTTTTCCAGCACATCCCTCAGATTTTCGATCGGATTGAGATCTGGGAAATTTTGAGGCCAACGCAACACCTTAAACTCAATGTCACGTTCCTTAAGCTATGTGGCAGGGGGCATTATTCTGCTGAGAAAGGCCACTGCCCTTCGAGGAATACCGTTGCTAAGAAGGGGGTGTACTTGATCTGCAACCATTTTTAGGTAGGTGATACGTGTCAAAGTAACATCCACATAAATGCCAGGACCCAAGGTTTCCCAGCAGAACAATGCCTTGTCTTTTTCCCGTGGTGCATTCTGGTGTTATCTCTTCCGCTGGTAAGTGACGCTCATGGCCTTCCACATGATGTAAAAGAAAACGTGATTCATCAGACCAGGCCACCTTATTCCATTGCTCCATGGTGCAGTTCTGATCTTCACGTGCCCATTGTACGTGCTTGCAGCGGTGGACAGGAGTCGGCATTTGAACTCTGATTGGTCTGCGGCTACCTGGCCCCATATACAGCAATTTGTGCTACAGTATCTCGTCTGTGGGATTGAACCAGTCGAGCTAGACTTTGCTCTCCATTCGCATCAATAAACCTTGGGAGCCCATGACCCAGTTACCGGTTAACTGGCTATCTATCCTTGGTATACTTTTGGTAGGTACTAACCACTGCCTACCGGGCACACCCAACAACACGTTTTAAAGATGCTCTGACATATCACATGGTGTATTTAGTCAATGTTATATTTCCCCTATTTGTCTGCATATCGGGCTATAGTGACGACTCAATGACCACTGATCCAGGGAAAACCGTGCTGGCACAGATGCTGTAACTGGCACATAAACTATCATACCACATCACTTTTGCTGCACACTATACACCGTGCAATAATACACATATTTGTTATGGGACTATGTGATATCTCAGGGGGGCTTTACATGTACAGCTCCTGTTCACAGAGGGCAAGAAAAACATATGGACTTATTTTTTTTCTATGGAAATTTGCAAGAGTAGTGCATACAGTATGTAATGTTAGGCGGGATCGGGAAGGAAGAGCGGTGTTGGGGTACGTTTGTTTAACTTGAAAATCTCAATAAAAACACACAGTTAAAAAACCATATATGCTCTGACCCAGTTGTCTAGCCTTCAGCTTGGCCCTTGACAAAGTCGCTCACATCCTTACACTCGCCCATTTTGCTGCTTCCAACACATCAACTTCAGGAACTGACTGTCCACTTGCTGCTTAATCTATCCCACCCCTGGAAAGGAGCCATTGTCACGTGATTATCAATGTTATTCACTTCACCTGTCAGTCATGTTAATGTTATGGCTGGACGGTGTTTACATACATGTATACCCTATTTTTCAGACTACAAGACGCAGTTTTTAAGCAAGAATAAATCTTGCTAAAAAGTCCCTGCGTCTTACACTGCAGGTGTCCGCTGTCTTTTACAGAGGACCCGCTGCTCTAACGGCCAGGAACAGCAATTTCGCTTTTCCTAGCAGTTTAAAGGGGTTGTGCCATAAAACACATGTATCCCCTATCTACAGGATAGGGGATACATGTGTGATCGATAAGGAGAACGTGGACCGAAAGTCACCAAGAGCGCTGCATGAGAAGCTGTGACTTCCGCGTTCTGTGTCCGGCAGCTTCATAGAGATTAATTGGATTCTTCTGCGCATGCGCGACTGGCTCTCCATTGATCTCCATGAAGCTGCGGAACAGATAAGCCGGACACAAAACCCGGAAGTCCAGGCTTCTCATGTAGCGCTTTGGGTGACTTTCGGTCCCCATTCTCTTTATTGATCACACATGTATCCTGTGGATAGGAGATACATGTGTTTTACCCATTTAAGTAGTTAAATGCCGCGGTCAATAGAGACTGCGACATATATAGGGGTTTTTCTATGTGTCATAAATGTCAGATGCAGGTCCCACCTCTGGGACCCGCACCTATCTCTAGAACGGGGCTCCCTAAACCCCGTTCTAGCTTTCTGTGCTCTCCCGGCCACTTGGTTGTATGTGGAGTTACTGGAACAGCGTAACTCGTCGTGCTACGCTGTTTCTGTAACTCCCCATAGAACTGAACAGTAGTTATGGAAACAGTGCAGCTCGCATGCAACGCTGCTTCCGTAACTGGCATTCACTACTATGAGAGTTAGGGCAACAGCGTATCTCAGCGAGCAACCAAGTGGCCGCTGGTTCACGTCTCCTAGGGGAACTAATAAAATGTGTACAAAAATAATTTAAATGTTAGTTAACTTTTCAGGAGTGTAAAAACAATAAAAAAATATTAACATTCGGTATCACTGCATCCATAAAAGCCTGATCTATTACAATATACCATTATTTAACTCGCACGGTTAGTTTAAAAAATGTAAACATCAAAATGGTTTTTTGGTCACCTGAGCGCTTAAAAAATTAAATAAAAAAAAGTGATCAAAAAAATCGTGTGTACCAAAAAAATGGTGTCCTCTAAACCACAGCTCGTCCTGCAAAAAAAAAAAGCCCTCACCCCGTTCAAATCGATGAAAAAAAATATAAAAAACATTTTGACTCTTAGGGTATGTTCACACGGCCTATTTACGGACGTAATTCGGGCGTTTTTGCCCCGAATTACGTCCGAAAATAGCGCCTCAATAGCGCTGACAAACATCTGCCCATTGAAAGCAATGGGCAGACGTTTGTCTGTTCACACGAGGCGTAATTTACGCACCGCTGTCAAATGACGGCGCGTAAATAGACGCCCGCGTCGAAGAAGTGACCTGTCACTTCTTTGGCCGTAATTGGAGCCGTTATTCATTGACTCCAATGAATAGCAGCGCCAATTACGTCCGTAATTGACGCGGCGTTCAAGAGCCTGCACATGCCGGTACGGCTGAAATTACGGGGATGTTTTCAGGCTGAAACATCCCCGTAATTTCAGCCGTAACGGACGCCCTCGTGTGAACATACCCTTAGAATGTGGTGAAACAACAGAACAAATAATTTTTTAACAAATCATTTTTTTCTTATCTTCTGTTGTCTAAAACCTGGATGCGTCTTATAGTCCGAAAAATACGGTATATATGTTTATGATTCATATTAATGTGACTATGAATTTTGGGTGGCAATAGGTTCTTAAAGTGTTAACTTTAGCTATTACAGTAATGTATATATCATGCTCTTCACATCTTCATCTGAGATTTGCCATCACTGTCTGAAGAACATTTTAAAATCAGAAGCAGATTTAAAGAGAAGCAGGTAAATGCTGTCAATAGAAGTAGATTAGTATTTGGGCCCAGAATGTAATAATCAGAAGGAATGTTACTATAGAAAGTCTCATTTCTCCGTATTATGTAAGAAACCTGGAAAAAGGTCTGGGTTGCTGGAGTGTAAGAGAAAAGTAAAGTTCCACTCCATCTTTAGGACAGTCCAGGGTTTGGGTCATTAGCTGCCAGCTGTGAAGGCTCCTCTAAGAAAGGTGAGATCTCCTCACACAATGCTCCCAGTCTGAGGAGGACAGGCATTGCCAACCTGTGGGAGTCAAAAGTTCTGGTAAGAACATATGTTTGTTGTGAGGTGCTGTGCAGAAGGCCTGTCACCCTGATAGTTAGGGAAAGCTATATGTTTAGTTAAGAGGCTGGATGGCCTAGGGTTTATTTTTGTACTGTTTTGTTAAAACTGCTTTTAATGTATGCAGACAATAAGGCTATGTTCACACAGAGTTTTTTTGCAGGCGGAATTTCTGCCTCAAAATTGAGTTTGGAAGTTTGAGGCAGATTCTCCTCTCCATTCACGCCGATTTTTTTTATTTTTTTTTGCAGCGTTTTTCGCCTGCAGCCATTGAGCGCAGCGGGCATAAAACGCTGCGAAATACGCTTTCTCTGCCTCCCATTGATCTCAATGGGGGGTCAGAGGCGTAAACGCCCGAAGATAGGGCATGTCCCTCCTTTCTCCCGTGAGGTGGTTTTACTGCTCGAGGGAGGAAACCGCCCCACGACTCCCATTGAAATCAATGGGAGGCATTTTAGGGCCGTTTTTGATGAGTTTTGCGGTGCGGTTTCCGCGTCAAAAACTCTGTGTGAACATAGCCTAAAGCTAGTTTTGGCCAGTTTAAAACTGTTAGAGTGAAAATTTTCAAGTGTGCCACCCACCTTGAGCCCGGAGATGGCAATCCTGTGAGCTAACTTACCCCAAGTTTATATCCCAAATAATACATACCCTCCATCTAAGACTGACTGTGCTTTGTCTGGCTCATCCAGAATATTTGATACTAGGCCATTAAGATCAGCCTCACTTCCATACTTGCTCCATTCAGTTTGAACCCTAAGAAGTTAAGAAAGTTAGTTAACTGTATTGTAAAAAAACATTAGAAAAGTGTCAAATGTATGGAATGCAATGTAGTTTTGATATTTAATAACTTAAGTTCACATGTTTGCATATATCCGATACAGACTGTCCGCATAACAGTGTATGTTGAAATATGGGGAAATGGAGGAAAAAAAATCTCTATATGCGGATGATATTTTGATATACCGGACAGACACTGAGAACATCTCGTTACCACAGACTCTGGTTACTGACCTGTCGGAGTCCTTCTCTTTTAAGTGGGCAAGGGACTTAAATACCTGGGAACCTGACTTCCCAGTGATCTATCTCGCCTTTATGCGGTGAACTTTCCCTCACTTCTTCAACGTATAAAGGCAGACCTGGATTCTTGGACATCGGGCACCTTTACCTGGTTTGGTAGGTGTGCGATTTTTTTTTTTAAAATGAATTAACGGATTCTGTATCTTCTACAGGCCCTACCGATACATATCCCACGCCCGTTCTTTCAATCCCTGCTATCCCTTGTGCACAAATTCATATGGGCAGGGAAACCGGCGCGTGTTGCCCGATCCTTGCTTTTTCGTGTAAAGGAGGAGGGGGGGAATTGGTCTACCGGACTTTGTCTCCTACCATCACGCCTCCCACTAGACACAAATTTTAGATTGGTTCCGACATGGCGGGAGTAAAGAATGGGTATCTATGGAACAGGCTTTTATGACAGTCCCCTTACAGGAACTACCGTGGTTGGGTGGACATGTTCCCCTGGTAGCGCGGACACACCCGACAATAGACCCCAACCTTGCAGTTGCGGCACGGGTATTTCCCCGGGCAGAGTTCTCGCCGCCCCCCTCCCCGAAGTTCCCGATTTTGGCCAATCCTGCTTTTCCACCGATACTGGACAGTGGCCCATTTCAGCTATGGTTGAGGGCAGGTAAGGGACGGGCCACACACTTTTTGCAGGATGGGAGGTAGATGTCGAGCGCTCAACTACAGTCTTTGTCTGACCCAGTCCATTTCTCGGCGTGGCAGGTCACCCAGTTGCGGCATTTCCTGGCGTCATTAGAACATCCTGCGGCAAAACCGCGAGATTGCTCCCCATTTGAACTCCTTTTTACAGGCTTGGGCACGACCCGTCACTCGTTGTCCAGACTTTACATTCTCTTGATCTCACCCTCCAATTTGCCTCCACCCCCTTATCTGCTTAGCTGGGAGAGGGACTTGGGCGAGACATTCACTCCTGAACAAAAGGAACGCCTGTTCACCATGACACATAAGTCCTCCTTGGCCAGCAGATTTCAGGAGGCAGGGTTCAAGATTCTGTCCCGTTGGTATAGGGTGCCTTCCAGATTGCATGCAATGATCCCTGCAGCCTCGCCATTATGCTGGAGATGTGGTGACCATGTGGGTACAATCGTGCATATTTTTTGGGACTGCCCACTCCTGACTGGGTTCTGGTCCGAGGTGTGGCGCATTGCCTCGAAATTTACAGATTTCCCCCTCCCACGATCCCTGGGCCTCTTCCTGCTCCATCTGTGTGAGGTCCCCCTGTCTACGTACAGACGCTCGGTAGTTCACCATTTGGTGAACGCGGCTAGGGCGTGTGTTCCTGCACTGTGGAGACAATCCTGTCACCCGTCAGTGGCATGTGGTTCGGCAAGATTCAGGAGATCATGAGAATGGAGGACCTCACGGCATCAATGAAAGGGTCCCATGCTTCCTTTCTCAGAACATGGCGTGAATGGATCAGATTTCAATCAACTGCGGAATATAAGACCATCATGGCCTCTTGAATTCACACCTAGATCTGGTGCGTCAGGTCATCTCCCCCCCCCCCTTTTTTTCCCTCCTTCCTACTGTCTCAGCTTTTCTTTTCCTTTTCCTCTTACTGTTCTCATGTTCGCTTCTGGAGTATTATGCACGGCTGCGGGTTCAGGGTGCATATCGGAGATTCTTTCATATTTGATTCAAGCAATGCAGTAATTTTATGTGATCCCATGCACTTAGGTCCTGCTGATAGCCGACCTGTGGCCTGTTGACTGTTATGCACTGGCATTTCCCAATTGTGTTGTGTATCCTTTTGTATTACAAAATAACAAAATGAAAATAAAAGAATTTATAAAGAAAAAACGGCCGCGTAAAAAAACTTCTCGTAAAAAAGTGCATGTCACTACTTGACCCATTTTTCATTGACTCAATAGAAAAACGGCTCCAAAAACGGCCGTAAAAAATGCAAGTTGCTTAAAAAAACTGCTGAAAATCAGGGGCTGTTTCCATTGAAAACCGCTCCGTATTTAGTCGTTTTTTGTTAAGAGTGTGAACATAGCCTATGCCTGACCGCCCAGGTGTCCGTAACAGCCCTAGTAGAATGGGCCGTGACTCAAAGGTGAGAAACTTTACCCTTGAACCGATAGGCTTCTGAAGTCATAAACCAGATTAAGCCCGCAATGGTGGCCTTGAATGCTTCTAGTCTGGTGTGTAGTCTTCAGAAACTACAAAAAAGAAAAAAAATTCAGAGGGCTGAAGGACTCTGTTGCGGCCAGATAGCTGTTGACTGCTCTGACCACTTCAAGGCAATGCATAGCCAATCCCTTAGATGCAATGGGGAGAGGCAGAAGGAAGGTGAACATTTTCTTGATTGATATAAAAGGCCGAAACAACTTTCAGAAGGGAGGATGGGACAGGCCGGAAAAAACCTTATCCCTAGGGATGCCCAAAAGGGCAACCGGTCCCAAAATCTGTCTAATGGAAGTGTTGGCCACTAGGAAAGGAAACTAAGGGAAAGCCCCCCAAGACCAAATTGAGATCCCAAGGCTCAGTAAGAATTCTGAAGGGAAGGACTGTATGAGCCATTCCTACAGGAAACTCTGGATAGAGCAGAAACCTTACCCATAATGAATGGAAGGCAATCAAAGTCCCAGATCGAAGCCTAACTGAAAGAAGTACAAGATCCTAGGTGTGGAACATAACATTGGATGTAAACTATGCTGTTCACACCAGGGAAAAAAAAGCCTTGCATGTACTGTGGTACACCTTGGCTGAATGAGGTTTCCTGGTCTTCAACATGGCCTGGATGACTGGCTAAGAAAGACTTCAGGCACCCAGAACCTCAGTTTCAACAGCGATGCCGTTAAAACACATGTGATGTAAAGTGGGGTGAAATGTCAAGGTGTGACTGCAAGCAGAATGACTAGGTCGGTGTAACCAACCCAGAGAGGCCAGTCTGCCACTACCAGGATTGTGGTTCTGCCTTCTCTCCTCGGTTTCTTGAGCACGCTGGGCAAGAGTGGTAGGGGAGAGATACTGGAAGGAGAACTCATCCCACATAGTGACCAGGGCAGTGACCCAAGTCAGGTAGGTTGGTACCTTCTGGTTGAGGCCCCACTTTTCGCAAAGGTGATGGAATATGTCTGGTTGAAGAGACAACTCTCTTTGATCCAGACCAAGTGCCTTTAACCATGTAGAGACCAAAAACTGCACCCTGCCTGGACAGACTGGCATCTGTTGAGACTGAAGGGGAAGAAGACTGCCCCAGTGTGATGACCAGCGAGGTCTCCCACCCGCACAACTCCTGATGAATCTGAAAGGGCAGGAAAACAGACTTGACTTATCGCGAAACAATCTCCCCCTGGAGAGGAATTTGTGCATTTGTAACTGCTTAGGTCGACAGCCTCCTTCCCAGCATCCGCATGCAGAAGTGGATGGAAGAGGGGGTATTCCGGCAAAGGGGTTTAAATCTTGTCCTCCAGGAGATGGACCCTTCAAGACCTGGTGTGAATGTTCATACCCAGAAACTCCATGTTCTGAGATGGGACCAAGAAGGATTTTTCTGCCTTGAAGATCAAGCCACACTTTTTAAGATGTCCAGTGGTTTTGTAGAGACTGTAAAGATTGTTCTGTTCTGAGGGAACCTTTGCCAAGAGGTAATCCAAGAAAGGGATGAAAGTGATTCTCTTGGCGGCAGAGAAGCGCAATGAGAATAGCCAGGACCTTGTTGAAAACCCGAGGCAAGCCCGAAGTAGAGGACGACAAACAGGAAATGTAGAAAATCTATCGCAAAACTAAGGAAGCGCTTGTGTGTCCTGTGATCGGGATGTGTAAGTATGCACAGCGACTATTGATGGAGGAGAGGAACTCTCCTTGTTCCAGTGATGCGACCACCATTCCATGCAAAACCTGTGAACAAACCAATTCAACTTCTTCAGATCTAGGATTGGATAGATTGATCAGTCCTTTTTTGTCTGTCACTTTTTATTTTCCCAAAACGTCTTTTTTTTTATTTAATAATGTAAAACAAGATCAGTAATAGTTGAAATGGCGTGCAGGCCAAATCGAAAGTAGTAATAATCAAGGTAACAGTACAATAGTGTTCTTATCAATAATGTAAAGCCAATTATGATACAAAATAATGGGGCTACAGACATAAGACAGAGTGTGACCTTGAATCCTGCTGCATATGTCAAAGGGTGGAGGAACCCCTAACAGTGATGTACATCGTGTAGTAGCATAAGAGTGAAACATTTTAGTAGTCTTTCAGCTCCAGGTGTTAAAACCAAAGAGCTAGATATGTGGGGCAGGTACGATCTGAGAAAATTAGTTGTGTTAATAGGGAGGAAGTCTGTGGTCAAGTAATGGGCATATTAAAATGTGTAATTAGTCCTATAATGCAAAACAGAGTATATCAGACAACACTAGTGGTATCAGACGTCCCCTGGGAGCCTACTAAGGCATAATAATCATAACAGGGCTTCAACATTTTGACTGGCACTTTGAAGAAATTCAAGTAGAACTCCTAAAACCATTCTGACTTACTGGGACGATGACCTTCTGTAAGAGCACGGAGTTAGAAGCTTGAGAAAAATAAAGTGCAATCCAGTGCACGATCCGAAGTTGATAGAAACAACCTTCCTGGGGGAAAGGTCCAGAATTCTAACTTGCAGCAGGTCGACACCACCTCTCGAACTTACGGGTCATCCACATGAGGAAGCCACGGAAAACGGCTCCGGGAAAGAACCATTCTGGAGCAGATTTTCGTCTAAATCTTCGTTGTGCTGTTCCTCTGTTATTCCCCCTAGAAAACTATGAATAAACGGACAATTCGGAGCTACCATTCCCCTTTTGAAAGGGGCGTGACTCTACAGTCTGGGACTAAGAATTGACTGAACAGTGTAATAACCAGCGGGTTGTGGACCCACTGTGCTACTTAACCAGTTTGACTGTGGGCCACCTCTAAGGGCGTTGTCTAAATATATTCCCTGTTGTTCACCGTTAACGCCTGTACGGGGATCTAGACTTCGCTGCGGGGAGACTACCAGGTTGCTGCCTCCTGAGGTGGTCCCGGGGTGAGTAGCAGCTGGCCCAGTGGACCAGTAGTTAACGGTGAAGTACACCATGGGTACATGCAATGGCAGCGTGGCAAGCATGTATAATATCGGAGGTCACAGTTCATAGCAGGCCTTCAGGCTCGCAGCACGATACAGGTATCAGGATACAGACTGACAGGTACGGACAGGATGCAGAAAGGAACCTTCACAGGAACAAACTAGGTTGCCCCAAGGTTGCTCGGGCGTCAGGTGACCAGTGAGGCTGTTTTAAGTATTCCCTGGGCCTCTAGAGATAGCGCAGAGCCGGAGCAAGGAGGAACACTACCGCAAGCAGCAGAGGGACCACAAGTTGGCGTGGAAGTTAAAGAGGCTCTGTCACCAGATTTTGCAACCCCTGTCTGCTATTGCAGCAGATCAGCGCTGCAATGTAGATTACAGTAACGTTTTTATTTTTAAAAAACGAGCATTTTTGGCCAAGTTATGGCCATTTTCGTATTTATGCAAATGAGGCTTGCAAAAGTACAACTGGGCGTGTATTATGTGCGTACATCGGGGCGTGTTTACTACTTTTACTAGCTGGGCGCTCTGACGAGAAGTATCATCCACTTCTCTTCAGAACGCCCAGCTTCTGGCAGTGCAGACACAGCCGTGTTCTCGAGAGATCACGCTGTGTCGTCACTCACAGGTCCTGCATCGTGTCAGACGAGCGAGGACACATCGGCACCAGAGGCTACAGATGATTCTGCAGCAGCAGCATCGACGTTTGCAGGTAAGTCCATGTAGCTACTTACCTACAAATGCTGATGCTGCTGCAGAATCAACTGTAGTCTCTGGTGCCGATGTGGCCGACACGATGCAGGACCTGTGAGTGACGTCACAGATCTGCACTGCCAGAAGCTGGGCGTTGTGAAGAGAAGTGGATGATACTTCTCATCAGAACGCCCAGCTAGTAAAAGTAGTAAACACGCCCCGATGTACGCACATAATACACGCCCAGTTGTACTTTTACTTTTCAACACGCCCAGTTGTACTTTTGCAAGCCTCATTTGCATAAATACGAAAATGGTCATAACTTGGCCAAAAATGCTCGTTTTTTAAAAATAAAAACGTTACTGTAATCTACATTGCAGCGCCGATCTGCTGCAATAGCAGACAGGGGTTGCAAAATCTGGTGACAGAGCCTCTTTAAGCAACTTTGTGGCGGAGACCGCCAGTAGTAACGGCACCAGCCGCCAGCATTACAGGCAGTGTCAGACCCCGTAGGGACATCCCCCCAACTGGTAATACGAAGTTTTTAATGTATTCATTCATTTGTTAGGAGAAATAGTGGACCGGTACAAACTAGAGTTCTAAGAAAAGGTACTGCAGAATCGTTATTTTATGGGAAATACAAGTAGTTACTAAAATGTCAGGAGAGATGACAAGTCCTCCATAAATACATATAATAGTGCGAACAACTTTTATCCATATGCCAAATTCGAGTAGGGGAAGAATGGAACGGGCTCACGGAGTGTGTTACAGCCAACCATTCAGAGTAACGAGTGGGATCTCGATCCCGCTCGTTTAACTCGTTAAATGCCGCGGTCAATAGCGTTCACGGCGTTTAAATTGTTAGAGGGGGCAACTCCCTTTAACAGCTCATCGCGCCCCCCGCAATGCAATTGAGGGGTGGCGATGGTTGCTATGGCTGCCTAATGAAGGCCCCCAGGTCCGCCATCTTTGTGCTCCTATTAAGCGCTGCGTCCTTTTCCCATTTTCCCCCTAGAGCATAGTAAAAAAATAAGTAAACAAACATAATTGGTATCGCCACATCCGTAAAAGTCTGAACTATTACAATATATCATTTATTTAACCCGCACGGTGTACGCCGCAAAAAAAATAACAAATGTAAATGCCAGAATCTCTTTTTTTTTTTTTTTTTTTTGGGTCACCACATCTCCCACAAAAAATGAAATAAAAAGTGATCAAAACGTTGCATTTACAATTTAAAAATGGTGTCATTAAAAACTACAGCTTATCCCGCAAAAAATAAGCCCTCCTACCACTTAATCGACTGAAAAATAAAGTTATGGCTCACGAATTTTTTTTTATTTTTTACTTGTAAAAGTAATAAAATATAGAAAAAAAACTATATATATTTGGTATCGCCGTAATCTTAATGACCCACTGAATAAAGTTAACATGTTTTAATTGCAAAGTCAATTCCCTAAAAACAAAGCGCAAAAAAACCATGGAGGAATCGCTGTTTTCATTTTCTACCCCACAAATAATTTCCCGTTTCATATGGCACAAGAAATGGTGCTACGAAAAACCACAACTCGTCCCGCAAAAATCAAGCCCTCATAGGACTATATCGACGTAAAAATAAAAAAGTTATGGATTTTGGAACGAAAATCTGAAAAATGGCTGCGGCGGGAAGGGGTTAAATCTGTGGCAAACTAAAGCGCTGCTTACCGGCCCTTTCATTTTAATTTTTTTATTGAAGCATTTTCAAATTTCATAGCAAATACAAAGATCACACACAAAGTATCCTAACAAAACAGTAAAAATAACGTAATGCACAAAAAACACATGGCAAAGGAAGTTTTTCTATATCGTAAAAGCGAAAAATCCCCCCTCCTTCCCCCATAAACACGGTTCTGGTAACTTTTGTAAGTAGCGTGAACAAATGACCCCGGAAGATTACCCCAAGTTAAGACATGAGTTGCAGCCCAGCAAGAGTGCCTTTCAATAGTTCCCTGGTATACTGTGTTGTGTATTGAAATGGTTTGACCAGGTCTGTTATTTCTGAGCAGTAAAGTGGGATTCAATAAAGATTTTCCATTTGGTGAACAGTTTCTCAGCCCCGGAGTCTTTTCGTCTTTTTTATTTCTACGCGCTTCAACCCCAATAAGATCTTTAATAGTGTCATAATCATATCTATTCCTGGTATATCCTTATCTAGCTATTTAAAAAGACCACGTATGGCTACCACTAAAACTGTGTACCACCAGGGGAGGAAGAGTATTCCTCTCCTGCCGACCTTCCTCATCTGGTCGTCTAACCCGGTGAAACGGAATTGTCTGAGGTGACATGGGAAGTCTTGTTTTCCAGTGATCAAATACATAGGTTTGGACTGTCTTCCAAAATTGTTTAGTGAGAGGACAGTCCCAGATCCCATGCCAAAGATTTGTTAGCGGGACATCACATTAGGGACAAGCAGTTATGCTATCCGGGAACGATGGGGATGGTAAGATAAATCCATATAAAGCTGAATGCATCAATTTAAAGTGTTTCTCTCATTTAGTATGACCTGCCGCACCTATTCCCTTCCTTCTAGTTTTAGCCCTCCTATGTCAGGATCTTAAGTCCATCTTTCCCACGTTTTGAACATAAATTTGGGATTAATTTTAAGGAAGTTGTCTCTGAGAGACCTATAAAGACCCGGAATAGATGCTCTATGATATTTTTTCATTCTTTATTTTCATACTTGCTACCACTTGAAATGGCAGGTCAATGATTAGAATGAACAGGTATTATGTGCGTCATGGCATGGACTCACTTGGTCTTGTCCTGTGTTGAAGCTGTTGGCTTAATTTCATCAGTGTTATCAGACCACGGTGTGTAGAAAATGGAAGATTCAGCACCGTTTGTAGAGTAGTTGGGACCATAATTCTGATGTAGGCTGAATGGTTCCTTACTCTGTAAAAGATTTGAACATTTTTAAAGAAAAGATCTGTATGCACAATTAATAAACTATTACTCAGGATTCTTTTTGCAGTGCTGTGACTTAAACAATACAAAATAAGACAAAGTGACATTTATCAAATATTGCGTGAAAAGACAATCATTTGCTTTAAAGGGAGTCTGTCACCAGATGTCCGTATTGAACTACCAACAGGCTATTATCGATTAGGCTAACCTGATTCTGACGTGTATTGCGTCTTTCCACAGAGTGCCTCCTTTTGTAGAGAAAGTTTAGTACACAAGTTTAGTCTGGTGACAGACTGCCTTTAACCCCCTCAGGACTGAGCCTGTTCTGGCCTTGTGGACGCAGCCACTTTTTTTCAAATCTGACGTGACAATTTATGTGGTAATAACTTGGTAATGCTGTTACCTATACAAGCGATTCCGAGATTGTTTTCTCGTGACATATTGTACTGTATGTTAGTGGAAAAATGTGATCAATAAATTCAGTATTTGTTTGTGAAAATCACAACTTTAGAGAAAATTTGCAAAAATGTAGCATTTTTTCTCCATTTAAATGTATCTGCTTGTAAGACGAGCAGTTATACCACACAAAATATAGTTACTAATTAACATTTCCCATATTTATACTTTATGTTGGCATCATTTTTTAACTTTTTTTTTTTTTCTCTAGGACGTTACAAGGCTTAGAACTTTAGCAGCAATTTCTCACATTTTCAAGAAAATTTCCAAAACCTATTTTTATAGGTACCAGTTCACTTCTGAAATGGCTTTGAGGGCCTTAGATTTTACAAACCCCCATAAGTCACCCAATTTTAAAAACTGCACTCCTCAAAGTTTTCAAAACAGCATTTAGAAAGTTTCTTAACCCTTTAGGTGTTTCACAGGAATTAAAGCAAAGTAGAGGTGAAATTTACAAATGTGGTGGTTTTTGTCGGAAAATCCATTTTAATTAACACAAAAGGTTTTACCAGAGAAACGCAACTCAATATTTATTGCCCAGATTCTGCAGTTTTTAGAAATATCCCACATGTGGTCCTAATGGACTCAAGCACCGGCCTCCGAAGCAAAGGTGCCCCCGAACTAAAAGCAGCAGTAAAATCCCCTCAGATGCTCATGGTCCCATCTGACACCAGCATCTGAGTGGTTAAATACTTGCGATCAGTATCTGCTCGCAAGCATTGCCGCTGGGTCCCTGCTGTGCACAAAGCAGAGACCCGGTGACTATGGTGCCCGCTCGGCTTCTGAGCGGGCGCCATTTTTAAAAACCCTTTCCCGACGTAAATAGGCATATTAGCGACGAAAGGGTTAATGGCTAAAATTTCGGCCTTTAGTACGAGTCAAACAGTCATGATGTATTTCATATGTCCTTGGCAGTCAAAGGGTTTAGCAGCACTGCAATTATTTCTAGTGCATGATGTCACTTGGAATCTGGGGTTGACATAACTTTGTGTTTTCAGTAAACTGGTGCCAAAATCTAATATGCATTCTATTTCCAACATACAAATTTACACAACCATTGCGTTGTTTTACAAAAATGATAAAGCTCGTATACGCCATAAAAATCTCCCGGCAATAATTATTTTATTTTTTTTAAAAGTCTTATGTAAATACACCCTTAGGGCTTTATTCAGACGAACGTTTATATAGTCCATGTGATGGCTGTTTTTTTAACAGCCCGTGAAAAAATAGGACATGTCCTATTTTTGTCCATTTTCATGGATCCCTCAATAGACAAGTCTATGAGAGATCAGTGAAAACGGGTCCCACACGGGTGCAAATCAGACGTGAAAAACTGAAGTTTTGCACACGTCAGGCTGGCCTATTTTGTAGCTTCTGTATGCAGTGGATAGTCTGATGTAATATTACAATATACCTGAGCTTTGGAGGAACTGTATGTGGAGAATGGTTTGGACAACGTACTGCTGGCAAAAACATCCATCGGTTTGCTCCCAACATCCATGTTACTCCAGCATCGGTTACTTGCTCTGTAGGAAGGGGTTTTCTATAATAGGAGATATAGAATACAATTAACTGAAGGGCAGTCACTGTTAACAGACGGATACAGCACAGACAATATGTATACTTAAGTTTACAGCATAGAATATGTAACAAGTGCTCACCGTCAATATGGGGAATATTTTATATTAAACAAGCACTCCCATAAAAATTTGATATTGCTTTGCCTGTTTGTAATCGGCATATTGTATAATTATTTACACACCAAGCGTCTAGTTTTCAAAACACAAGCTCTTTACGCCCCCCCCCCATCTCTAATCTGACTCGCCGATTCGCACAGCGTCTTATGTGAGGACCGGAAGCCAGTTCCTCTATAAGTCACATTCTGAGTCTCAAAGACTTGCATAGAGAAACTGGCTTCGGGTCCACACAAGATGATGTATGAATCGGCGAGTCAAATTGGAGATCACATGACCGGGTGGGGGGAGGGGGGGGGGGAACGGATCCTGTGTTTTGAAAACTAGACGCTTGAGTAAATAGATAGAATATACATGTACAAGATGCCCATTACAAACGGGCAAAGCAATAGAAATGTTCATGGTAGTGCTTCTTTAACCAATTCAGGACTGAGGCTGTTTTGGCCTTCAGGACACAGCTGACTTTTTTTCAAATCTGACATCTGTTACTTTATGTGGTAACTCCGGAATGCTTTTATCTATCCAAGCGATTCTGAGATTGTTTTCTTGTGACATGTTGTACTTTATGTTAGTGAAAAAATTTGGTCGATTTAAACTTGTTAATTTCTGAAACACCAAAATTTGCATTTTTCTAAAGTTAACCGTTTCTGCTTGTAAAACAGATGGTAATACCGCACAAAATAGTTACTAATTAACATTTCCCATATGTCTACTTTTATGTTTGCCTCGTTTTATGAATGTCCTTTTTATTTTTCTAGGACGTTACAAGGCTTAGAACTTTTGAGCAGCAATTTCTCATATTTTAAAGAAAATTTCAAAAGGCCATTTTTTCAGGGACCAGTTCAGTTCTGAAGTGGTTTTGAGGGCCTTCTATATTAGAAAATCCCCATAAATCACCCCATGTTGAAGACTGCACCTCTCAAGGTATTCGAATCAGCATTCACAAAGTGTTTTAATCCTTAAAGCGTTTCACAGGAATTAAAGCAATGTAGAGGTGAAATTTACAAATTAAATTTTTTTTGCCTAAATTAATTTCTAATAAAAAAAAAATTGTAACACAGAAGGTTTTACCAGAGAAATGCAACTCAATATTTTATTGCCCAGATTCTGCAGTTTTTAGAAATATCCCACATATGGTCCTAGTGTGGTAATGGACAGAAGCACCGGCCTCAGAAGCAAAGGAGCACCTAGAGGATTTTGGGCCTCCTTTTTTTTTAGAATATATTTTAGGCACTTTGTCAGGTTTGAAGAGGTCTTGTGGTGCCAAAACAGTGGAAACACCCCAAAAGTTAGCCCATTTTGGAAACTACACCTCTCAAGGAATTTATGTAGGGGTATAGTTAGCCCTTCGACCACACAGGTTTTAGGCTAAATATATTGGAATTAGTCTGTAAAAATCCTTTATTTTTTTTAAACATACAAATTTTTACAAGGAATAAAGGAAAAAAGAACCACAACATTTGTAAAGCAATTTCTCCTGATTACGGCAATATCCCATATGTGGTAATAAACTGCTGATTGGACCAACAGCAGGGCTCCGCAGGGAAGGAGCGCCATTTGGATTTTGGAGATCCGGTTTTGTTGGATTGGTTTTCGGTGCCATGTCGCGTTTGCAATGCCCTGGAGGGACCAAAACAGTGGAAACCCACCAAAAGTGACCCCATTTTGGAAACTACACCCCTCAAGGAATTTTTCTAGGGGTCTATTTAGCATTTAGAGCCCACAGGTTTTTTTTTGCAGAATTTATTAGAATTAGGACACGAAAATGAATATCAATATTTTTTTTTTCCACTAAAATGATGAATTTTCCAATTTTCACAAGGGATAAAGGAGAAAACATTTTTTTTTGTAAAGCAATCTTTCCCGAGTACGGATATACCCCACATGGGGTCATACATTTTTTCATTAGAAATGAATTATCCCTTTCAGGACTGATCCATTTTTTGCTTTCTTATTTTAGTTTTTCACTTTCCGCCTTCCAAGAGCCGTAACTTTTTTTTTTTTTTTTCTTTTTCCATCAGTAGAGTGATGTGAGGGCTTATTTCTTGCGGGAGGAGTTGTAGTTTCTATTGACACCATTTAAAGTACCATAAAATGTACTGGGAAACTGAAAAAAAATTATTTGCGGGCTGAAATTGGAAAAAAAGCTGATTACATTTTTTGGGGGTTTTTGTTTTTTTACAGCTTTTGCCCTGCGGTAAAAACAAAAAAGTATTAATTATTCTGCGGTTCAATACAATTCTATGGTGATACCAAATTTATATAGTTTTTTTTAAATATTATACTACTTTTACAAAGAAAAATCTAATTGTTCAAATAAAAATTGTTTTGTTTCACCACATTCTGAGAGCCGTAACTTTTTTTATTTTTCGGTTGATTAACCAGTGGGAGGTCCTACTATTTTTTGCAGGACGAGCTGTAGTTTTTATTGGTACCATTTTTTTGGTACATAAAAGCGAAATTCACACGAACGTGTGCGTTTTGCTTGCGCCAAAAATGCAGCGTTTTTTGCATGTTGCAGTTCCGTGTGTTTGGTGCGTGGCTGCTTGATTTTCGCGCATATGCCATCCTTATGACACACGGTTTTGTGGTTTAGAAAAATAAATGAACAACTTTTTATTCCCTTCATTTCTTGATCTGCTGCGCGAATCACGCGCAGCACACGGAAGTGCGTTCGTGTGCTGCGCGTGACTTTCACACACCCATTGACTTCAATGAGTGCGTGATGATCAAAAAAATCTCAAGTATAGGACATGTAGTGAGTTTCACACAGCGGACACATGATGCGTGAAAAACACGGAATGTCTCCATTGCCTTACATAGGTCTGTGCGACGCGCGTGATTTTCATGAGCATATCACGGACGTGAACTACGCTCCTGTAAATAAGGCCAAAAAGTTGTATTACTTTTTTTTTTTTTTTGAGAGCGAAGGTGACAAAAAACAGATTTTTTGTGGTTTAAATTATTTACGTTTTATACAGTGTTCACCGTGAGTTAAATAATGGTATATTGTAATAGTTCGGCCTTTTACAGACGTAGCGATACCGATTTTTGTTTGTTTTTTTTACATTACTTAAGAAGAAAAATGGGAGAAGGGTTTTTGTTTTTTTTAACTTGAAACTTTTTTTTTTTCTTTCTCACTACTAATAACTTTAATTCTTCTACACATTTTATTAGTCCCCTTAGGGGACTTGTACCAGCGATCATTGGATCACTGGTACAATACACTGCAATACTAATGTATTGCAGTATATTGTTGTTTTTACAGGCTTTTGTAACCGCACGATCGCTGTTCCTGTCCGTTCGTCCCGGGTGTTAGCTGTATGACACAGCTGACACCCGCAGCGCATGGAGCGAGCTCCGCAAGTGAGCCCGCTCCATACATCAACCCCTGCACCATGATGTGCAATTAAAGAGGCTCTGTCACCAGATTTTGCAGCCCCTATCTGCTATTGCAGCAGATCGGCGCTGCAATGTAGATTACAGTAACGTTTTTATTTTTAAAAAACGAGCATTTTTGGCCAAGTTATGACCATTTTTGTAGTTATGCAAATGAGGCTTGCAAAAGTCCAAGTGGGTGTGTTTAAAAGTAAAAGTCCAAGTGGGCGTGTATTATGTGCGTACATCGGGGCGTTTTTAATACTTTTACTAGCTGGGCGTTGTGTATAGAAGTATCATCCACTTCTCTTCAAAACGCCCAGCTTCTGACAGTGCAGATCTGTGACGTCACTCACAGGTCCTGCATCGTGACGGCCACATCGGCACCAGAGGCTACAGTTTACAGTTGATTCTGCAGCTGCATCAGCGTTTGCAGGTAAGTCGATGATACCTGCAAACGCTGATGCTGCTGCAGAATCAACTGTAGCCTCTGGTGCCGATGTGGCCGTCACGATGCAGGACCTGTGAGTGACGTCACAGATCTGCACTGTCAGAAGCTGGGCGTTCTGAAGAGAAGAGGATGTTAATTATTGCCTCATTTGCATAACTACAAAAATGGTCATAACTTGGCCAAAAATGCTCGTTTTTTAAAAATAAAAACGTTACTGTAATCTACATTGCAGCGCCGATCTGCTGCAATAGCAGATAGGGGCTGCAAAATCTGGTGACAGAGCCTCTTTAAGTCATAGTGTGCAATGGGGTTTATGCACAGCGGATGGTTCAAAGTGAATATTGCAGTTTTCCACTGATATGCCATTTTAGTGCATAATATTTTGCTTTTGAAGTGCAGATTTTGCTTGGTAGTTGTTCTGTTTGGGGTTTTGCTGGTATTTCAGTTTATACTGTGGGGGCATATGTAATCTGTGCGGAGTACATTAGGGTATAATAAGAGGGTATAATAATGTGGTAAATAAATAATAATTCATAGATATGTGGCCGGTGTTGCACTGATAAATGGCGCCCGATCTTATCCGCTTTTTGAACCCTCTGCACATTTTGCATTGCCATATTCTGAGAGCCAGAACTTTTTTAATTTTTTTCACCACCGGAGCCGTGTGAGGGCTTATTTGTTGCGGGAAAATCTGTAGTTTTCATTGGTACCATTTTGAGAAATATGCGTTTTTTTTTAATTCAATTTTTTTGCAAGCCATGTGACCAAAAACAAGCAATTCTGACAATGTTTTTTCGTTTATTTTGCAGCTTTCACCGTGCGCTATAAATGACAATTTTACTTTATTTGCAGGTCGATACTATTACGGCGATACCATATGTATATAGGTTTCTTTGTTTTGCAGCGTTTGCGCAATAAAATCACTTTTCTATACGTTTTCTGTGTCACCATATTCTGAGAGCCATAACTTTTTTTTAGTCAAAGCTGTGTAAGGGCTTGTTTTTATCGGTACTATTTTCGGGTACATGCGACTTTTTCATCACTTTTTATTCTCTATTTTAGGAGGGGGGGTGGCCAAAAAATAGCAATTCTGGTCTAGTTTTTTGTTTTTTGTTTTTTTTTGGGGGTGTTCATCGTGCGGTAAAATAAACATTATAGTTATTTAGTTGGGGTCGTTACGAACGCTGTGATACCAGATACTTTGTACTTTTTTTAACGTGTTAATTTTTTTTCTTCTAATGAGTCTTATAGGAAAAAATGCATTTTTTGTTTGTATAACTTATTTTTACACTTTTTTTTTTTTTTTTTTTTTTTAAACATTTTTATGACCTTTTTTTTACTTGTCCCACTAGGGGACATTTAGACTTGCAGCATTGGTCGCTGCTAGAGTACATTACACTACCTACGTAGTGTAATGTGTTCTAACTGTCATTGTGACGCGACACTGACCGGAGGACCGGCCGGAGGCTGCTCCTCCGAGGCCTCCGTACATGTCAACCCGGAGGCCATTTTCTGGCCTCTGATTGCCACAACAAGCATCGGCAGGCCCCACAATCACTCCATGGGGGCTGCCGATGTGCTTCAAACCCCTTAAATGCGGCGATCGCAATCAGTCACCGCATTTATGGGGTTAATTGCCAAAATCAGCGCCGATGGTCCACTGACCCGCAAGACTGGAGTGTCAGCTGTCGGGGACAGCTGACCTCCCGCTTCCCGGACACTGTCCGTTAAGACAGTGTGCGCCGGGAACCGTTCCACAACTGTATGTCCTGGTGCAGGAAGCAAGCACGATGTACAGTTGTGGCGCAGCGCGTGAAGAGGTTAACATCGAACCTTACCTCTTCTGCTCACTTAAAATTAAAGTGAAAGCAACACATAATAAATACCCAAATGTCATTGTCTCCCTTATACAGCTGGAGTTAAGTGACAAGGTAAGGGACAAATCTACGCAAAATTTGTTTTCAACTGTTGGCAGGGCTCCAGGCTGAAAAAAAAAAAAAAAGACCGACTGCAACATTTACATTAGACTGGACCGACAGCAGCAATCACACTAGACCGTGGACTCACCGCCAGACTGTGGACTGACCGATGGCAGCATTTACACTAGTTTGTAGAACAACCACAGCATTAACATTAGACTGTGGACAGACCGGCGGCAGCGTTTATACTAAACTGTGGACTGAACTGCGGCAGCCAGCGTCTGCACTAGACTGTGGACTGACTGACCAAGAGTCTGCACTAGACTGTGGACTGACTGACCAAGAGTCTGCACTAGACTGTGGACTGACTGACCAAGAGTCTGCACTAGACTGTGGACTGACTGACCAAGAGTCTGCACTAGACTGTGGACTGACTGACCAAGAGTCTGCACTAGACTGTGGACTGACTGACCAAGAGTCTGCACTAGACTGTGGACTGACTGACTGACCAAGAGTCTGCACTAGACTGTGGACTGACTGACTGACCAAGAGTCTGCACTAGACTGTGGACTGACTGACTGACCAAGAGTCTGCACTAGACTGTGGACTGACTGACTGACCAAGAGTCTGCACTAGACTGTGGACTGACTGACTGACCAAGAGTCTGCACTAGACTGTGGACTGACTGACTGACCAAGAGTCTGCACTAGACTGTGGACTGACTGACCAAGAATCTGCACTAGACTGAAATGTAGAAAATAGCAGCACAAGGCTAAAAATCAAAGTAATTACAGTGCCCGTCTTAATACTGCACGTGTTTTGGACCTCAAAAGGGTTATTCTGCCACAATTGATCGCCTATACACAGGATAGGTAATAAGTGTGTGATCGTTGAGGGTCCCACCAATCAAGAGAACAGGGGGCCTAAATCCCTGACTGATCAGAGTGGCGGGCGAGCATGCGTGCTGCCGCTCTGTTCATTCTCTATGGTACTGCCAGGGAAAGCAGAGCGTTATGTTCGGTTATCTCTGGCAGTCCCGTAGACCATAAATGGAGGCGGTATGCATGTGCGACCGCCGCTCCGTTCATTCAATAGACCCCTGTTCTCAATTGGTGGGGGTCCCAGAGATCAAACACTTATAACTTATTTTGTAGTTCTACACTGAGGCAACCTATTAGGTAGGGCTGGGCAATTAATCGAAAAATAACTGAAAATCAGCGCAGATAACCAACGTCCTCTTCGATTTTGGTTCGCTTATTACATGTAGCCCAGCCTCTGCCGTCAGTAACTGTATGCTATCCAATTAGAATCGCTGATATGTGATTAACATATCAGCGATTCTGATTGGACAGCAGTTTGTAATGCCCATGGCCCGTCAGGTTTACTCACCTCCTGACGGCCGCAGCCATGGATCAGTGAGCGCTGGCCTGCATCTCCTCCTCAGGAGACGCCAGCGCTCACTTCCGCTTCACTCGGTTGGGTCCCGTAGGGTGCTCATGCACGCTCTTAAAGGGCCAGCGTGAACACCTGAGTTAAAGTGTCAAATTAGCCCATGAGCACCATGGGCTATAATAAGGGCCTAGCCCCTTCCCGCATTGCCTGAGCGTTGTTGTTATGACCCTAGTTTGTCTCTGCAAATGGTCTCCTAAGTGTCTTCTAGTTCCCAGTGTTTCCCGTTCCTGTATCCCATGCTATCCTGGTCAAGTGCGTATTAAGTTGGAGTCGTGCTGTGCTTTGTACCACGCCTGTCCTGTTACACCACACCTGGTGTCCGCCTGCTGCCAAAGTCCCATCCGAGCCTGCCTTGCTACTGTCTGAAGCTGCCACGGGTACACCTATACGAACTATAGTCTTTGACCTGTGTCCTGTTGGCCAGCTGCCATACCGTTAAGGCAGTACGGCCCACGCACCCTACGTGACAGTTACGGACGTTTGGGATAGCCAATGGCAGAACAGGCACAATGTGACTGCTACTCCTCCAGAAAGCCGAAGGTATGGCTGCCTAGAATGCAGGGATTATCCGTTACAGCACGTTCAGGCTGGCTGCTGAGGCACAGGCAGACCCACCAAATCAGCCGGTGGGCCCTGCCTGAGGCAAGAGTGGTGCCCCACCCCCCACTGCGCTAATTACAGCTAGTCCACTTTGTTTTGGTCAGCCGTCGCAGATCACATATAGTATGTAAAACAGGCCTGTGATTCCTCTCTTAGAAATTGCGACTCTTAATTGTTTGTGTAGTTTTCTTGATGCTGAAAAGAAGCTGGGTTGGAGGACCTCGACGATTAAGAACACACTCGTCGGGAAGAACCTGACTTTGAGATGCCTGAGCCAAGTGTTAGTGGAATGGTATTCTACTGTATATAATATATACCCCCTGATATACAATATACATGCTGTATGTATACCCTCTGGCTCTAAACCTTCTGTATTCAGCCTCCGGGGGTATATTATTAAAGAGCAGTATAAAGGGGATAAATATAAATTCAATGGCGTAGCATGCAAATAGGGGGTGTGGCCTAAATCGTTCAATAATCGCAGTCGAGGTTACATGTTCAATTAATCGTAATTTTGATTTAGGTCATAATCGTCCAGCTCTATCACGGACAGCTTTCAGTATTTTTACGGATGGGTGTCCGTGCTGAAAAAATTATGGAACCTGTCTTCGGGTATGTGCACACGCTAGCTTCCTTTTACGTCTGAAAAGACAGACTGCTTTCAGGAGAAAACAGCTGCGTCGTTTCAGACGTAAAATCTCCTCCTCGTCTTTGACGCCCGTAATCTTGAGCTGCTCTTCATTGAATGCAATGAAGAACGGCTCAAATTACATTGCAAAGAAGTGCTTTGCCAAGGCAGTCCATTTACGCGTCGTCGTTTGACAGCTGTCAAACGACGACACATAAATGACAGGTCGTCGGCACAGTACGTCGGCAAACCCATTCAAATGAATGGGCAGATGTTTGCCGACGTATTGTAGCCCTATTTTCAGACGTAAAACGAGGCATAATACGCCTCGTTTACGTCTGAAAATAGGTCGTGTGAACCCAGCCTTATTGTCCGGTATTACGGCAAGAACTCTTCCATAGAAGCTCCAGTAAATACAGACGGCTACAGATGTGCATCCGTATACCGTCCATATTTATGGAAGCGTTGCTATGCAACACGCTGATGACATAATTTACACACACACACTTTTTTTTTTGTATACGGATGACTACAGATCCGTATTTACGGACAGTATTTCGGGATAGATGAAAATACGGTCCTTATACTGTGTGGGGGACAGTGTCAGGGTATATTATATACAGAAGGCTCAGGGGAAAAATATTTATTGGCGTCTCATGCAAAAAGGGGTGTGGACCTAAATAATCGTAATCGAAAATACATGTTCAATTATTCGTGATTTTGATTCACGCCATAATCGCGCAGCCCTACTATTAGGCCATGCCTCTGGCAGATGCTTATAGTAGACCTGGTTGCTATTGACCACGGCATCTAAGAGGCAACTTTATTGGTCTCCAATCAGTGCCCTGTGTCCAAGGCTGTGGCAACCGCCTGGTCACCGGCATTGCACAAGTGCACAGTACTGCATTCTTCTGAAGCACTGCTGGAGAAAGGCGGTGCATCAGAAGTCCCCTGAATGGCGGTCATTACAGGGTTAAAAGACCAGATCCATGGTCCCTTTGCAGCAAAAAAAAGGAGATGAAGGCAGCACTCCTTGAAAACTCTCCTTTATTTATTTTATTCACTGTTGTGTTTGCTCCCTATGTGCTAATTTACTGTAGTTAGCCAACGGGGTGGATCTAGCTTCCCTGCCTCTTATGCTGACCAATCAGCGCAAGGCAGTACGAAGGTAGTTTACGCCCTGTTGGCTAACTACAGCAAATTAGTAGGCCAATAAACTCTAGTAACCCCGGTGTTTGGCGCACAGAGCCCCGGAGATGCACCTCAATTGTGGCGCACCTAAGGGCTCCGTGCACCAGAGTGCAGGACTCCTTCTGTAATTATGGAGTCCCTGCACTCAGGTGAGACGCGCCGTCATGTGCAGATCTGTTGTACGGTTGCTCTCAGTCACGCAATGAAGAGGGGTTACTCTTGGTCATTTGCATGACCAAGAGTTAAATGGCGGCCAGCTATTTACTAGTAAAATAGTTGGTTGCCCTTTTTAAGGATTCGTCAGGAAAGAGACCTACAGTGCTCTTTCAGGGACGGCTTCAACCCCAGCGCCAGTCTCCTTCCTCCTCCTATTGAAGTGCGCGAAAAGGAAGAGGCAGAGCTGCCCTTTATAGCAGCCAAATTACAATGACTGGATCCCTGTGCACCGCTGATATTTGCCATCGTCTTGTGCAGGCATCAAACTAATATAGGTGCAGGGATGCGGCAGCCTGGTTGGTAAACACTGATATAGGGAGCCAACGCAACAGTGGGCCATATCTCTGGAATGGGGAGGTCGATGGGAAAAAATAAAAACAGCGCTGAAATCAGGGAGACAGCGCTATTCAGATCAGTTAACCACTTCAACTCATATGACCTATTGACAGGTCGTCTAAGGGTATGTTCACACGCAGTGTTTTCAGACGTAATGCAGGTGTTTTACGCCCCGAATTACGCCTGAAAAAACAACCCTAATACACCTACAAACATCTGCCCATTGCTTTTAATGGGTTTTGCGGTGTACTGTTCCTACGAGGTGTCATTTTACGCGTCGCTGTCAAAATACGGCGCGTAAAAAGACGCCCGCGAAAAAGTGCATGTCACTTCTTGGGACGTTTTTTGGAGCCGTTTTTCATTGACTCCATTGAAAAACGGCTCCAATAACGTCCGTAAAAAAACGCGAGTTGCTACAAAAACGTTTGAAAATCAGGAGCTGTTTTCGCCTGAAAACAGCTCCGTATTTTCAGACCTATTTTGCGTTTGCGTGTGAACATACCCCTTAGTGTTCCCTTAATTTTTTTTTGAGCAGAGTACTTTAACAATGGAGCTATCTTCAGCTAAGATCAGAAAGGTGAAGCTTTGATCAAGGCCCCGAGGAGAAAGTATGTTCATGTGCTGTACACACATTTCTCTACCTGTAAGGCCAGTTTCACATGACTGTGATCGGGCCAAGAAATACAATCTGTGTGTCGGACACATTTCCTGTGCCGAGCATGGCTCATATGAACAGGAAGTCAACATGATGATGTGAATACTGTACAATACAGCCATGGTAATTCGAAAGCTCACCGCATCATAAAACAGTATGATGCTGTGAGAGACATCAATATGGACTGTGGTCGGGACGGGACATGCGGCTGATGCACGGACCGTATCTATCGGCCGATCAGTTATGGGAAACAGCCCTTAGGCAAGCTTGATTTCTTTCCTGCTGCCCAATCTATCATTAATGCTTTCACATTTTACCCTGTCTTATATATATTTTCGAAAGTTTGTTTGAAGCCCGACTTTTTTTTTTTTTTTTTTTTCATTGATCTAAAATCAGGGAATAGGCTCCGACCCCTATTGATGACGTGGCAGCCCATAATTGGCTGCAACGTACATTATTCCTCGCTGAATTGCCTAACACAGCAGCACTGCGATGTTGGCCACAGCAGGTTTACACAGAGGCAGTACAGTTGTCCTGTCTCGTATAATTGAGGGACTAAAATGCATGGAGAAGCAATGAGTAAGTAAAAAGTTCATACGTAACGTTGAAAGTAAAAGAAGCTCATACGTACCGTTCTTGGTGACGCGTCCCTCGACATTCAGTCCGACCTCCCTGGATGACGTGGCAATCCATGTGACCGCTGCAGCCTGTGAGTAGCTGCAGCGGTCACATGGGATGAAACGTCATCCCGGGAGGCCGGACTGGAGAAAGAAGCAGGTAAGTTAACTTTTAATACTCTCTAATTATTATGCGGGTCGTGCTCCCATATAAAGTCCTATAGACATGTCCCATCTTTTTCGGAGCCTTTCTACAGCACGGACACCTTCCTGTAAATATACAGGAAGGTGTCCATGAGCAATAGAAGTGAATGGGCCCGTAATTACGCACAAATTCTACGGTCGTTTCATTGGGGCCTTACAACACATAATTGAGTATTTAAATAGTGATCTTTTACTCTATCTATACCGTAAGTCAACATCCCGAGCAACACTAGGTATGAAAGCTAGTTCTTTATATAAAGTTTAGGATTCGTTCACATCTGCGCCAGGGTCCCGTTCTGACATTCTGTCGGAGCTTTCCGTCGGAACGGGACCCCGACTGACACAAACGGAAACCAAGGTTTCAATGGTGACTGATCCAGTGCCAATGGTTTCCGTTTGTCTCCGTTGTGCAAGGTTTCTGTCGTTTTGACGGAATGAATACCGTAGCGCAGATGTGATCAAAGCCTAACACCTAAATACTGCTGACCAGAGGGGTTACCTGAAGCTCCTGGGCCCCCCAACTGTGTGCTATCTATAATACTGGTGTCTTATGTTATAGAGAGGCCTTTGGGCCTCCTTAAAGGGAGTATGTCGCTAGAAATTTTTATTTTTATTTTTTTAGTTAAACTGTTCGTGATTGCACGTTTGTTCTAATTTTAAATTTTTTTTCACAAGTCTGTAAATATTATAAATTAGATTCTAATTTATAACATTTCCATGTGCTGGTCACTAGAGGGAGAAATTCCCAAAATTGCAGCATTGGCAATGTGGTAAAGAAACCTCATTGCTTTATGCTGCAAAATTGGAGAAGACACACTCGCTCTAGTGTCCTCAAACAATCCCCCCTCCTTTTATCCTGGCTAGTGCAAGGAGAAAGGAGGGGGTTGAATGTTCAAACCTCCTACACGGTGTGCCACCATTTTTTTTGAGCGAATGCACAGTGTAGGAGGATTAGATACAGTGGTAATCAGACAGTATAACACGAACATACACAAACATAACTTACCTGCTCCTGCCGCCTCCGCTCCTAGTCCTTGCTTCTGAACATACGGACGGAAGCCGAGACCGGAAGTAGTCATCTTACTGTCTGGCCGCAGCTTCCGGTCCACATGAAAATGGCGCCGGATGTCGCTCTGCCGAAGACCTTCCTTTTGGACTGTGTGGGAGCGGAGCATGCGCCATTCCCACACAGACGGCGTACGCTATAGTGAATGGAACGGCAAAAACACACAAAAACACAAATAAATAAGATTTATTTTAATAACATATAAAAATATTTTTTTTTCGTGACCCTTTCCCTTTAAGCTCCAGGGTCTGGTAGCGACTGCTACCTCTGCACCCCCTATAGCTACACCCCTGCTCCTGACTACCTTGCACCCACAATGATAGATCACACTTTAACTCTTTTTTTATGTCTTGAGACAAATTGAGTATGTGCAAAAGTATAACTCGCATCACTCAATCAAAGCAATTCAGATAACTGGAAAAAATTTTACTCTACAAGTAACTGTTCGGATCGTAGACTTTTTGTCCAAAAAAAGACAAGATCTACTCTCGCAATTTTTTTATATAACTGCCCATAAGTTGCTGCAACTGAACTGATCAATAGAGGGTTAATAGAGATGCTGTATGGAGGACTTCCTCATAACAACTCCAGTCTATACAGAGATCATGGACCTCCATTCTAGTCAGTTCAGTAGAGACCGCTACAGTAGAATGGAGTTGCTGAATGGAGGGCCTCCTTATAAGAACTACAGTTGTATTCTATTGCACTGTGATTTTGTGTGTAAAAACGTGAATCACACAAGTAAAATCGCACAATTTTAAGTAATTTTCTAGCTGTATTTTTCCCGCCTTCTTTCAGGGTTTTTGAGGCAGACTTTGAATTGCCTGTGCTTTTTTTTTCTTCGATGCGTTTTTTGCCTGTGGCCATTGACTCTAATGAAAGGACTGCAGGCAAAACAAAAACAAAATGAAAAATGCTGAGAAGCTAGCGCCGCAGGTTTTTTTCTGCCTCCCATTGATCTCAACGGGAGGTCAAAGGCGGAAACCGCTGCAAAAAAGAACATGCAGCTTTTTTCAGCAAGCAGCCAAGAGCCACCCGGGAAAAAAAGCCTCTGCCTCCCATTGAAATCAATAAGGGGCGATTTAGGACGTTTTTTTTAGCGCTGATTCCGACTCTGTCTTCGCTTCAAAATCGGCACCAATAAAATCTGTGTGAACTGACACGAAGTATACCAAATCATTATAGCATCGATCTGAAGATCGCATAGTAAAGCACCCTAGTGCGACTAAAAAAAATAAAAATAATAAATGTGAAATAAAGATGATTAATAAAAATTACAGTAACAAAAGAAATCCATTTATTTCCATAAAAAGTGGTTTTATTTATTAAAAAGGTAAAAAAAGAAAGATAAATACACATATATGGTATCGCCGCGACCGTAATGACCCAAACAATAAAGTTAATCTGTAATTTAAACCGCAAGGTGAACGTAAAAAAACAAAACTGCATTGCCCCCCAAAAAGTCATAATCAAAGTTAATCAATAAGTCCCACATACCCCAAAACAGTACCAATCAAAACTACATCTCGTCCCGCAAAAAACAAGCCCTCATATAACTACATTGATGGAAAAAAACAAACTTACGGCTCTTGGAAAGTGACGATGCAAAAGCAAATAATTTTAGTTCAAGTGTTTTTATTGTGCAAAAGCGGTAAAACATCAAAAACCCCTACATATGTTGTATCGTCGTAATCGTACCGACCCATAGAATAAAGGTAACATGTTATTTACGTCGCACAGGGTAACCGTGTCCATTTAAAACGCATAGAACTATGGCAGAATTTCAGGGGTTTTTTTCTATTCCCGCCCCCCCCCCCCCCCAAAAAAAAGTTAATAAAAGGCCTATCCAAAAATGTCTACCCCAAAATGGTGGCATTAAAAAGTACAAATTCTAATCCTGCAAAAAACAAGTCCTCATACAGCTATGTCGACGGAAGAATAAAAAAAAGTTATAGCTCTTTGAATGAAAAAAAATAATAAAGAAAAAAATAAATAGCTTGGTCACTAAGGGGTTAATGTCTGCTGTTCTAATCTGATGGATCAAAACAAAAGTTGCAACATCCTGCAATATTGTACTTGCACAACATTGAATGTAATTTCAATGTCCTCCTATGGGATAAAAAAAAAATAAAATCACATGCAATTTTTAAAAACAAAAAAATGTAACTTTTGTTTTGCATGATGTGGAGATATCGCACCTGGATAACCCTATAGGTTTTGCGGTGTTGATGCTCTAAATTGTGCCATACTTGAAAAAAAAATTATTTATAGCCAACAAAGTAAACCTAAACATTCATATGATGGCAGCAGAAATGGTCTACAGATATATATGTACGATGTATGGGCGACATGTTTTTTTACTCCATTCCTATTCAGAAAGCTATGTCCACACAGGGCGGATACGCTTCGTAAAAGCACACCGCGTATTCGCCCTGATCCCGGCAGGGAATTTCGGCCAAAAAACCTAACCAAATTGTGGTGGAATTTTTAGTCTGGAAAATCCACTACGGAAAACAAAAAAAAAATCTATACTTACCCGTAGCTATTTTGATGCATCCCGTGGAATGTATATTCACAATCCCGACACTTCGTTAATGTTTCTGTGGTAGTTACAGCAGAGCAAGCGTAATCCCGCGAGATTACGCTGTGAATGACAGGTTACAACGAGATTACGCTTCCTCTGCTGTAACTACCACATACACAGTTAGGCCTCATGCACACGACCGTATTTTTTCCCACCCGTAAATACTGGCGTAAATACGGGTCCGGTGTCACACGTATTCCACCCGTTTTGCACCAGTATTTACGAACCCGTGCTCGTAAATATGGGTCCGGTGTCACACGTATTCCACCCGTATTTACGAGCACGTTTTTGGCGGCAAAATAGCACTGCACTAATCGGCAGCCCCTTCTCTCTATCAGTGCAGGATAGAGAGAAGGGACAGCCTTTTCTGTAATAAAAGTTAAAGAAATTCATACTTACCCGGCCGTTGTCTTGGTGACGCGTCACTCTCTTCACATCCAGCCCGACATCCCTGGATGACGCGGCAGTCCATGTGACCGCTGCAGCCTGTGATTGACCTGTGATTGGCTGCAGCGATCACATGGCCTGTAACGTCATCCAGGACGTCGGGCCGGATGTCGAGAGGGACGCGTCACCAAGGCAACGGGCGGGAGACCGGACTGGAGGAAGCAGGAAGTTGCCGGTAAGTATGAACGTCTTTTATTTTTATTTTTTACAGGTTTATACTGATCGGTAGTCACTGTCCAGGGTGCTGAAAGAGTTACTGCCGATCAGTTAACTCTTTCAGCTCCCTGGACAGTGACTATTTACCGACGTCGCTTAGCAACGCTGCCGTAATGACGGGTGCACACATGTAGCCACCCGTCATTACGAGAGCTCCATAGACTTCTATGGACTGTCCGTGCCGTTATTACGGCCTGAAATAGGACATGTTCTATCTTTTTTAACGGAACGGGCACCTTCCCGTGAGAAAACGGGAAGGCACCCGTCGCCAATAGAAGTCTATGAGCCCGTTATTACGGGTCGTGATTACGACCCGTAATAACGGGAGTTTTTACGGTCGTGTGCATGAGGCCTAACGAAGTGCAGGGATTGTGAATAGACATTCCACGGGATGTCTGCTGTCTAAACACTTCAGTATCGTTAATGTGTCAGTATAAGACAGCACATAGTGATCTAGCAGGATCCCTATGCACTGTGTAAATGAATGGGGAGAAGTGTATGACGCTGATTGGTCACTGATTGGTCAGCGTCATACACTCCTCTGTACAACGCCCACTTGGTCAAAAGTAAAACACGCCCAGTTGTCCATTGAGAAACTCATTAGCATAAAGCTAAAATCGCTAATAAAGTGGTGAAAATAGATTATTTTTTTTTTAAATAAAAAGCACTGCGGTCACCTACATTACAGCGCCGATCTCCTTATGTAGGAGACAGGCCACTTATAATCTGGTGACAGACTCTTTAAGTACAATATTTTTTTATTTTCTCAGTTGCGATTTTTGCAGCATTATCGGAGCTTTTCCGCCCCAAAATTCGCAACACCATTTCCTGCGGTTTTTATGGCTGAAAATAGTGCGGAAATTGCGGCGTTTTTCCCAATGTTAGGAGATGGTGACATCTCCTCCTCTGAAAAACGCCGCAATTCTGCACACTTTCCATAGCAGGAATTGACACTCTGGTGCAAAAAATACGCACCGCAGGTCAATTTCGGCTCGGAAATCTTGCGCAGCGTGTGGGTGGGATTTGTTATATCTCATCCACTTTGCTGCTACTGTATTCTTCAGCGTTACTTTTGCCGGGAAAAAACGCAGCAACTCCGGAGCGTACGGGCGAGCCCCTATGCTGCGGATTTTCCGCAATGATGCGCAGTGTTTACGCTACGTGTGGATATACCAGAACTGTTCTGCAGCGCTATTTATAATGTGGCCACTTGTGACTGACCTTCAGGATCCGTCTATTGTCACAGAATCCATGACACATATGATGGATTTCTTCTGATTATTTCTATTTCTTCTCCCATTGACTTCTAATAAGTCCATTAGTTTCTATGGGGAGCTCCTGCAAGTAACTCCAATCTAGTCAGTTCAGCAGTGACCCGTCTAAGTGGAGCTGTTCCTGGTAGGTACTCCCTCCAGTAACCCCAATATAGTCCCCTCACTAGAACGGTCTAGAATGGAGGGGTTATACGGAGGACCTATCAGGGGCAACTCTATTCTAGACGCAACCAGAAGAACACCGCTTGGAAGCGGTAAACAAGTCCGCATCGTAGCCGGTATATCGGGAGAGTTATTACTCACCTCCATATCACACACGTCAGTCTCCATTCAGGCGGCAAACTGTATACCGGGGAACGTAGCAATGTATTTTACTTAGACTTAGCCCCGCCCCCGAGCGGCCGTTACGACGTAAGACTCGTCACTCAAGTCTGCCCTAGCAACTGTTCCCCCTCCTACAGCAGGTCCGGATTATTGGCTGATACCAGGGCACAGGGAGCTCTGATTGGACAATCCTTGTTTCCCGGCGGTGTGATTAGTTGGCACGTTGCTACTTGAGCGGAAGAGCGCGTGGATAGGTACGTCCAAATTTCCCGCCCAGAAGGCAGAGCGTAGTGGAGGCCGGCCGGCGATTGGCTGGAGAGGAAGGCGGGGGTTTAGCTGATAAATATCTCGACTTTGTGAAGTAAAATGGCGGTTTTCTGAAGACGAGTCTGAAGTGTATGAGTAAAGTACGGGGCGCCCATGTGTAACATTGATATAATATTAACGAAATTATTATTCATGTACATCTATATTAATATATTACCTCATAGATTATTTTTTTAAATAATATATTTATTTACTATTACACATTTATTCATTTTGTGCATGTTTTCTTTATACTTTATATAAACATACTAAAAGCATAAACCCACAAAGTCCTCGCAGTGTGACACATATGATGGATTTATTCTGATTTGGTTTTCGTTCTCTTCCCATTGCCTTATAATAAGTCCATTAGATTTCTATATTTTCGGTTATTTTATTTATTAAGGCTTCGTGACGTTCCGTCTGAGGTTTCCGTCAGAACGGGACCCTGAGCAGACAAACTGACACTGACGGAAACCAGAGGTTTCCGTTTCAATCACCATAGATTTCAATGGTGACGGATCCGGTGTCCATGGTTTCTGTTTGTGTCTGTTGTTCACCGGACACGTCGTTTTGCCGGAAGCCATAGCGTAGTCTACTACGCTATTGCTTCCGGCAAAACGACGGATCCGGTGCACAAGAGACAAACGGAAACCACGGACACCGGATCCGTCACCATTGAAATCTATGGTGATTGAAACGGAAACCTCTGGTTTCCGTCGGTGTAGGTTTGTACGTTTTGGAAACCTGACAGAAAAGCACATAGGCTCTGTCTACCTTTGCATCGGTGGTTGCGTTTGGAGTCTCCGTTGCAAATCCTGTCAGATTTGCAGCTGCATGCAGAGCACTATTCTTCCCATCAATATCATGTACGCTACGACAGAACCCTGGCGGACCCCATTGTAAGTCAACTGGCTCCGTCAGATGCCGGTGGTTTCCATCAATGGCGGATATATGCAGCTGTATAGACATACAGCTGCATACGTCTGGGGCATACGCTTGGTGACACACTTCAAATGTTTGTCCAAAAATAAACACCGCACCTATATAGAGAACGGTGGTCTCCCAACCCCTGTTTCGGCGGCGGCAGAATCCAGACGGGGACTCATTTCTGAGCGATTTTCGCAGCGTTTTTTTGCCTGCAGTACTTGCATTAGCTTCAATGGCCGCGGGCAAAAAACTCAGTAAAAAAAAAAAGGGGCAGGTAAGTTCAAAATCTGCCTCAAAATTCCTGAAGGAAATCTGAGGCAGATGATTTCTGCCTGCAAAAAACTCCATTTGAACAGGGCCTAAAAGTTTTATACAACGTAGCCCACTTTTTCATACAGAAGACTGGTGCAGGTAAATCTATGGAAAGTCTAATACGGGGGGGCCTCAGTTTGAGAAGCGCTGGTCTACGGTGCGTTTTTTTTTTTTTATCCGCAGCATGTAAATTTTATGCTTCGGAATCTCTGCTTTTCTGTGGCAGGTTTTTCCCATTTTAATTCAAAGGGGAGGTAAAACTTGCAACAGATGGCAGATGTTGCGATTTTTGCAGCGGAAAACCTAATATTTTGGCGCAAGAATCGCAACTCAAAAAAAAAAAGATACTTGCCCAGATCACTATGCTTATACTTCTAGGACAGCCTACTGGGATGACATTTCATCCCATGTGAGTGCTGCAGCCAATCACGGGACATCAGAGTGACACGTCACCATGACTACGGTAAGTATAGGGGGTTTTTTTTTGTGGTTTTTTTTTTGACCAGTTGTTTTCCACCCGAAAAACTGCAACACAATTTGGTGTGGTTTGTTGGCCGGAATACTGATTGTTTTTTTTTAACTCTTGAGTGACAGCAGCAGTCCACAGTATTGCATGGAAGTCAATGTATTCATTTTGACTGCAGCTGTAGCTCAAAAGTTCCAATCAATCAGTAGCATTACAAAAAGTTTAGGTTTAGCCCTGGATTTAAAGCGTACCTCTCCTTTATCTGAAAAACAATTATAGTGCAGGAGGGTGCGCAATAAGGGTATGTTCACACGGCGGGGGTCCGTAACGGCTGAAATTACGGGGATGTTTCAGCCTGAAAACATCCCCGTAAATTCAGCCGTACCGGCATGTGCAGGCGCTTGAACGCCGTATCAATTACGGCCGTAATTAGCGCTGCTATTCATCGGAGTCAATGAATAGCGGCTCCAATTACGGCCAAAGAAGTGACAGGTCACTTCTTCTACGCGGGCGTCAATTTACGCGCCGTCATTTGACAGCGGCGCGTAAATATACGCCTCGTGTGAACAGACAAACGTCTGCCCATTGCTTTCAATGGGCAGATGTTTGTCAGCGCTATTGAGGCGCTATTTTCAGACGTAATTCGGGGCAAAAACGCCCGAATTACGTCCGTAAATAGGCCGTGTGAACATACCCTAATAGTTTTTCTAAATAACGTTGTATTTGCCGATTCTGCTTCTAACTGCAGCGCGGTCTGCCTACACTCAGTGATGCCGACGGCTCGTAACTCGATATAACGCTGGTGGCCGCCCTGCATACAGGAGCCATGGAGACTAGCAAGACACTGTCTCTATGAGCCATCGGCAGTATAGACTATACACTAGTCGTTTAAGCAAGTCGCCAGTAGAGGGAGTAAGCACTCTTCAGAAAGCCAGTAAAGGAATTTCGCTAAAACATCTCATGTTACAAGACAGAAACTTAATTACTATTTAAGAAATATGCTGGTAAATTCAGTTTATGAAGTCATTCAATATAGAAGAATAAAGCTGTAAACTGAAATGCAGGTTCAGCATCACAAATGACAATTTGAGATCATTAAAACAGTCATCCAAATATTTATTTTATAGGTGTGTGACCAGCGTTAAGGGTAGCGCCACACAGAGCAGCCAAGACATCATGGCCGTCATGCAGTCAAACTGCGCCGGCATGAGGTTTACCGCAAATCAGTTCAATTATCAAATTGATTGTTAATAGGCGCACACTTTTGCAGCTAAAGAGCAGTGTGATTGTTAATGGTCGCACGGTTTTGCGGGTAAAACTGCTGTTTAGCTGAACATCAGAAAACCCTACAGTATATGTTTAAAACAATGAATGTTAAAGGGTAACTAAACTTTTCTAAAACTTTTGACAGTCATAGTGACCTTTTAGAAGGCTTGATCAGTGGGGGTCTAAGGCCCCCACCGATCGCTAAAACGCAGCGGTCGGGTGAGCGCCGTGCGGCTTAGTTTCTTCTTGGCTTTCTTTGGAAAGCTGAGCGAGCTATGTTCGGGCTCGTCCATTGCTATGAGAAAAGCTGATCAGAAACTAATCGGCACAGCACTTATCCGGGCGCTTCTGTTACAACGTTTTAGTGATCGGTGGGGGGTCTCCGTGCTCAGACCCCCACCAATCAAAACTTCTGACATGTCACTGTCGTGTCAAAAGTTTTTGGTTTTTTTAAGGCTGGGTTCCCACAGTGTGGATTTGCTGAAGATTTTGTATGCATTTTTTTAATCCAAAACCAGGAACAGAATCTAAATAGAAGAAATATATGAAGTAAGGCCGTTATAAAAGATAATTTTTTTTTAAAGGATACCCTAGACAAAGTGTCTTACCCATTGGTGAAGTGTGGTCTTTGTGCCCAAAATAGCGCCCCGATGCGCATTTTGCGTAAATAGCTTTTTCTATTTACGCGAAACGCGCGTCGTGGCTCTATTTTGGGCACAAAGACCACGCATCACCATTGAGTAAGACCCTTTGTCTAGGGTACCTATGTAGGACCTATCGTTTTACATTTTTTAGGGCTTCTTTGACAGTGGTAGTCTGATTCAGCGCTTGGCGTGTATGCTGACTCTTCCTGTTTAGAAACTGCACTGGCAGTAACACTTTCTGTGCCCATCTCTTTTGTGGCTACTCATACCTTTTTGATGATGATGTTGGTCGTATAACGCAAACCTATGCACATTATGTATGGCTATTGTATATGCCCTACAGAGTGTATCCCATATATATGTATAATCAATATATATTCTATATTACAGTGATATTCACAGATAGATGTGTAGTGTATGTATTGCTGTGATATTTTTATATCTGTTTGCTTTGTGTAGCTCACATACAGTAAATCTTGCCAGGAATGTATGACTCCTTGTTCTTTTTGTATTGTACCGTGTATGTCTGAATACTTCTTTTTTGGTTCCAGATGTATACTGCCAACTATATGGAAAAACATGTTGAGCCTAAGCTAAGTGTGGTAACTGCAAGAAGGGAGATGATCTGGTAACAAATCTGTCATCTCTGCCACAGAGCTCTGTAATGGTGGAGCACGTATTTACATGCTCTGTCATAGCTCTGGATGTCTGTGACATTGCAGGGTAATTCGTGTTAGCACAAGTTCCAGCACCATAAAGAGGAGACACAATCCTTTTCCATGTGCATTTTACTATTACCTACAGCAAAGGAAGTGCCATGAAAGTATTCCTCTTTAGGCCTTATTCACACAAATGTGTGCGTTTTTGCGCGTTGCACTTCCACGTGTCATACGTGTTTGCTGCGTGGCTGCGTGATTTTATCTACTGTTGCGCGAATCACGTGCATCACACGGAAGTGCTTCCGTGTGCCGTGCGTGATTTTCACACACCCATTGACTTCAATGGGTGCGTGATGCCTGAAAAACGGCCAAGTATAGGACGTCGTGAGTTTTACGCAGTGAGACGGATGTGAAACACGTTATAAGGCCTAACTTGTTTGGCCATGAAAATTCTAAGCATAAATGTAAGGGTCAATGCACATGATGCATATATTATGAGCGGTTTTGTCACGCGTATACAAAACCGCAGCGTAATACATTACCAGCATAGACAATGAGAATCCAGGGAATCTCATGTACACGCTGCAGTATTTTCCCGCACTTAAGTTGACCTGCGGAGCGAATTTTAAAATCCGGAGCATGTCAATTTATCTTGCTTTTCCGCTTGTGAATTCTATCTGCCTAGTACAGAGGAAAATTGCACCAAAACACGCAGCATGAAAACGCCACGATTTACTCCTCAAAACGTAAAAACCGCACCAAAAAACGCACCTTTTGGGTGCGTTTTTTTCCTGCGAATTTCTTGTGAGTTTGCTGCGTATTTTAAATAAAAGTCTAATGCTTTCCTTTTATATTTTGCATCAAAAACGGCACACTATGATCCTGGGTTTAAAGGGGTTATCCCACTACAGCTTGCATAGGCCATCAATGTCCCATCGGTGGGGGTCTTTCCGCTGTGACCCCTGCCGCTCACAGAAACGAAATGGGAAATTGCTATGTCCCTTCGGCTCCTGTCAACTCCGCTCTCTTAAAAAAAGCTGTACAGAACAGAAATAAGTCAAAGTAACACAGAGCTTTTTGTTTTTAGCTCCGGTGCGACTTTGTTCTACAAAGAGGGGACACATCGCTTGAACCCCCACTGATTGGACCTTGATGCCATATCCTATCAACTTAGTTGTCTAATAAATCTATCGATCAGCCATAACATTAAAACCACCTGCCTAATATTTTGTAGTTCCGCCAAAACAGCTATGACCCGTGAAGGGCTCCAGTGGTATCTGACACAAAGATGTTCGCATGAGATCCTTTAAAGGCTACCTGTTAGCAGTTTTGAGGCTTTAAAATGGCTGACAGCGCTAGATAGGGATAGGCATTGTAACAATACTTGTTGTCTCTGTCATGCAAGTTGCAGGTCCAAGAAATCAATTTTTAGTTAACCCCGCAAGTGCCACTGAGGTTACTTCTGGATGTGCAAGAGCTCCTGGTTTCTCATTAGAGAACGCTGCCAGCCACTCTGCGTGACAGCTCTAGTGGTTTCCTGATTGGACGCTAGAGCCGTCATTCAGAACAGAGACTGGCACTGAGACTGCGGCACCGGAGGAATTAAATGTCTATAGATCGGTCCTGCAACTTGCATGACCAAGACAACAGGTATCGTTACAATTCCCACCTCCTCCCCAGGCCTCAAAACTGCTGACAGATTCCCTTTAAGCCCTGTAATTTGCGAGGTGAGCACTCACGGAGCGGACTTGTTTGTCCCGCATATCCCTCGGATCCTTGATCCTATTGAGATCTGGGGAGCTTGGAGACCAAGTCAAGACCTTGAACTCTCATGTTCCTCAATTATTGCAGTGTGGTAGGGGGCATTATGCGGCTGAAAGATGGCACTGCCACTCAGGGAAAACCGTTTCCATTAAGGGTGTGTTTAGTCTGCAACGATGTTTAGGAAAGTGGTGCATGTCAAAGTAACATCAGCATGAATGCCTGGACCCTAAGGTTTCCAAGCAGAAACTTGTGCGATGCTCTGGTCAGTCTTCATCAGATTGCCTTTTTCCCCAGTGCATACGGATGCCATCTCTTCCCCAGGTAGATGACACACACAAGGTCATCCATATTAGGTTAAAGAAAATGTTATTCATTAGACCAAACCACCTTCATTCATTGCTCAATGGTCCAGTTTTTATGCTCCCCTGCCCATTGTAGGCGCTTCCGATGGTGGACAGGAGTCATAATGGACACTGACCGGTGTGCAGCAAGCTGTGATGCTCTGCGTGTTCTGACCCTTTTCTATCAAAGCCAGCAGTAACTTTTGTGCTACAGTAATTCTTCTGTGGAATCAGACCAGACGGGCTAACCTTCGCTCCCCAAATGCATCAATGAGCTTTGGGCGTCTGTGATGCGTCCATGCCCTTTCTTGGACCACTGTGTGAACAAGGCCTAATGCTTCTAGTACCGGAGCCAATAATAATTCTGCCGGATGTTAAAGTTGTGCAGGGAAATGCACACAAACAGCCCCCAGTGCAAGTTGTGTACTTAAAGAATAACTGTACTTACAGCAAACTTTTGATATGTCATAGAGATATATCAGAAGTTTTGATCGGTGGGGTTCTGGGTGCAGAGACCCCCACCATCGCTGAAACGAAGGTGAAGAAGCACTCGGATCAGTTCTTTGCATCTTCGGTGGTGATTGGTTCTCCTCGTTAGGCTGAAGATGGGCTCATAACAGTTTTATGTGAGCCCTTCTCAGGCTGACAAGGAGAGCCGATCACAGACGGAGATGGAGAGTTCTTAACTGAGTGCTTCTTCACCTTCGTTTCAGCAATGGTGGGGGTCTCCGCCCCCAGACCCCCACCGATCAATGCTATTAATATATCACTATGACACACTAAGAGTTTTAGTACAGTCACTCTGTAACACAATAAAAAAACCTGACTTTAATATGTGGAGTTATGAAACTTTTTCAGGTTTGCAATCCTACAACTTGATTTGCCTGTAAACTCATTGCATTACACTTGACCTAAAATAGATAAAATTCTTGGGTCTACAAAACAGCACATGTCTTTCATTAACCCCTCACCTCCCCTCCCTCCTAGTGTATAGTTTATAAACCCCTCCCCATCCTCATAGATGCAAAACAAGGGTCTGTGTTTTCTCACTGAAGACACTGTAATTGGGTGGATTATGTTACTTTAGGTTTAGTCTGGACTCTGCGATCTCCCCTTCCTCTGTGCGTTATCAGAAATGTTACTCCCCCAATGCTTAAATCCAGTCCTACTCCCACTCTTTTCTTCTCTCATATTACTTCTCCTACAGATTCTTCCCGCACTTTCCTAAGCTCAGTTCTCATTACCTACTTGTTCACCTAAATATAAACCTGATATGTGTTTCATAACTTTTCTTAAAGGGATATTTCCATCTCAGACATTTATAGCATAGCCACAGGATGTGCCATAAATGTCTCATAGATGCGGTTCCCAGCTCTCAGTGGATTCTCCACCTTGTGCGGCGGCCAGCGATCACCTCACAAGTAGGGGCGGGGGGCCCCTACTTGTGAGGTGTGCGGCGGCCAGCGATCACCTCACAAGTAGGGGCGGGGGGCCCCTACTTGTGAGGTGATCGCTGGCCGCCGCACAAGGTGGAGAATTAGTGCAGAGGTGCTCGGGGTTCCGTAAACAGCCGAGCTCGCTTAAGCTACGCTGTTTACGTAACGCCCATAGAACTAAATAGGAGTTATGGAAAGAGCGAGCTAAGCGGTTACTGAAACTCAGGACTTACAGAAACCAGGTAGATTGCTGTTCTAAGTTGTTTCCGTAACTCCTATTCACACCTGGATGCGGTGGCCAGTGGCAATCAAATTGTACCAAATTAGAATTTCTGCATTTCCCCATAGTGGAGTATTTACCATTAATACGTCCTTAATTATATCAGTAAGGCCTCATGTGCACAGCAGAAGTTGTATGGAGCCATAAAGCCTTGTTCACATGATGGAAAATTTACGCTGATCAGCGTGAATTCCGCTTGTAAAAAGCCTCCCTTTGCTTTCAATTGGGCTTCGCCCGTTGTTTAGTTGGGGCAGAATTTTCAGCTCGAAAACATGGTTGGGCAACCACAGACCGATTAACCCTATTCTATGGGAATAATCTGCTTGAAGAAACATGGCTGATTTTACTGCAAAACAGCGGCAGAAATATCTGTTGTGTGAGTTTAGCCTAATACGGTCATGTACATGAGCTCTAAGGCCCCATGCAGAGGAACGTGCTTTTGCGGCTGCAATTCCCACGAAAATCCACGGGAGAATTGCGGCCCCATTCATTTCTATGGGGCCATGCACACGACCGTAGTTTCTACGGTCTGTGCGCGGTCCGGGCTCATTGAAAATAATGGTCGCGGCCATGTGCAGTGCCCGCGATTTGCTTGCGGCTGACAGTCAACTGCCGCTCGACCCGAAAATCACGGCCGTGCACATGGCTACGGTCGTGTGCATGAGGCCTAAGGGTATATTGAAACATTGCTGTTGAGGTGCGGTTCTTGCTGCAGAGCTGAAAACCGCATGCAGTTTCACCACATATCGCTGCGGTTTTGCAGTTTTAATGAGTTTTAGCTGTGCTAGCTGCGAAACTGCTACAATTGGTGGTACAACTGTGTGTGGTTATCCGCTTGGGAGGCAAGAACTGCAACGTTTGAATACACAGTGCACAGAGGCTGCATGGCTCATGAATAAGTAGATTGTGAGGGTATGTGCGCACACAAACTCAAAAATGTCTCAAAATTCGGAGCTGTTTTCAAGGGAATAAAGCTCCTGATTTCATCTGTTTTTTAATCCTACTCGTGTTTTTCGCTGTGTTTTTTACGGCTGTTTTTGGAGCTGTTTTTCTATAGAATCTATGAAAATCCGCTTAAGTGACATGCACTTCTTTTTCACGACTTTTTTTTTATGCGTCTGTTCTGAAAAACGGTCGCCTAAAAAACGGCCAGTTGGAAAAGAACGCAGTTTTTTCCCATTGAAATCAATGGGAAGATGCTTGGAGGCGTTCTGCTACCGATTTTTTTATTTTTAATTTTTTTAGCCGCTTTTCAGGACGTTTACAGCCCGAAAAACGGCTGAAAACACTACGTGTGCACATACCCTTACGCTTCTAGGATACCTTCGTACGTATGGAGTCTGATGGAACATGCCACGATTAATTTGCACATTCAGACAAATCAGTTCTCATTAGTCTCAATAATTTCTGGTCCGGTTATAGGAAAACGTTGGCTTTGTTCATACCACGTTTGGCCTGTACAGTACTATACAAGCTCTTTTAATATACCCTTTTAAAAGATCGGTCAAAATAAGTATAGGTTATAGACGGCTATAGGGACATTACTGTTTGTATTAGCGTGCATTGTTTTTATACAAGTAAATATGTATTTGGTCATTCATGATGTCAACATAGCCTACGTGTAAGCAGTAGATACTGTATGTAATACACAAACCTAAACTTTTACAATTTATTTTTTTTTGTACACCTATTAGGGATATCTTCTTTACTTATTGCAGACCGTATATTATTGCAGATAGCTTATTCATTACAGTGCAGAGATGTTGTGAATCATTGCAGAACAATTTAGACTCCATGACTTTTTCTTCTGTATTACTAACCATCATTGTGCTCATATCTTCTTCTACTTGTTCTTGTTTGTGAGACCCACCCAATCTGCACTCCTCCTTAGTTTCCGTAGCTCGTCCAAGTACTGAGATTTATGAAAAAATGTGACCCCTATAGAATGCCTCGTCTACAAGACTCCACTCTAGTTAGCAGACTAGTCCTTCTTTTTTTTTTTGTTTTGTTTTTTAAATAGTATTAGGCCTCAAGCACACAACCATATTGGTTTTCATGTCCGCAAAACCACGGATCCATTGTGGTCCATTTGACCACAAAAAACCTTTGTTGTTCATCCGTGTGTCATCAGGAGTCCACCAGTGTAGTGAAGCCGCAAATCCAGACAGTAAAAAGACTTGAGTTTTTACGTTCTGGATTCGCAGCCCCAGCGCCGGTCCATGAAAGCCACAGTCATGTGCATGGGGACATAGAAATTAATGGGTTCGCAATTTATTCTCAAAAATGCGGATAAATTGCATACTGAAATGCACGTTCATGTGGATAAGGCCCTGTACATGTAGACTAATAATTGTAATTATGAAATCTATAACCTATGTGACATTCATGATCAATGCACAGATAATTACATACATTTCTAAAATCTGCACAGATCTGTATAGTACTAACCCCATCTTTCTGTTTGGACTTTGGATAGAAATAATGATGTCCAAGACACCTAGAATTAGGGTATGTTCACACGTTTAGAAAAAAACAGCTGAAAATACGGAGCTGTTCAAGGGAAAACCACTCTTGAGTTTCAGCCATTTTTTATTTGGTGCTTTTCGCTGCTTTTTTTTTTTTACGACTGTTTTTGGAGCTGCACATTTTCGCGTGTTTTTCAAAACGGCCGCGTAAAAAAAAAAACGTCCCTTTGGAACAGAACGACGTTTTTGCCATTGAAATCAATGGGCAGATATTTGGAGGCCTTCGGCTTCCGATTTTTCGCCCGTTTATGGCCCGAAAGACGGCCGGAAATAAGCTGTGTGAACATACCCTTATAATTCTGTAGTCAAACCGGTATTTATATAGTAATCATAAAAATACAAGCATATTTATTGAATCTGTTAATTAAGACGTACTTATTAAAGGGCTTGGTTGTCATTGGTGTAATAGAAGCAATTTTTTCAGTCGGCTTTATCAAATAATGATTTTAGGGGCTAAACTGTTCTTCTGTACCTTATTTTAAAATATTAAACATGTATTTCTGGTCCATTGATGAGCTTAACGCACCTACTAAGAAATATGGATAACGCAATGCTATAAAAGGGTTATTGGTACTGAACTGCGCTTCATTGGATTGGTAATAAAAAGCTATCTTCTCCTCTTCCTGTTCTGGATCGGTTCAGCCTAGTCAGACCTGCCAAAATATTCCTCTGATTTCACTCCAAGCAGAAAGGAGTAACCAGAACTGAGCTGGCGGGGGAAGGAGAACAGGGGGAGGAGGGGAAGGGAAAGAATGGGGAGTCACAAAACATAATGTGGGGGGGGGGGTATTAATCGAGGGGCCAACAAACTTAAAGGATGTGATTTTTTTAAATACAAAAGGAATGTACATACATCGGGGATCTACATATGGGTTTATTAATCCGTGGACAAGCAAATTTAAAGAAATACTGCTCACCCCCCACACATACAAACACACAAGTCTGTGGTCCTAAAATCGAAATCCTATATTAGAAAGTTTTGTGGTTGCCATGGCTTCATCGAAGGACATACAATATACTTAGTTCTTATCCGTTTCCCTGATGTCAGTCGTCTTTGTTGTTTCTGACGGTGCATCATGATGTGCTCCCCCGATTTAGTGACGTCAATATGGATGATACTTAATACCACAGCATTTGAAATAAGATTTATGGGGGAGTAAGCGAAAATAGATGTCTGGCAGCTATCCTATGTGTATGTATGGCCAGCATTTTTTGTAAAATAGTAGAGCCTCTTTAATTTAATCAACATTTTGCTTAGGAACTATACATCACAACTTTGACAGGTATAAAGCGGACTATAGACATGAGAGATTTGTTGGCAAATTCAGACAATTGTGGTGGGATCTACTGACAATCTAATGTCTATGGTCAATCATTGACATAGACCATGCTATATTACTGAGCAGTGGTTCTAGGAGATAAAAAATTCACAGGACAGAGCACCAAACAGCAGCATATGGAGTTCCCGTGGCTCCATACCATGGAGTTTCTGGGACTCCGTGCTATAAAGTCAGCGTATCTTGAATTTTAGATTTCACCCTACTTTCTCTTCCTCTGTACTATTCTATAAATCCCTTGATGCCTCCGATTGATTATCCTTCTCCAAATATTTTCCTAAATAAACTACTGTCACGAAAGGTGGGTATGTGGACCCACTGGGCTGTACCGCCGTAGCGGGATAGCAGCTGGCCAACAGAGTACCAAGTCAATATTCAAATAGTCCAAGCACAAGGGTACCTGTAGGGGTTCAGACAGTAGCAATGGCTAGGCACAGATGGGACCTTGACAGCAGACACCAGATGTGGTGTAACACAGCAGGCGGAACCGGTGGCACAACACGACTCCAACTGGTTTAAGGCACAGGAACAAATAGTACGGGATACAGGGTACAGGTAGCAGGGCACAGGAACAGGATAACACTAAGGGACAATTTGGAAGCCTAACATAGGAAAACACAACAGCGCTCAGGCAATGAGCAAAGGGGCAGGGCCCTTCTTATAGTCCAGGGTGATCATTCGCTAATTAGTGATTCCCATGTGCGGGCGCTGGCCCTTTAAGCCTGAGCACAAGCGTGCGCGCGCACCCTACGGGACACAGCGGACCGGAGCGGAAGTGGACGCTGGCGTCTCCTGCGGAGGAGATGCAGGCCAGCGCTCACAGATCCATGGCTGCGGCCGTCGGGGGTGAGTAATCCCAACTGTCCGCGGCCATGGACGCTACAGTATTTCCCCCCCCCCCTTATGCCCCCTCTTCTTGGGGCCAGAGGGAGAGAGGAACTTCTTAATAAGGTCAGGGGCATTGAGGTTCTCTTCTGGCTCCCAAGACCTCTCCTCTGGACCAAACTCCTTCCAATCCGCCAAATAAAAAGTTCTTCCTCCTATGAAGTCCTAAGTCCAGGATCTCCTTAACCTGAAATACATCGGAAGAACCGCTGGGAGCAACTGCAGAGCTAGGCGTTTTTGTGTAGCGGCTGAGGACCACAAGCTTTAGGAAGGACACATGAAAGGAGTTGGGGATCCTGAGGTTGGGAGGCAGCCGAAGTTTGTAGGAGACAGGTTCGATTTGCTGTAGGATCTCAAAGGGAACCTGCGAGAAAACTTGTACGAAGGTACCTTTTAGATGGATAGTCCTTGAGGACGGCCAGACTTTGGTACCCGGAAGATACTGAGGCGGCTCTCCTAGTATCCGCCTTTCGCTTCATGCTGTCGACCGCCAGCAGAATAGAGGGCACGGTTTGCTGCCAGATCTGTAGAAAGTTCCTGAATGCAGAGTCCGCTGCGGGCACCTGGGACGTAGCTTAAACAGGAAGAGGAATTTGTGGATGTTGGCCGTAGACTATGAAGAATGGTGTAGAAGCATTGGACACACTTGTGTGGTTGTTTTATGAGAACTCGGCCCAAGGAAGAAGCTGTACCCAGTCAACAACGGTGTCTCCTGGGGAGGAGATGCGGGCCAGCTCTCACAGATCCATGGCTGTGGCCGCCAGGGGGTGAGTAATCTCGACTGTCCACGGCCATGGATGCTACAACGAAGAGATTATGAGTATAGAGCCAGGGAGGCTGAGCTGTGACCTTCCCCACTATAGCTGTGACACCGGAAGCTGTCTAACCTTCAGCAGTAAGGGTATAAACAGATGCACCAAATCGCGGTAAAAACTGCATGTTTTGGTGGGGTTTTTTTTAATTCAGTTTTGACCGCACCTCAACCGCAACATCTGTATATACCCTAACCATGGTAGGAGTGTGTGTCCCCCTTTTGAAGAGGTTGTGTGGAACAGTCTATGCAATTTTGTCATATAGGAATATCTGGTGCCTATATATGAGGGACACAAGTTTGACTCAACCCTTAAAAAGTAGGAAAAGCGTGTCACTGAATCCTGATTTAGACTGTTTCCAAGGAAAGACTATCTGAAACGAAGCGGTAAGGCGCTCACCCGAATGCTTCTGCCGCTTCTTTTTGGCGTTTGGTGGTGGTCTGTGTTTGGACCCCCACTGATCAAAACTTCTGACATGTCACTATGACATGTGAAAAGTTTTTGTAAAAGTTTAGTTAGTCTTTAATGGAACATGATCGAAACTATAGTTTTGTTCGGAGTTGTCCTTTAAGCAAAACCTCTCATATAACATTCAAAGGAACTTGGCATGTTTTCGTTTTTTTCTGTTGGTTTCTTATGAACTATGACAAAGATATATATATATATACACCACCATATGAAATCTGAGGCATACAGTGGTGTGGTAGGGATTCATAGAAACCTATGGGTGCCATATTAGGGTATGTGCACACGATAGCAGGCATTTACGTCTGAAAAGACACTGTTTTCCGGAGAAAACAGCTGCCTCGTTTCAGCCGTAATTGCTCCTCGCATTTTGCGTAAATTGAGTTCAATGAAGAACAGCTCAAATTCCGTTCAAAGAAGTGTCCTGCATATAATGTATATAAGTGTCCTGCATATAATGTATATAAGTGTCCTGCACTTCTTTTGACGAGGCTGTATTTTTACGCGTCGTTGTTTGACAGCTGTCAAACGACGACGCGTAAATGACTGGTCGTCGGCACACTACGTCGGCAAACCCATTCAAATGAATGGGCAGATGTTTGCCGACGTATTGTAGCCCTATTTTCAGACGTAAAACGAGGCATAATACGCCTTGTTTACGTCTGAAAATAGGTCATATGAACCCAGCCTTACTGTTCTGTACAACTCTGAGGTGTTTCAGAGCCATAATACGGCTGTGTGCATGACCTCTACGGGTCAGGTAGTTTATGTCCATTTATTGTTTTGAAATAATTAAACACTTTTTTCTTAATAAAACAAAAATCCCAACTGTCCTTTAGTCATGCTCCTCAATGTAGTTCTTAAAAATTCTATTCAGCGGTTTTATCTCTTTCATGGATATCTGGGTGAAATCCAGCATGGCAACCATTAGGCCCTGTTCACACTGAGTTGTTTTTTTACTCTGAAAGCGCCCCCCATTGATTTCAATGGGAAGCGGAGGCGTTTTTTTCCCCTCAAGCGGTAAAACCGGCTCGCGGGAAAAAGCGACGTGCCCTATCTTCAGGCGTTTACGTCTCTGACCTACCATTGACATCAATGAAAGGCAGAGAAAGCGCCTTTCTAGCTGCGTTTTTGCCCGCGGCGCTCAATGGCCGTGGGCGAAAAATTTGCCAAAAAACTGTGTGAACGGGTCTTACAGGGTTTATAATACAGTTTTCTTAGATTACTGAATGGTAAAAACAGATTTGTCATACAGGACTCTAGGAAAGTTTAAAGGGGTATTCTGGTTGTAGCACGTCCACTGGTTAGGGATCACTATGCCACGCTCCATACAATTTCTCCTGGCAAGCGGCCTTGCTCCTAGGGGGGGACGGGGGACACTGGACCCCCATTCTGGAAATTGGTGTGGGTCCCAGCGGTCAGACTCCCATCGATTTTAACAGTTATCACTTATCCAGAGGAAAGGTGATGACTTGTTACAACCGGAATACTCCTTTGATCCATTGATCTCATTTGATAGTTGTAAGAATAAGTAGACCAGTTAATGCAGTGGCGTAACTACCGCTGTAGCGGCTGCTACGGGGCCCGCCGCATGAGGGGGCCCGTGTCGCCCGCCGGCACTTGCCCCCACCATGGCCGGAGGCTCCGCTAGCAGCCGCTATGGCTGCTACAGCGCGACGCCACTGAACACTACGGCAGAGCAGGGAGGTATCTCCCCGCTCTGCCATTAAACAAAAGACATGTATCCCCTCTCCACAGGACATGTATCCCCGGGGTCTCCACAGGATCTCCACAGGATAGGGTATACATGTGTGATCGCTGGCATTGATAGGGAGAACGGGGGACTGAAAGTCCCCTGAAGTTCTCCATCACAAACCTCGGACTTCCGGGGTCTGTGTCGGCAGCTCCGTAGAAATGAATGGAGCGCCGGTCGCGCTTGTGCGCATGCGTGACCAGCGCTCCTTTTCATTTTTATTGAGCTGCGCAGACGCCGGAAGTCAGAGGTTAGTAATGGACAACTTCGGGGGACTTTCAGTCCCCCGTTCTCCCTATCGCTGCCAGCGATCAGACATGTATCCCCTATCCTTTGGAGGGGGGGGACGCTGTATGGCGTTCCCTACAGGGGGGGGACGCTGTATGGCGTTCCCTACAGGGGGGGGACGCTGTATGGCGTTCCCTACAGGGGGGGGGACGCTGTATGGCGTTCCCTACAGGGGGGGGGACGCTGTATGGCGTTCCCTACAGGGGGGGGGACGCTGTATGGCGTTCCCTACAGGGGGGGGGACGCTGTATGGCGTTCCCTACAGGGGGGGGACGCTGTATGGCGTTCCCTACAGGGGGGGGGACGCTGTATGGCGTTCCCTACAGGGGGGATGTATGGCGTTATCTACAGGGGGGCTGTATGGCGTTATCTACAGGGGGATTTATGGCGTTATCTACAGGAGGGCTGTATGGCGTTACCTACAGGGGGACTGTATGGCGTTATCTACAGGGGGGCTGTATGGCGTTATCTACAGGAGGGCTGTATGGCGTTACCTACAGGGGGACTGTATGGCGTTATCTACAGGGGGGCTGTATGGCGTTATCTACAGGGGGGGCTGTAAAAAAGGCACTATCTACAAGGGTGTGATACCCAGGGGAGGGGGGGCCCAGTCAAAAGTTTGCTATGGGGCCCAGTCTTTCCTAGTTACGCCCCTGAGTTAATGTGTCCTGGATCAACCAACACATTTATGATGTTCATGAAGGGTTAAATTGTCCAGAAAGTAAAATATGTCCCAGGAAGGGAGACAGTGAGAGGGGTAACTTCTGTTATGATGAAAGTAGGAATGTGCAGAATTTGTGAGTCTCTGAAAACCACAGAACTGCTCCTACCTGCCCTGAGCAAACCAGCACCCGTCCAAGAGACTCAATCATGCCATGAGTCACTGTAAACGTGGAGGGGGAGATTATTCCTTCATGTGGACAACGAACAAACCTTTCATACAACTTTCTTTTACGATCAGATGTAACTTTACAAGTCAAAGGTGCTGCTGACCTTTTAGGCCCCTAAACCGTATGGTCATTAGGTCAGTGTTTTAACAATGAATATGCCCCTTTTACACAACTCCTTTTCCAGCTGTATTGATCCTTTTTACTAATAAGGCATATCTGGTATTAAGTAACCTGGTTACCCTCATCACATCCTAGAGCCATATTCCTAAATAGCAAAACAAGAAATAGGCCAGAAATCAGACATTCTTGTGTAAAGATGGAAAAGAATCCAGAGAAACTGATAGTGCTGTTAGATTTGGTCTCCTTACGATAGAAAAGTCATTAAACTGTTTCTACATTAGGTGGGGGGGGTCCAGAGGCCTGTGTGCAGTCAACTGCAGATTGTTAGATTTCTATGCAGCAGATTTACCAGCCCCCACAAGGGAACATTTTTCGCTTGATAGATGAGGTGCTTTTGCTCTGAAACTCTGGAAAACCTACAAAGAGTTATGTGTTCAAGACTAACGGCAGGATTTGGGAGGCTGGAGAGAAGCCTGGCACATGTTACAGCTCTATGCATATAACACATGTGAAATTTCCATTCTCAGAACCTATCCATCACTCTCTAATTAAGAGAACATTTGCATGCAATTAGTGTGCGTGTGTTTTATATATTTTATTTTTTAAGTAATCGAAACAATTATGTTGCACATATGGTCTACCTTGTACCTGAGCCTTGTACTCCATTTGCATTGTCCCAGTACCCAGCACATCTTCAGGTTTTGTTTTTTTAATTGGATAGTTAAGTGTCTAGTTTGCCTATATATCTAATACAGCCCTACTTATATTTCTTGCATTGCAGGTATAAAGGTTCTGGTTTGGAGCAACCTTGATCTCTTCCCGCTCATGGATGTAAATGTAAGTCCAGAATATCAGCTGGTTGCTGCATTTGAACATACATTAATGTCCTATTCGCTGACCACGCGCAGCTGACAGTCAGTGGCCGCATGAGCTTCCTGAGTAATGGCAGAGATTGCAGAAACAAACCTCTCTGCAGTTTTCAGTCCTAATACAGAGCGGTCAATACTAGTATAGTCGGTAATCTTAGGCCAGGGTCAGGCTGGGCCTCATTACAAAATTTGTACCAGAGACACACAATTCTCAAATGCCAATTTATAGTGCAGGTGTCCGGTTAGGTGACAGAGGCCAATGGCTCCCCTCAGGGCCCAGGTGTGACTGAAACCTGTGCACCCACTATAGTTTTGCCCCTGGACTGGCCCAACAGAGGATCAAACAGTGGACCCAAAAATGCTATGAAGCTGACTGTGGAGGGGATCATGTTCTGATGGTATTTATATGCAATGGTAAATGTAGTTTAAAATGTAGAAGAAAGTAGATGTTCACTTGTTCTATATAGCCGGAGGTTGGGCCCTTATTCAAAATGTATTTTCGGACTGTGCTTGTGGAGGTGTTTGTCTTTAGAAACGTAAATGTAAAAGTGGATTTTCCGTACGAAGTCAGTGGGAACAGTTGGGACTTCAATAAGAAAATCAGCGGCTCTTCTCCAATTACTGTTGCCAAGCACTCATGACAGTGGCACTTTAAACACAAAGTATGATAGCTGTGATTTTTTTCCTGATTTTTGTTTCTTCTTTACTGTTCCAGAAAATGCATCAGCACAGAACGTCGCTGACTTTTGACCAGAACACCAAGGTATTCTTTTTTTTTTTTTTTAAGGACATACTCACTAATGCAAATGGCAGATCTACTTCTCTGTCATACTTTATAATAGATTTCATTGTGCTTAAAGTGTTGCATACTATGCAGCAAAAGTGGGTTTCGATTTATATGCAATTTCACAAATCCATTTACTAACACTTATTTATCAAACTGGATGCTATTGCTTTTAGTTTTTGTCTCCAGATCTCCAAGCTTTAGTGGGACAACCACTTTTTTAATAGAAGCCAGCCTGGTGATCAGCTGGGCACCGTGGGTCCGGCTTCAGAAACTCCTGATGTTTAGCTGTCGTTGCCAGGGAAGCTATGCCCGACCGTAAATTTTTCCCTGCAGCAGGGAACATGCATAAATATGAATGAACAGCACAGAAATCTTCACTATTGTAATACATGGATGGGCCAGTTTAACAAGAACAAGAGTTACTCTTTGTTGGCATCTATGAGCTCAGGCTCATAGAAGGGGGTACCATGTGGGGGACCACCCTCTATGATGTCCATGTTGACTAACAGGGCATATGGAAAGGGTTTTTCTTCATGAGACAAACCCTTTAATGGGCCGGCTAAAGGTCTCAATGAATGCCTATTGAAGTCTGAGGCTTGCCATCAACATTAGCTCAGAGATCTTAAGATCTCTAAGCTAAAAGCTGAAGGGGCACAATGCCAGAAGAGTGCTGGGTGCCCTTTTGTTCTAGAGATCGTGAGGTCACAGCAAACTGTACACTTTAACTTCCCCACTGGTTAATGTATTCAATACTTCAGACTATAATAAGGAAAGGACTATAGTCCTATCAGAACCTTCACCTATTATGAGCTGTGATCAGTCCTATCTGTGTGATATGTTTATTCTTGTGATATAAAGGCCTGTTCACATCTGCGTTCTGTGTTTCCATTGCTCTTCTCTGTCAGAGGAGCAGAACCACAAAAATACCGGAAGTGCCGGTTCCCGTGCATGATGGACACGTGCTGCGCTTTTGTTTCCTGGGATTTTTGACCGGATCCGTGCCGGATGCCCCTAACGGAGGCTCAAATGCAGATGTGAACAGGCCTTAAGGGAGTCCCGTTATTTCTTTTCCAATTGATATTTTGTGAATGTTTTGTTTTTTTTTACAAATATCACTATTTGGATGTTTATCATGAAAGCTGACAAGTTTCTGCATGCCCCATCCATTCCATTAACTCAGCCTAAAAAACTCTTCCTGAATTTTATGTCTTGCACTATTTTTCTTACATAGCAGTTCTAACAAATATATTCAATTAAACCGGAGTCATTATTATTTTACATAAAGACTTTAAAACACTACATAAGTTTTTATCATATGAGGCCAAAAATAACTTTTGAGTTCCTTAAAAGTTGGTCAGATTTATATTAAAATACAGCAATAAAATACTGCTTTCCCTTTTAGTCTTTCTGCCTTGCCTGTCCCAGAGGTCATAGTTGGTTAAGGGGGGGGTAATGGAGAGGGAGTTGGCCCATCTCATTTGGACCCCCCACAACCCCCCTGGCTTCCTGAAAGCTATCCAGAGGCTGAGAGCCTAACAAAAAGCAGGTGTCCTAAATGAGCTGGGGGATGGGAGAGTGGGGGCTTTGAGGGGGTAGGGAATTCAAGGCAGGCTCTGGTTAACTCTTGTTTAACTTTTGTAGGGTCTTGTAAATGCATTTGTTTCTAGATTAAAAACAATAATGATTGCAACAAAGACTGTACCAGGTTTGTTATAACTAAACACTTGTGACAAAAAATGTTAGTAGAATACTCCAAAACATACAACCTTTCTAGCCATATCATTGGCCCTCCACTCTGCCTCATCATAAATGTAATTTTTTGATTTGTAGATTGAAATTAAAAAATGTTATGATATGCTGAAAGCAAACAATCTGAAACTGGCCATACAATAGACATTTTAAACAGACATAAAAGACGACCATTTTCTGCCGACTGTTGATGCTTTTTTGTGACACGACAAGGCATGACAGAGATGACTGAAGGCAGATATGTGTGGAAAGGTCTATCTGACATTTGGATTTTTTTTTGCAGTGTTCATTCGTTGACATAATTAGTAAGTCCTTCATGACAAAGGACACCACGGGGCATGTTCAAATATGGTGTGGGATGAGTCTACAAACAAAAATGTCTCACACCATCAATAGAATCCCAGCCTAAGGCCTCATGCACACGACCGTAAAAACACCCGTTATTGCGGGTCGTAATTACGACCTGCAATAACGGGCCCATAGACTTCTGTTAGTCACGGGTACCTTCCCGTTTTCTCACGGGAAGGTGCCCGTGGCGTTAAAAAAATAGAGCATGTTCTATTTTTTCATTTTACGGGCCGTGCTGCTATACTTCGTAATGGCAGCACGGCTCGCAAAAGCGGCCGGCTGCCGTGGCCGCCCGTGCCCAGCCTTGCTCGTAAATTACGAGTCGTAATTACGAGCACGGTCGTGTGCATGAGGCCTAAGGGTAAGGCCCCATGCACACGACCGTGCCCGCAATCACGGCCCGCGATTGCGGGCACGACAGCCGCAAAATGCAAAAGAACGGACATGTTCCATAATTCCCGGAACATTTCCACGGCACGGACACCCTTCCGTAGTGCTACGGAAAGGTGTCAGTGTTCAATGAAAGTGAATGGCTCCGTGCACACGAACGTGCTTTTGCGTCCGCAATTCCCCCGAAAATCCACGGGAGAATTGCGGCCCCATTCATTCCTATGGGGCCATGCACACGACCGTGGTTTCCACGGTCCGTGCATGGCCCAGGAGCCTGGACCGCAGAAAGAACGGGCATGTCTTATTACGGCCGTGTTCTGCAGTCTAGGCTCATAGAAAATAATGGATGCGGCCATGTGCACGGCCCGCGATTTGCTCGGGGGTGACAGTCCACTGCCGGCCGACCCGAAAATCACGGCCGTGCACATGGCTACGGTCGTGTGCATGAGGCCTAACGCCACACGGAGCGGCCCTGACACGGTCGCAACGCGGCCAACAACCACGCTGGCACTATGTAGGAGCGGCTGTCAAATACCTCGTTGAGGTGTATTCCAGTTACATGCGCCTGCGCACTGTCGCTCCATTTATTCTCTATGGGATCACCGAAGATGGCCGAGTGCAGTGTTCAGCTTTTTCCGGCGCTGCCATAGAGAATGAATAGGGGGTAAGTTGTTGTAATTTGCTAAATCGTGCGGCCGTAAAGGGTGTATTAATTCATGGCCACATGATTTTGCAGATAAAGGGACGGTTTACAAGCGTTAACGAGCGGCCACTAACAGGCTGTTTGACAGCCGCACCGGAAATGATGCCGGCGCGGTTGTTAGCCGTGTTGCGACCGTGTTAAGGCTGCTCCGTGTGGCCTTACCCTCAGGGTCCCTTTACACCGGCCATAAAAACGAGCCCTTATCAATGAGACAGCTCGATGCTCGTTTGGTTCTTTCACAAGGAGCTACGATCGCTCGTCCCCATGCATTTCCATCATGTCGGCAGCACATCTCCCTGTTGACACAGGGAGATGTGCTGTCGACAACGTTAATATTTTGTGCTGCATACATGATACAATTAGCTGTTGAATGAGTGTTTGCTCGTTCATCGACTGTGCATTGCCCTGTTTACACCGGGCAATTATCGCCAATGAACGCTCGTTTTCCCGATCGTTGGCCCGTAGTGCAGGCGTAATGTGTTACAATGGATAATGCAAAGTGATGTGTCTGGTCTCATGCTCCTCCATCTGCAGCCATATTATGGACGGGGACGAATGGCGGCCAGAAGATACAGATGTCATAACAAGGGGGCAGGACTTGTGAATGCAGAAAAACAGCACCGAACTTCCTATAAAGACCTATTAGGTTATTAAAATGTTTACAATGGATTTTCCTAAAGCGGCCAACCCCTTTAAGGCTCTGTTCACATTGGCATTAGCTTTTATTTGGTAGCATTTTGTATCTGGTATTGCAGCTCAGCCATTTAGTTAAAAAGAAATTGAGCTGCAATACCAGATACAACCCATGGACAAGAGTGTTGCTGTTTCTGGAACAAAAACGTATTTTTTTTTTTCTAACCCTGAACAACTCATTTTAAAGCCAGGATCACACATGCAGTTTTGGTTCAGCTTTTGGGCCAGTTTTTTTTTTTTTTTTGTTTTTTTAAGCCAAAGCCACAAGTGGATCGAAAAGGAACAGTAAAAAGACAAGACTGATGCTTCTTCTTCCTTTTGTGTTCACTCCTGTGTTTGGCTGAAAAAACTGAGCCAAAAATGGTGTGTGTGATAATGGCCTTAAAGGAGTTGTACCAGATTACACGATTATCACCTATACACAGGATAGGTGATAATTGTCAGATCACTGGGGGTCACAAGAACAGGGTCCTGAACCCCAGTTCCTTCTTACTGCACCTCCTGCAGTGAGGAGGAGCTCGAATGGACTGGCGGGTTAACATGCGCCTATTGCTTCATTTAATGTCTATGGGACTGACTGAAACAGCCGAGCATTGTACTTGGCTATTACCATTATTTACATAGACTTTGAATGGAGCGGCAGCGTTAATGCTTAACCGCTGCTCCATTCAATGTCCTCGTAATCGTGGGGGTCCTAGCGGTGGGGCCTCCAGCGATCAAACATTTCACCTATCTTGCAAACATCTGTTCAAAATTTGGCACATTTTTCGACACATTCTAGATGCAGACACGATCATAAATCTGCCCCTATATCTTGGCTGTATACTTTGGGAGATTTTCCCTAACTTGTCATAAGTAACATTTCAAAATATGAACACTGCCCTTTTATACTAGAAGGAAGTAAATGCAATAGACAGACCAGCCCCACACTCTTAAGCCGGGTTCCCACATAGCGTAAACGCTGCAGAATTTCCGCAACGGAATTCTGTGCGGAAATTCTGCAGCATTTACAGTAGCAGCAAAGTGGATGAGATTTAGAAAATCTCATGTCCACGCTGCGGAAACAAAATGCAGCAAAAATGTTAATGAATTGACCTGCGGTGGGGAATTTAAAGAGGCTCTGTCACCAGATTTTCAAACCCCTATCTCCTATTGCAGCAGATAGGCGCTGCAATGTAGATAACAGGAACGTTTTTTTTTTTTCAAAAACGAGCATTTTTGGCCAAGTTATGAGCATTTTTATATTTATGCAAATGAGCCTTTCTTATGTACAAGTGGGCGTTTTTACTTGTTTTACTAGCTGGGCGTTGTGAATAGAAGTTTATGATGCTGACGAATCAGCATCATCCACTTCTCTTCGTTACCACCCAGCTTCTGGCAGTGCAGACACACAGCGTGTCCTCGCTCGTTCCTCCTGTGGGAGGAAGTGAGTGACGTCACAGCGTGATCTCGCGAGGACACGCTGTGTGTCTGCACTGCCAGAAGCTGGGTGGTAACGAAGAGAAGTGGATGATGCTGATTCGTCAGCATCATAAACTTCTATTCACAACGCCCAGCTAGTAAAACAAGTAAAAACGCCCAGATGTACACACACAATACACGCCCACTTGGACATAACTTTAAACACGCCCAGTTGTACTTAAGACAGGCTCATTTGCATAACTATAAAAATGGTCATAACTTGGCCAAAAATGCTCGTTTTTGAAAAAAAACAAAAAAACGTTCCTGTTATCTACATTGCAGCGCCGATCTGCTGCAATAGGAGATAGGGGTTTGAAAATCTGGTGACAGAGCCTCTATAAATCAGCAGCATGTCAATTTGTTAGTTATTAGCTATTTATTTATTTATTCATTTTCCCCTTGGCTTTCAGTTGCGGGTTTTGCATCCCTATTGAATTCAAAGTGTTGCGACTCAGAAAAAAAAAATCATACTTACCCAGAACTCTCTGCTTCTTCCTCCAATCCGGCCTCCTGGGATGACGTTTCTTATGTGACCGCTGCAGCCAATCACAGGCTACAGTGATCACATGCGCTGTAGCATCATCCAGGGAGGCCAGACCGGGCAGCAAAGGAGGGATACATTACCACAACAATAGTAAGAATGGCCTTTTTTTATTTCTACATTGCTTACCGCAGCAGAAATAATGGCCGACAAACCATCACAATGTGGTGCGGTTTTTCGGAGGGAATGTGCTGCGGGTTCCAGGTCAGATACGCTGCGTACATTTTACGCAGCGTATCTGACCTTTGGGAACCCGGCCTTGGGGTATGTTCATACAGGGCGGATATGCTGTTTAAAAGCGAGCATACGCCCTGTGCACCGCAGGGAATTTCCGCCGAAAAACTGTACCAAATTGTTGGTGCAGTTTTTCGACTGGAATGTCCACTGTGGAAAACTGCATAAAAAAATATATATATTCATACTTACAATGTGTCCCACCGCCATCCTGCAGCCCGGCCTCCTGGGATCACGTTTCATCCCAAGTAACCGCTGCAGCCTGGACGAAGAAGCACAGAATTCTGGGTAAGTACAAGATTTAGTTATTTTCTGAGTTGCGTTTTTTGCGGCGGAATCGCTGCTTTTCTGCTGCAAAAAACTCAACTTCTGCTATTTGTTCTAACCGAAAAAACAGCATGAATCAATATGACCCAAACCTATAAGTGTATGTGCACACGACCTCTTTTCAGATGTAATGGAGGTGTTTTACGCCTCGAATTACGCCTGAAAAGACGGCTCCAATACGTCGGCAAACATCTGCCCATTGCTTGCAATGGGTCTTACGATGTTCTGTGCAGAGGAGCTGTCATTTTACGCGTCGCTGTCATAAGACGGCGCTTAAAATTACAGCCTCAAAAGAAGTGCAGGACGCTTCTTAGGACGTAATTGGAGCCGTTTTTCATTGACTCCAAATGCACTTGTAAAAACATCTGAAATTCTGGAGCGGTTTTCTCCTGAAAACAGCTCCGTAATTTCAGACGTATTTGGCGTTGTCGTGTGCACATACCCTTAAGCATGAGAATTATTCAATTTATATGGGCTGATTCAAGCGTGTATACCCAAAAAGCATCAAGACTGAATATATATAACCTAGAAAAAATAGATGCTCGCAAGACACGAGAAATAAAGAAAATAGAAAAATACTTTATTGAAATACATGATAAAGAAAAATAAACAATAGATTAAAATGAGGAATCCATAAACCACAGTTAAAAACGGTACAAAAAGCGGTGTATCTACTAGATCAGAGGTTCCCAACCGGGGTGCCGCGAGAACTGTCTAGGGGTGCCGCGACACTCTAGGCTCATCCACTGCAAAAGAAAAAAATATAATTTTTTTTTGCTACAAGCTCCGCCCCCGACATTGTAGTAGACGTGACGGGTGCACGTGTTACGAGTACCGCCCACCGCTTCCCACTAGAAGCCTGACGGAGGGAGAGGAGCCACGCTGTGCAAGGTAAGTCTTTATTTTTATTTTTTTTCTTTAGTTTATCAATTGTGTGAGAAATGGAGCCAGGGGAATGCCGGAAGTTTGTAGTCCTCTCCTCTTATACCTCCTCCCTGTAATGTCCTCTGATATCACATAAGTCTGGACAAGCTGGGAGTTGTAGTCCTCTCCTCTTATACCTCCTCCCTGTAATGTCCTCTGATATCACATAACAGTCTGGACAAGCTGGGAGTTGTAGTCCTCTCTTATACCTCCTCCCTGTAATGTCCTCTGATATCACATAACAGTCTGGACAAGCTGGGAGTTGTAGTTCTCTCCTCTTATACCTCCTCCCAGTAATGTCCTCTGATATCACATAACAGTCTGGACAAGCTGGGAGTTGTAGTTCTCTCCTCTTATACCCCCTCCCTGTTATGTCCTCTTATATCCCTTAATAACAGCCTGGACATGCTGGGAGTTGCTGGTCTAATACCTCCTTATTTATTCCTTCCCCAGGAGTAAGCACACTTTCTCTCTGTGATGGTCACTTTACTAGAGGGGCAGATGGTCATTTTACTGGGGGGGGGGGACGGGGACTGAGGCTGATGGTGGCTTTACTGGAGCGGGATAATGGTCATTTTACTGGTGGGGACTGAGGCTGATGGCCACTTTACTGTGGGGACTGAGGCTGATGGTCACTTTACTGTGGGGACTGAGGCTGATGGTCACTTTACTGTGGGGACTGAGGCTGATGGTCACTTTACTGGGGGGGGGGCTTATGGTTTCTTTACTGAGGGGTCATTATACTGTGAGTGGGGGTGCTGATGGTCATTCCACTGTGAGTCTGGGTGCTGATGGTCATTTTACTGTGAGTGGGGGGGGCTGATGGTCATTTTACTGTGGGTGGGGGGGGCTGATGGTCATTTTACTGTGAGTGGGGGGGGGCTGATGGTCATTTTAGTGTGAGTGGGGGGGCTGATGGTCATTTTACTGTGAGTGGGGGGGGGCGCTGATGGTCATTTTACTGTGAGTGGGGGGGGGGGCTGATGGTCATTTTACTGTGAGTGGGGGGGCTGATGGTCATTTTACTGTGAGTGGGGGGGGCTGATGGTCATTTTACTGTGGGTGGGGGGGGGCTGATGGTCATTTTACTGTGGGTGGGGGGGGCTGATGGTCATTTTAGTGTGTGTGTGTGTGGGGGGGGGGCTGATGGTCCTCAAGTGTTTTTTTTTGTCTGCGGTTTTTGCATTCGCTTCAATGGCTTAAAAAAAAATGTGGGCATAAAACACAGCAAAAAAATAAGTCAAACAACGGTGACCATTCAAAATCTGCCTCAAAATACCTAAGGGTATGTTCACACTGCCTATTTACGGACGTAATTCGGGCGTTTTTGCCCCGAATTACGTCTGAAAATAGCGCCTCAATAGCGCTGACAAACATCTGCCCATTGAAAGCAATGGGCAGACGTTTGTCTGTTCACACGAGGCGTATATTTACGCGCCGCTGTCAAATGACGGCGCGTAAATAGACGCCCGCGTAGAAGAAGTGACCTGTCACTTCTTTGGCCGTAATTGGAGCAGCTATTCATTGACTCCAATGAATAGCAGCGCTAATTACGGCCGTAATTGACGCGGCGTTCAAGCGGCTGCACATGCCGGTACGGCTGAAATTACGGGGATGTTTTCAGGCTGAAACATCCCCGTAATTTCAGCCGTTACGGACCCCCGCCGTGTGAACATACCCTTAAGGAAGTTTGAGGCAGCTTTTTAGTTTCAGCCTTAAAAAAAAATAACAGCCTCGTCAAAGAAGTGCAGGACACTTCTTGGGACGTAATTTGAGCCGTTTTTCATTGAATTCAATGAAGAAGAATAGCTCAAAATTACGGCCGTAATTGATGCCTCGCAAAACACGAGTATGAGCAATTACGTCTGAAATGCAGTAGCTGTTTTTCTCCTGAAAACAGCTCCGTAATTTCAGACGTAATGGTTGGTATCGTGTGCACATACCCTAAGAGTGTAGTGCTTGTTTTTTGCCATTTTTGGTAGGGGGTGCCCAGAGAATTTTTTTTTTTTTCCTGGGGTGCCTCGAGCCTGAAAAGGTTGGGAAACTCTGTACTAGATAAATACAGAGTACAAATTTGTATCCATAGCAGGCCTTCAGAAAAGTATAAATGCAAATGCATCCCAAAAGAGGGCATGAGGGTAATATATATGACCAAATATAAATGTAGCAATGTGCTCTATAAACACAGTAATTGTATATAATAATAATATTAATAAGCCATGTGCATAATTGACATCGGTTTAAGCAAATATATGGTCAATAGAAGATGAAGGAAAGACAATAGTCTGCAGAGTTTAACAAAACATATCAAACAGGATATACCATACCCATGGTAGATAAGGGAGGGAACACAGCCAGAGTCCACCCCAACGCACGTTTCGGCGCAAATGCCTTCGTCAGGGGGTGGTGTTAAACAACAGCAAGTTCTACTTAAATGGAGCCGGAGCAATTGAATGCCAATGCGTCAGATGAAAAAGGTCTGTTTAAAATTAGTTGCCTTCACTGTATACTTACCGGCCGCTGTATCCTGGAGAGTGAAGTGACCTCAGTCGCGAGGGGCCGGGACCGGAAAGAGTCACCAAGTCAACAGAATCGGTCACGTGAATCCAGTAACCGGCGAGTGCCGGAGACGGAGGCCGGTCACCACGCACCAATGACAAAGCGGCACAGTGAGCAGAGGACAGAGATGCTGGGTTAAAGTGAGTCAGATCCATCTCCAAATGGGGCATGAATGTTACATTTCATTGATCGTTTGTGAATCACAGGAATGTCTAATATTAAAGCTGCGCGATGCGTCCACCCATTAAAAAGAGACGATGCAGCACGAATCAAATGATCAAAAAAAATTGTGCAATCTATATGCATATATGAAAACAGAAACCATAAATATGACTGTACAATAAAAATAAATACCAAAAACAGTGTGTGAAGTTGAAATAATCAATACGATCAAAGGAGTGCCAATGTGTGGTGTAAAATAAGATGAAAATGCCATAAATTAGCAAAAAAAATCATTTAAAAACCCAATTACAGTGAAAAAATAAAAATGTGACTGTGCTAAATATGATACACTAAAGTATTAATATATGTGAATATTTACCTGTGCAAGCTATAAACAATCATACAATTATTCCAATAGAACAAATATCGTAAATAAATATATATATATGACACATATCAGACTGTAATTCTCATGACATCATTTAGTTCCTCAATACATCGCAAGTGTTCCAACGTGCTTTTCTACGCCCGTCGGTCAATATCGTTGAAACAATATAAGGACCCCAAAGAGGGAAAATGAGACTCCAAAAGGTACAATGAGTTTAACAATATGAATCTAGTCTGTGTAAAGTGAAATTTCTGCTCTTTGTTGCGGGTTTTACCTCCCCATTGAATTCAATGGGGAAAACTCGCAACAAATATACAGCGTTTACGCAAATACAATTGACGTGCTGCGGATTAAAATAACCGCACCGCAGGTCAATTTCTGAGCGTTTTTTCAGATTATTATTTACACAGCCTGTGGATGAGATTTGTTCAAATCTCATAGACTTTGCTGCTACAGTCTTATGCTTCAGGTTTTCCGCAACTAATTCCGAAGCGCAAAAACCGCAGTATTTACGGGACGTGTGAAGTTACCCTTAGGCCGGATTCACACTAGCACGTGCGTTTTGCGCACGGAAAAAAAAGGGGTTTTGCGTGCGCAAAAGGCACTTAACGGCTCCGTGTGTCAGCCCCATATGATGCCCGGCTGCGTGATTTTCGCGCAGCCGCCATCATTATGACACTCCGTTTGGATGTTCGTAAACAGAGTGTTTTCATTCATAGTTTTACAGCTGTTGTGCAAATCACACTCATCCCACGGAAGTGCTTCCGTGTGGTGCGCGTCATTTTCACACACCCATTGACTTCAATGGGTGCGTGATGCGCGTAATACGCCGAAAGAGCGGACATGTCGTGAGTTTTTCGCAGCGGACTCACGCTGCGTAAAAATCACGCAACTGTCTGCACGGCCCCATAGACTAATATAGGTCCGTGCGACGCACGTGAAAATCACGCGCGTTGCACGGACGTATATCCCATTCGTCTGAATAAGCCCTTACTAAACAATTCACCAGTTCAAGGCTAGACAAGAACAAGGTAGAATATAGAGTAATATAAATCAGACGGGATGAGAAATGGCCTTGTGTAAACAGAAATATAACAGATTAGGATAAATAAAGTGAAGAAAGTTAAAGAATGCAGACTTTGCGCAACTTGTCCACAGATCTGGGTTTCTGCTGCAATGCGCTGCACATTTTGAGGGACATTTACTAAACTAAATGTGGCTCAATTTGAGCCAAAAATCTGGCATACATGCCTTGATTTATTGTGTTTTAAGGGGGATTCACACGAACGTGTATTGCGTCCGTGCGGGCCGCGTGGTTTTCACGCGCCACGCACAGACCAATACAAGTCTGTGGCAGTACAGACAGTCCGTGCTTTTTGCGCAGCGTTTGTCCGCTGCGCAAAAAGCGCGACATGGTCAATATCTCTGCGTATTTCGCGCATCACGCACCCATTGAAGTCAATGGGTGCGTGAAAACCACGCAGGTCGCACGGAAGCACTTCCGTGCGAACTGCCTGTTTCGCGCACCAGCTGTCAAAAGGATGAATGTAAACAGAAAAACACCACGTGCTTTTCTTTTTACAAACATCCAAACGGAGTGTCTTTGAGATGAGCGAACCCGGACAACCGAACCGAACTTCACCGGGTTCGGCCGAACTCGGCAAAAAAATTTCCGGTACGCGACATCAGGAGATAGTCACTGTCCAGGGTGCTGAAAGAGTTAAACTGTTTCAGCACCCTGGACAGTGACTTCCGATCCCAATATACATGAATGTGTAAAAAAAAAAAGAAGTTCTGACTTACCGATAACTCCCGGCTTCTTCCTCCAGTCTGACCTCCCGGGATGACAATTCAGTCCAAGTGAGAGCTCCATCCAATCACAGGCCAAGCACAGGCTGCAGCGGTCACATGGACTGCGGCGTCATCCAGGGAGGTGGGGCCCGATGTCAAGAGAGGCGCGTCACCAAGGCAACGGCCGGGAGGGAAGTTCTCGGTAAGTACGAACTTTTTCTTTTTTTTTTAACAGGTTTCTCGATATTGTGATCGGCATTTACAGTCGAGGGTGCTGAAAGAGTTACTGCCGATCAGTTAACTCTTTCAGCACCCTGGACAGTGACTGACGTCGACTAGACTCATCTCTATGATGGCGGCTGCGCGAAAATCACGCAGCCGCGCATCATACACGGATGACACACGGAGCTGTCAAGTGGTTTTTGCGCGCGCAAAAACGCAATGTTCGTCTGAATAAGCCCTTAGACACTTTGTGCCTCACTAGAAAGTTCTAGTCCCTAGAAAAGGTGTGGCTTAGTAGAAGGAGTGGCTTAAAACACTCAAAGGTGGCTTAAGGCTGGATTCACACATAGCGTTTTGCTGCATTTTTGTTAGTTTTTCACTCCATTTTTTTTATCAGTTTTTTGAGTGCAGCCAGATATTACGTCAAAGTCTATAGGGAAATATAAAATCCACTAAACACAGCTGCGCTTTCGTTTGTGCTTTTGAGGAAATTTTGTGGTCAGTGGTGTTATTTTTCAAATGCAGCGTGATCTGGTTATGGCGTTTTTTTCAGTAATTTTTTCCATAGGCTTCTAAAAAACGCCAGAAAAAGGCATGTTTAAGGCCCCATTCACATCGCGTTTGTGCTATCCACCGGGCGTATACGTTTTTAAACACTAATAAAGTATTGAAAGGTATAGCTCAGCGTATACATAGATTATAATGGGTCAAACGTAGACTAAAATAGCATCTGCTTGGTCTATGTTTGTTATGGTTTACGTTGGGATACTGTTTTTTGAAAGCACTGAACAGAGTAGTCTGCTGCGCTATTCTGTACTTCAACAAAAGGTATACGCAACGTAACTTTTTCTTGCATTGATCTCAATGGACGACGTACGCAAATGTAATACTATACATTTGTATCCGTTTACATACAGTAAATCTATCCTTTTTTTTTTTTTCTATCAGTGTTTACTTTAAAAAAAAAAAAAGTGGTCCACGTTTTTATAAAAAAACATACGCTCAGTACAAACGCAATGTGAATGGGGCCTAAAATGACACTAAAAGAAAAAACGGCACAACATTTTTTACATTTTAGTAACTTTTTTTTAGAGCGAGTTTGTCAGCTGTGTGTTACAGCCGACACTTCCGGGTAACGAGCGGGATGCCGCTTGAGCGCGATTTCCCTTGTTTAACCCGTTAAATGCCGCTGTCGATAGCGGCATTTAAATGACTAGAAACAGTCTCAGGCAGGGCTTCATAAGAGACTGTCAGAATCACAACATACTGCAATTCATTAGTATTGCGGTATATCGTGCAAGCGCTCGAACGATCGCTGGTTAAATAAAGTTTTTTTTGTAATAAAAAAAATATATAGATTAAAAACAATAACATTTTCCCTCAAGCACAATGTTAAAAAAAATAAAACTGACATGACTGGTATCGACGCGTCCGTTAGGCTGGGTTCACACGTGGCGGAATTTCACTTAAATTCCGCTGCGGACACTCCGCAGCGTTAATCCGCAGCGGAGCCGTTTCTGCATTGACTTCCACTTCTATTTAGAAGTGTTCATTTAGACGATGCGTAACATTCCGCTGCGGAGCATAGGCTGCGGAGCGGAATTTGGTGTCCGCAGCATACTCTGTCTGTTGCGGAGCAGTGGCGGACTCATGGCGGAATTTCTCCATTGACTTCAATGGAGATTCTAAGTTCCGCAATGAAGTCCGCAGCTTGTCATGCACATGTCATGTGTGCTGCGGATGCGTCTTGCTTTTTTGCCATGACATTTCTTCATTCTGGCTGGACCTATGTATTTCTAGGTCTACAGCCAGACTGAGGAAGTCAATGGGGCTCCCGTAATTACGGGAGCGTTGCTAGGAGACGTCTGTAAATAGTCACTGTCCAGGGTGCTGAAAGAGTTAAGCGATCGGCAGTAACTGTTTCTGCACCCGGGACAGTGACTACCGATCCCAATATACAGCAACCTGTAAAAAAATATAAGTTCATACTTACCGAGAACTCCCTGCTTCTGTCTCCAGTCCGGCCTCCCAGGATGACGTTTCAGTCTAAGTGACGGCTGCAGCCAATCACAGGCCAAGCACAGGCTGCAGCGGTCACATGGACTGGCGCGTCATCCAGGGAGGTCGGGCTGGATGCCGAAAGAGGGACGCGTCACCAAGACAACGCCCGGTAAGTATGAAATTCTTTGACTTTCACTAGGGAAAGTGCTGTCCCTTCTCTCTATCCTGCACTGATAGGGAGAAGGGAAGCACTTTTACCGCAGTCCGCAGCAGCTAGTCCGCATCAATTTACTGCACATTTTGTGCAGATCCGCAGCAGAATCTGCAACGCAGATTCTGTGCGGCATTGATGCGGACAGTTGCGGAGGAAATCCGCCACGTGTGGTCATGCCCTAAGAGTCTGAGCTATTGCAATATATCATTCTTTAGTCCGCACAGTGAATGCTGTAAAAAATAAACATCAGAATTGCTGTTTTTTTGGTCACTTCATCTCCCACAAATAATGAAATAAAAAGTGATCAAAAAGCCTCATGTAACCCAAAATGGTACCAATATAAAATACAGCTCGCCCCGCAAAAAATAAGCCATCATACCGCTAAATCTACGGAAAAATAAAGTTATGGCTCTCAGAATATGGCGAAAAAAATTCAAATATTTTTAACAATCAGTATTATCCTTGTAACATAAGGAAACTATATAAATTTGGTATCGCTGTAATCTTATTGACCCGCAGAATGAAGTTAACATGCAGTTTTTACCGCACGGTGAACGCCATAAAAAAAAAAACCCCAAAAGATTGAATTGCTATTTTTTTCCTATTCCACCCCCCCCCCATATATTTTTTCTCCTTGCTTCCCACTACATTATACGGTACAATAATTGGTGCTGTGAAAATCTACAACTCGACCCGCAAAAAACAAGCATTCATATGGCAATATTGATGGAAAAATAAAAAGTTACGGATTTTGGAAAGTGGGGAGGACAGAACAAAAGTGAAAATCCGAAAAATGGCTGCTCAAGGAAAGGGTTAAATTGGCAGAAAACATCTGTGTGTGAAGGCCTAAGGGAGAGAAAAGTGTCTAACATGTCTAGCAATCTCATACAGCGTGGTGCATCTTCTGCCTACCTGGTCTTGGTTTAAGACAGTAATAATAAATCTGCCGCATTGTACTTTGAGAAACCCATATTAAAACATCCCCTGCTTCCAAGGTATAAATGTGCTATAAAGAAAACAAAAATTCAAGTTTGACTTCAATAACTTCAATAACCACACACAGCTCATGGATAGACGTTATTCTGGACTTAGGCCTCGTTTACACGAGCGGGTTATACGTCCGTGCGACGCGCGTGATTTTCACACGTGTCGTACGAACCTATAATAGTCTATGGGGCAGTGCAGACAGTCCGTGAATTTTGTGCAACGTGAGTCCGTTGCAAAAAACTCACGACCTGTTCTATATTTGTGCGCTGTTCGCGCATCACGCACCCATTGAAGTCAATGGCTGCGTGAAAACCACGCATGTCACACGGAAGCACTTCCGTGCGAACTGCGTGATTCGCGCAACAGCAGTGAAAAGGATGAATGAAAACAGAAAAGCACCACGTGCTTTTCTGTTTACAAACATCCAAACGGAGTGTCATAATGGTGGCGGCTGCACGAAAATCGCGCAGCCGCACATCATATTCTGCTGACACACGGAGCTGTTAAGTGCCTTGCGCACGCAAAACGCCGCGTTTTTGGCGTGTGCAAAACGCACACGCTCGTGTAAACGAGGCCTTACTATCAATGATCACATTGAAAAACACCACAATCAGTCTCTCCCCAGCCTGAAATAGCTGATCGGAACTAACTCCGCATAATGCCTCATGCACACTACAGTGTGCGCCGGCCGAGTCCCGTCAGTGATCCGTGGAAAGATAGGACATGTCCTATCTTTCTATAGATCGGAGAATCGGGTCCGTTTTCACAGACCCAATTCACCTGCTAAAGTGAATGGGTCCGTGAAGACTATCAGGTGCTACTCTGATGCCCTTAAAAACGGCCTTGAGTGGCACATCGGTCATGTGCATTACCTTAATAGCTTGTATTTAGCTGCATATCAAATTAACATAACAAAAGTTTTAGGTTTATTGTGCCTTTTAAAGGCTATGTACACCTTTTTGTTTAAAATTTTTTTATTTATTTTTTATAAGATTTTGTGCAACTACACCGCGTTCCAAATTATTATGCAAATGTTACTTTTTCGCTGAGTTTCCTAAATAGTCGATGCAAATGACAGTCAGTATAATCTTCCAGCCATCAACCGTTTGAGTATAATGCGAATTTTATTGAACAAATCTCCTAACAGATTTTTTTTTTTAGAAGTAAAAAACTCAAAATGCACTATTTCATATTATTATGCACAACAGAGAGCAAAACATTTTAAAGGTTGTAAAGAGAACTAAAATGGTAATTTGTTGAATTTGCAGCATCAGGAGGTCATATTTACAGAAATCAAAAGCTCTTTCAATCAAAAAAAAGTAACAGGCCAAGTTACATGTTAACATAGGACCCCTTCTCTGATATCACCTTCACAATTCTGGCATCCATTGAATTTGTGAGTATTTGGACAGTTTCTGCTTGAATATCTTTGCAGGATGTCAGAATAGCCTCCCAGAGCTTCTGTTTTGATGTGAACTGCCTCCCACCCTCATAGATATTTTGCTTGAGGATGCTCCAAAGGTTCTCAATAGGGTTGAGGTCAGGGGAACATGGGGGCCACACCATGAGTTTCTCCCCTTTTATGCCCATAGCAGCCAATGACACAGAGGTATTCTTTGCAGCATGAGATGGTACATTGTCATGCATGAAGATAATTTTGCTACGGAAGGCACGGTTCTTCTTTTTGTACCACAGAAGAAAGTGGTCTGTCCTAAAATCTACGTACTTTGCATAGGTCATTTTCACACCGTCAGGTACTCTAAAGGGGCCTACCAGCTCTCTCCCCATGATTCCAGCCCAAAACATGCCTCCGCCACCTCGCTGATGTCGCAGCCTTGTTGGGACATGGTGGCCATTCACCAACCATCCACTACTCCATCCAGGGTTGAACGGCACTCATCAGTAAACAACACGGTTTGAAAATTAATCTTCATGTATTCACGAGCCCACTGCAACCGTTTCTGCTTGTGAGCATTGTTTAGGGGTGGCCGAATAATAGCTTTATGCACACTTGCAAACCTCTGGAGGATACACCTTGAGGTTCGCGGGACTCCAGAGGCACCAGCGGCTTCAAATACCGGTTTGCTGCTTTGCAATGGCATTTTAGCAGCTGCTCTCCTAATCCTATTAATTTGTCTGGCAGAAACCTTCCTCCTTATGCCTTTATCTGAACGAACCCATCTGTGCTCTAAATCAGCCACAAATCTTTTCACAGTACGATGATCACTCTTACGTTTTCTTGAAATATCCAATGTTTTCATACCTTGTCCAAGGTATTGCACTATTTCACGCTTTTCGGCAGCAGAGAGATCCTTTTTCTTTCCCATACTGCTTGAAACCTGTGGCCTGCTTAATAATGTGGAACGTCCTTAAGTTGTTTTCCTTTGATTGGGCACACCTGGAAAATTAATTATCACAGGTGTCTGAGATTGAATACAATGATCCAAAGAGCCCTAAGGGCGGATTTACACGAACATGATATACGTCCGTGCAACGCGCGTGATTTTCACGCGTCTTGTACGGACCTATGTTAGTCTATGGGGCCGTGCAGACAGTCCGTGATTTTTGCGCAGCGTGTGTCCGTTGCGTAAAACTCACGACATGTCCTATATTTCTGTGTTGTTCGCGCATCACGCACCCATTGAAGTCAATGGGTGCGTGAAAATCACGCGCACCACACGGAAGCACTTCCGTGGGATGCGCGTGATTCGTGCAACAGAAGTCAAAAGTATGTTTGCAAACAGAAAAGCACCACCTGCTTTTCTGTTTACAAACATCCAAACGGAGTGTCATAATGATGGCGGCTGCGAGAAAATCACGCAGCCGCACATCCTATGTGATGACACACAGAGCTGTTAAGTGCCTTTTGCGCAAAACGCACACGCTCGTGTAAATCCCCCCCCTAAGACACAATACCATCCATGAGTTTAATTGAAAAACGAATAATGAAATGTTTATGACACTTAAATCCAATGTGCATAATAATTTGGAACACGGTGTATTAAAATACTCTTATATTAAAGTATTTTTACTTTTTGAGATACAGCTGCTTTGTATCCTGTATACGGAGTAGCTGTATCTAGCGCTGAAACCTGTATCTGTCAGGTCAGCGCCACTGACTGGTTCAGTGACAGCGGGACGCAGGATCGAGCTGTTACCGATCACATCTAAGTTCATAACTTAGATGTGATTGACATGCAGGATCCACTGGTTATCAGAGACACGTAGGACCCGCTGACACTGAACCCGTCAGTGCCGCTGACTTGACGGAAAGGACTTCACTTTCAAACGTTTACTGTGCCTTTAAACCTCTACAATAGAAATATTACACATTAACCATAGATTATTTAGTCACATTGGAAGTTGAATACTTGTAGTAGATTTGCATGTGTGACACATAACAGACACCAGCAACTGTGGCAAGTTCTCAGCTATGGAGTTTTACACTTTGTAGAGGTGATGTCATGAGGGATTCCCAGGAAGAAAATCTCACCCTCCGGGGATTCCACTGCAGGAAGCACAACAACCTGATTTATCTTCTCTTCAGGCAAAGAAGGGGGGGGGGGGGGGGGTGCAGGAATGTGTGGAAAGCTGTGTTCCTTAGACATGACCTACAAATGTGTTTGTGGTTTCAAGTGTTTTTTATACTTTAATTTATTATCCAATATTTATATTCCACTTACTTATTTGCAGATTTTACAGGTAATAGAGGGATTTTATGAACCCTGCAAATTGCAACTTTTAGCTTTTTTACACCGCCCTCGCCACTTTTGCATAAAGGGACAGTGGCTTTACAAAAAGGATCAAGGTCACAGCGGCCCGACAATTTTATTCTAATTTTTGCCAGAAAGCTGGCATAATTATCGTTAAAATCTACCCCTGCTCCTAGCTGTTATAGTTTTCACTCTATGGGGCCGTAGCAAGGTAGAGGCCTGTGCCGGGCTCCGTACCTTTCCCCCCCCCCCCAATCTTCTCCCTTCGGACAATTACATAAACTGTCACCCCACCGATCCTCTTATACCCTCTGGGTCTCCTCGCTCCCTCAGTATGTCGCGGCTCATACAAGGTCCTGATGCCGGGCAGCGTCAGGGCTTTGTATGTGACGCAGCACTCATGACGTTCAGTGCAGCTTCGCATATAAGGCCCAGACGCTGCCCGGCACCAGGACCTGGTATGAGCCGCTGCACGCTAAGGGAGCCAAAGTGGATCCAGAGGGGAGAAGAGGAGTGGCGAGGCTAGTATACTTATTTTTATCTCTAGGGCGGTGGGAATGGATGTTGCATAGCCCCGATCTTTGCGCCACATGGCTGGCGAGAAGATGCAACAGAACTATTAAGAGGCGCATGCATTTTAATAAATCTTTTGCATCTTCAGCAGAGCAGATAGAAAAGACTGGCATATAAAATGCCAGTCTTAGTAAGTCTGCCCCAATGTATTCATGCATTTCATTCATCATGGAGTAAAATGGCTTACAAATAAATATCTACGACTGCAGCAAAGGAAATTCCTTATTGTACTCAACACAAAACAAGGTTTTACTAAAACACTAAAATGCTTGTAAAAACTCAAATTAGAAATCATTCTGGTATAAATGTCTGTTGGTAAGCTTGTCAACTGTTTCCAACAGCATCTAGCAGAATTGTGAATGCAGCTCTGGACTATAAGGCCTTTTTTACACCGTGCGGATTAGATGCAGATTTTGTATGCGGTTTTTTTTAAGCAAACAAGAATTGGGTCCAGAAGGGTGTGCACTTTAGGGCCTTCCTTTCTATATTTCTTCTGTTTAGGTTCTGTTCCTGTTTTTGATTTTACAAAATATATGCAAACTCCGCATTGTGTGAACAAGGCCTTAGGCTGGATTCACACATCGCGCAGTTGTTGCAGATTTTGATGCAGATTTCTGAGCCAAAGTCAGAAGTGGTATCAAAAGGAATAGGAAATTTTAACCCCTTCATGACTGCCATGCGGCTATATACGTTCTATCTGCCGATGCTCTTGCAGTTAGCATGTGTATAGACGTCGGCAGCCTGGAAGGGGTTTAATGAGTGCAGTGCTGCTTCAGTGTGAGCAGCGTTGCACTCATGTGTGTCGGGTCTTCGAGAGCCCCGGAATTCACACCCCACTGTAGATAGTGCCACCCACAACCCCCGCAAAACCCTCTGTAGATAGAGCCACCTAAGCTCCCTCCAGCATCGGAATCCCCAGCCAGTGCTCTGGCCAAGGATTCCCCTCCTAGAGGGAGCCCCCGCCGTTTTTCCATCCTCGCTGTAGATAGTGCCACCCCCCCTGCAGATAGTAACACCCCCCCCCCCCTGTAGATAGCATCGCACACCCAACTGTAAATAGCGCCACCTGAACTGAGTCTAGGAGCGGAATCCCCGGTGTCAGATCGCACTGGCCGGGGATTCCGCTCCTAGGCAGAGCCACTAACTGACAGTGACGTCAGGGGCTGGAATCCCCGGCCAGTGTGATCTGACACCGTGGATTCCGCTCCTAGACTCCGTTCAGGTGGCGCTATTTACAGTGGGGGGTGTGATGCTATTGATAGCAGAGGGTTGCTATCTAGCATCGCACCCCCCACTGTAAATAGTGCCACCTGAACTGACTCTAGGAGCGGAATCCCATGTGTCAGATCGTACTGGCTGGGGATTCCACTTCTAGACAGAGCCCCTGACGTCTCTATCCATTTGAACAGTGACGTTCGTGGCTCTCTCTACGAGTGAAATCCCCGGCCGACACCCTGGCCGGGGATTCCACTACTGGAGAAGCCCCTGGTGTCACTATCCATATATGGACAATGACGTCAGCGGCTCTCTCTAAGAGCGGAATCCCCGGTGTCAGATTGTTCTGTGTCGGGGATTCCGCTACTGGAGAAGCCCCTGGTGTCACTATCCATATGCAGTGAGGTCAGGGGCTACTCCTGGAGCGGAATACCCGCTCTAAAAGCGGAATCCCCTGCCAGAGTTAACCCCTGACGTCACTGTCCATATATGAACAGAGACATCATGGGCTTCCTGTAGGTGCGGAATCTTCGGCCAGGGGGATTCCGCTCCTACAGGGAGCTACAGTGATACTATTTACATGAAAGGGGTTCCATTCACGAAGGGGGAGGGTGGCTCGATCTGCTGCGGGATATTGCTAAATACAGGGGGGATGCTATTTACAGGGGGTGTTGTGCTATCTACAGGGGGGTGCTATATACAGGGGGTGTGGCACTAAGTGGGCATTATCTACAGGGAGAACTGTGGTACTGTGGGCACTGGCACCATTTACAGTGGGCACTGGCACTATTTATGTGGGTAATGTGACACTATCTACAGTGGTATTGCGTCACTATCTACATGGGCACTGTGGTGTTTTCAGGGGGTTGGGACAAAAAGCCCTAACGGATAAAATTCATCCATTTTTTTTTATGTTGAAAACGGTCAGACGGCCAGGAAACAGATTCAAATTTTGAGACACATTGATGCAAAACAGCCATGAAAAACTGACCGTTCATTCCTTGTTGACTGCCATTTTTTTCACGTCGTGTGTGTATATAGCGCTCCTCACTCTCCCCTCACAGCGATCCAGGGTGACTGAGAGAAAAGAGGACTAATTGTTACAGAGCTCTACAGTGAATCTATATATACCTATATATATATATATATAGATATATTGTAAACAATCAGTGGGTAAAGTAGTTGATGGCAGATATGTGTCATTGAGGCTTCTTGTCTCAGTAATGTAAGTAACTGGAGTTTGGGTCCTGTGTTTATGGGTGACTGAATATGTAAGAAGGTCGCTCTATAGTCCGTGCCTGGTGTGGTCTACCTGAACCTGGAGTCCAGGTGTGTCCAGAGAGACTAAAATAATACTGGCAGAGAGCAGCGTGGAGTGTGTGGTGTTGCAGAAATACCAGTCTGGGGGTGCAAAGCCTGAATTTACCAGGGTGCAAAGAGCAAGCACATTTGGACTGAACCTACAAAGCTTGGTGAGAAGCACTGAACTTGAGTTGTATGTTATCCTGAAACTAAGGACCTTTTATTTTCTACGTTTCCTGCTAAAGCAAGCCTGTTTATTGTGCACAGTCACAAACGGCAATTTAACCCCTTAGTGACCAGCCCATTTTAGGCCCTAATGACCAAGCTATTTTATTCGTTTTTCTATAGTCGCATTCAAAGAGCTATAACTTTTTTTATTTTTTCGTCTACATAGCTGTATGAGGACTTGTTTTTTTGCGGGATTAGTTGTGCTTTTTAATGGCACCATTTTTGGGTACATATAATTTTTATATTAACTTTTATTAACCTTTTTGGGGGGGATTATAAAAAAAACTGAAATTCCGCCATTGTTCTATGCGTTTTTAAATTGACGCCGTTCACTGTGCGACGTAATTAACATGTTACCTTTATTCTATGGGTCGGTACGATTACGGCGATACCACATTTGTAGGGTTTTTTTTATATTTTACGACTTTTGCACAATAAAAACACTTTTGAACTAAAATTATTTGCTTTTGCATCGTCGCTTTCCAAGAGCCGTAATTTTTTTATTTTTCCATCAATGTAGTGATTTTTTGGGCTTGTTTTCTGCGGGACAAGACGTAGTTTTGATCGGTACTTTTTTGGGGTGCATGGGACTTATTGATTCATTTTTATTATGACTTTTTTGGGGGGCAATGGAAAAAAATTGCAATTTCGCCATGGTTTTTTGCGTTTTTTTTTTTTTTTAATGGAGTCATTACGGTCGCGGCGATACCACATATGTGTACTTTTTTTTTTTTTTTTTTTTACACTTTTACTAAATAAAACCACTTTTTATGGAAAAAAATGGTTTTATTTATTTTTTTACTGTACTTTTTATTAATAATCTTTATTTCACTTTGATTACTTATTTTATTAGTCCCACTAGGGGACTTTACTGTGCGATATTCCAATCGCTGCTATAATGCTCTGGTATACTTCATATACCAGAGCATTATTGCCTGTCAGTGTAAATCTGACAGGCAATCTGTTAGGACGTGCCTCCGGCGCGTCCTAACAGGCATATGTCCAGGGCAGACCTGGGGGCTTTTATCAGGCCCCCGGCTGCCATGATACCCCATCGGAGACCCACGATTGCATTCGCGGGCCGCCGATGGGTCACGGAGGGAGCTCACTCCCTTTGTAAACAAAGTTAAATGCCGCGGTCGCTATTGACGGCGGCATTTAACGGGTTAAACGGCCGCAATCGAAGTAAACTTCGATCGCGGGCGTTGGAGCAGGAGCTCAGCTGTCATCAGACAGCAGAGCCCCGGCTCCTGCCTGCACGGGAGACCCGTGCAGGACTTAGACTAGGCTGACGTGAAAAGGCGTCAGCCTAGCCTTAAAGCCCATTAGTGACCGACGTAAAAAGGCGTGTTAGTGGTCACTAAGGGGTTAAACTCTGGACTACTGTAAATCTGCCTGATTGTTTGGCTACAAGACTGACTGGAAGGTCCCGTTTTACATTATATATATAAAAATTCCAAAAAAGTGTTATCTTTAATTTTTAGTGATTTGTCTGCTCCTAAAAATTAAAAACACTGAATTAATTAAACTAATCTAGAAAATGAAAGCATCATAAGTCTTGTAAAGCAACAGAGTAAAAATAGTTGTGATATTCAAAGCAGTTCCAAAGATATTCTCGTTTAACCCCTTAAAGGGAAGGTGTCATGAAAATTGTATTTTTTTTATCATTTTGCTTTTAATATGATATTAACATAAATTTTATTTCTGTTCTCGTGTTCTACTTTTTACTTTGTACTTTTACTTCTCTATGGGGGATGCCATTTTTTTTTTTGTCTCTGTATGTGTCGATTAACGACACATTCAGAGATGGAATACGGCACATACAACCCCATAGAGAATGCGAACGGGAGCCGTTCCATTCTCTGCAGCGAATAGACATTCCACTGTATGTCTATTCACAATCTCTGCACTTCATTACTGTTTCTGTGGTAGTTACAGCAGATCAAGCGTAATCTCGCTGTAACCTTTCATTTACAGCGTAATCTCGCGGGACTACGCTTGCTCTGCTGTAACTACCACAGAAACAGTAACGAAGTGCACAGATTGTGAATAAGATATTCCACGGGATGTCTATTCACTGTCTAAATACTTCAGTATCGTTAATGTGTTAGTATACGACAGCACATAAGGATCTAGCAGGATCCCTATACGCTGATTAAATGAATGGAGAGAAGTGTATGACGCTGATTGGTCACTGATTGGTCAGCGTTATACTCTCCTCTGTACAACGCCCACTTGGTCAATAGTAAAACACGCCCAGTTGTCCATTGAGCAACTCATTAGCATAAATCTAAAATCGCTAAAAGTGGTGAAAATAGATCGTTTTTTTAAAAATAAAAAGCACTGCTGTCACCTACATTACAGCGCCGATCTTATGTAGGAGATAGGGCACTTATAATGTGGTGACAGAGCCTCTTTAAGGCCGGATTCACACGAGCGTGTGCGTTTTGCGCACGCAAAAAACGCGCCGTTTTGCATGCGCAAAAGGCACTTAACAACTCCGTGTGTCATGATCGTATGGTGTGCGGCTGCGTGCTTTTCGCGCAGCCGCCATCATTATGACACTGTGTATGTTTGTAAACAGAAAAGCACGTGGAGCTTTTCTGTTTTCATTCATTCTTTTCACTGCTGTTGCGCGAATCACTCGCGTCCCACGGAAGTGCTTCCGTGTGCCATGCGTGGTTTTCACGCACCCATTGACTTCAATGTGTGCGTGATGCGCGAAATGCGCACAAAGAACGGACATGTCGTGAGTTTTACGCAGCGGACTCACGCTGCGCAAAAATCACTGACTGCACGGCCACATAGACTAACATAGGTCCGTGCGAGGCGCGTGAAAATCACGCGCGTTGCACGGACGTATTTTACGTTCGTCTGAATAAGCCCTAAGGCGGGATTCACACGACAGGGTCGTTCCCGAGCCCGAGTGTCGGCCGGTAAAATCGGCCATTTTGCCCGGCCGGTTTGCATTAAGTTTTGCATCCGTGCCGGGCAGATCCGGACAGTGACATCAGCGGCAACTCCTGAAGGGGAATCCCCATGTGTTCGGGGATTCCGCTTCAGGAGTTTCCCCTGATGTCACTGCCCAGATATGGACAGAGACATCAAGCGCTCTGTCCAGGAGCGGAATCCCCGAAAACACGGGGATTCCGCTCCTTCAAGGAGCTAAAGTGCGGCTAGCACATAGCAGAGCGGGGAGATACCTCCCCGCTCTGCTATAGTGGCGTCGCTACAGTAGTAGCAGCCGCAGCAGCAGCAGTAGCTGCAGCTGCTAGCGGCGCCATCGAAGGTGTCGCCGGGCCTGGGTGCTTTTCAAGCAGGGGAAGGGAGCCAGCGCAGCGCTCCCTTCCACCTGCTGTACACCCCGGCCCTGCCACACAGTGTACAGCGATGCCATTCGTCCGAATGGCATCAACTCCTCCTCACATGCACTCTGCGCTGTGAGGAGGAGGAGATAGAGCGCAAGCTCCGAAAAACCCGGCCATCACTCGGGACACATCCCGGTGATGGCCGTGTAATACCCGGCCCCATAGACTTCTATGGGAGCCGGGCGGCCGGGTACCCGGGCGAAGATAGAGCATGTCCTATTTTTTGACGGCCGGTTTTACCGGCCGTCAAAAAATCGGTCGTGTGAATAGCCCCATTAGGGGTCTATTATTCCTAATGCAGCCGGGTGCCGGCCGATTTATGAACGGCCGGCACCCGGCCGGGAAACCCTGCCGTGTGAATGAGGCCTAAGGCTCAGAGCCCATTTTTCAAATCTGACATATTTCACTTTATGTGGTAATAACGTCGGAATGCTTACACCATCCAAGCGATTCTGAGATTGTTTTCTCGTGACACATTGGGCTTTATGTTAGTGGTAAAATTTGGTCAATATATTCCGTGTTTATTTGTGAAAAATTGCAAAATTTAGAGAAACTTTAGAAAAAATAGAATTTTTCTGAATTTAAATGCATCTGCTTGTAAAACAAGCCACCCAAAATAGTTACTAGTTCACATTTCCCATATGTCTACTTTAGATTGGCATCATTTTTTGAACATTATTTTATTTTTCTTGGACGTTACAAGGCTTAGAACATAAACAGCAATTTCTCATATTTTTAAGAAAATTTCAAAAGCCTTTTTTTTAAGGTACCTGTTTAGTTCTGAAGTGGCTTTGAGGGGCCTATGTATTAGAAACCCCCATAAAACACCATTTTAAAAACTAGACCCCTCTAAGTATTCAACAGCATTTAGGAAGGTTTTTTTTAAACCTTTTTAGGCATTTCACAGGAATTAAAGCAAAGTGGAGGTGAAATTTGCAAATTTCATTTTTCTTGCTGAATTTCAATTATATTCTATTTTTTTCCTGTAGCACAGAAGGTTTTACCAGAGAAACACTACTAAATATGTATTGTCCAGATTCTGCAGTTTTTACAAATGTCCCACATGTGGCCCTACTGTGCTCGTGGACTAAAACACGCCCTAGAAGCAAAGAAGCACCTAGTGCATTTTGGAGCCTCTTTTTTTTTTATTAGAATATATTTTGGTCAGCCTGCCAGGTTTGAAGAGTTGTTGAGGTGCCAAAACAGTAGGAATCCCCCAAAAGTGACCCCATTTTGGAAACTGCACCCCTCAAGGAATTTATTTATGGCTGTTGTTACCATTTTGACTCCATCGTTTTTTCACAGCGCCTGTTTGAATTGGATTGTGAAATAAAAAAAAATATTTTTTACAATAAGATGTCATTTTTGATCAAAATTTCTTATTTTCACAGGGAACAAAATGCCCCATTTTATAAATGGTATATTAGAAACGGTCTAATAGGGGTCTCCGTTTATACAAATGGTCAAAACTGGTGTCATCTCGGGGTGGGCACGGCTCATTATCAGTATAATGTAAGAAGCGAAGTATTGCCTCATAACGCATCATGGACACGGCCATGCGGTACATCGGGGTGTGGTATAAGAAAAAGGTTTTTTGTTTTTTTTTAAGGTTCCAGTTTTGAGGGGCTTATATATTAGACACCCCGATCAAACACCCTATTTTAGAAACTAGGCCCCTCAAAGTATTCAAAACAGCATTTAGAAAGTTTATTAACACTTTAGATGTTTCACAGGAATTTAAAGCAAAGTAGAGGTGAAATTTACATATTTCCGTTTTTTTTTTGTCAGAAAATCCTTTTTATTCCATTTGTTTCTGTAAAACGGAAGGTTTTACCCGAGAAACGCTACTCAATAGTTATTGCCCAAATTCTCCAGTTTTGAGAAATATCCCACACGTGGCCCTCGGGCGGTAATGGACTGAAGCACCGGCCTCCGAAGCAAAGGAGCACCTAGAGGATTATGAGGCCTCCTTTTTATTAGGCACCATGTCAGGTTTGAAGAGGTCTTGTGGTGCCAAAACAGTGGAAACCCCCCAAAACTGACCATATTTTGGAAACTAGACCCCTTGAGGAATTCATTGTAGTTTTCATGGGGTGCATGCGACTTTTTGATGTTTTTGTTCTATATTTAAGTGGCGTGGTGACTAATAAACAGCAATTCTACTATTTGGTTTTTATTCTATTTTTTTTACAGCGTTCACCGTGCGCTATAAATGACATATTCACTTTATTCTGCGGGGCGATACCTTTATGTTTATAGTTTTTGTTTTTTTTTATGTCTTATGGCGTTTGCACAATAGAATACTTTTTATTAAAAATCATGTACTTTTTGTGTTGCCGTATTGTAGGAGCCATAACGGGTTTTTTTTCCCATCAAGAAAGCGTGGCGAGGACTTGTTTTTTGCGTAACTAATTGTAGTTTCGATCAGCACCATTTTTAAGTACATGCAACTTTTTGATCTCTTTTTATTCCATTTTTTGGGAAGTGAAGTGACCAAAAAATTGTGATTCTGGTATGGTTTATTATTTGCTTTTACGGCGTTCACCGCGTGGGATAAATAACGAAATACTTTTGTAGTTCGGGACGCGGCGATACCAATTATGTATAGTTTATTTTTATTGATAATAAAGGACTCGTAAGGGAAAAAGGGGGATTTTTACGTTTTGTTACTTTTAAAACTTATTTTCTTATTTTTTTTAACTTTATTACTTTGTCCCACTAGTGTACTTAAGGGCAGGAGGGCCTGATCGCTATTCTAATACACTGCACTACTCACTGTCAGCAAGCATAGTGGGTCCTGACTTAGTCAGGACCCTCTAGGCTTCCGTAGATGGCATAGCCAGACGCCATTGTTATACGTCCGGTTGCCATAGCTATCGTGTAGCGGGCCGACGATGGTAGCTTCACCCCTAAGAAGCTGCGATCGCTATTGAACGCGACTTCCAAGGGGTTAATCAGCGGGGACACAGCGATCGGTCCCCGCTGAAGGAGCTGCGGCAACTGCTGTACGAGACAGCAGCTGTGACAGCTCCTGTATGTGTCGGGAAGACGGCCGAAATGGCCGTTCCTCCCGCGACGTACTATTCCGGCGCTGAGCGCGAACGATTCACTTAGCACGACAGAATAGTACGTCGCTGAGCGCGAAGGGGTTAAAGAAGTGCATATCAAAAACAGAAAATTTGACCTGGACACGGGCATCAATGACCCTTGGTCATGAAAGTGTTAATAAAGAACTTACAGTATACTTCTTCCTTCGGGATTCACTTCTGGCTTTGCGGATGTGTTTCAGATTTTGCAGCAGATTTTTCAGGCAATGTGTGAATTCAGCCAATGGGTTGATTCACACGTGGCAGATTTTGTTGCAGAAATTTCTGCAACTGTCCCATTAGGCCCGGAGTTCTTTGACGCGGAACCGCGTCTGAATCGGTGCCAAAAAAAGTCCAAAACTGCCTCTCATTAATTTCAATGAGAGGCAGAGGCTTTTTTTTTCTGCATCAACTTTTAGCAGTTCACATGGAAAAAATGCTCTTTCTTGCCGCGGTTACACCTCTGAACTTTCATTGACGTCAATGGGAGGCAGAGAAAGTGTTTTTCGCTGCGTTTTGTTTGAACGCAGCGCTCCATGGCCGTGGGTGAAAATCACGGAAAGAAATTGCAGGCAGGCCAAATTCCTGAAGGAATTTTGAGGCAGATTTTTCTGCCTGCTGTGTGAACAGCGCCTTAATCTGAATGAAACTGCTGAACCAACACCAATCAGATGAATGAATTAGATATTGAGTCTCCGCAATATATGCAGCATGTGAATCCACCCAATGGACATGTTCAGACGTGACAAATTTTCTGCTGTGGACTGGCCAGTGGTAATCTACAGCAGACTTTTCTTTCTTTGATTTCTTTAGGTTTTGGGTCAGTTCACACGTTGCGTAAATACTGCGGTTTTTCCGCAACGGAATTTGTTGCGGAAATTCCGCAGCAAAGTGGATGAGATAAAACAAATCTCATCCATATGCTGCGTAAAAAAACGCTCAAATTAATCTGCGGTGCGGAATTTTATTCCACATGTCAATTGTATTTGCATAAACGCTGCTTATTTGTTGCAGATTTGCCCCATTGAATTCAATGGGGGGGGGGGTAAATCCCGCAACAAATAGCAGTTGTTGCGTTTTTTACAGCGGGTTCGCAGCGCAAACCTCATACTTATCCAGAAGTCTGTGTTCCTCCCTCCAGCACGGCCTCCTGGGATGAGGCTGTAGCAGTGGTCACATGGGATGAAACATCCCAGGAGGCTGGCCTGGATGACGTCAGAAGGCCGTCCTCCTGGGATGACGCTTCATCTCATGTGACCGTCGTTGCAGCCAATCACTGGCTGCAGCGGTCTCCTGGTATGAAATGTCAGTAAGTGCTGCAGTTTTCCGCAGTGGACATTCCCGGCGAAAAACTGCACCACAGTTTGGTGCTCTTTTTCACCCAGAATTCCCTGCGGCGGATACACTGCATGCTTTTACACAGCGTATCCGCCCCATGTGAACTCTGCCTTTTAGTTTACTTAGTGCAGATTTTAAATTCCGGCGGCATGTTCAGTCTGTTGCGGAGAAGCAGTAGATTTTAGCCTTTATAATGCAGAGGCTGAAACTTGTGGCAAAAGGCACATAAGAAGGAAATGCTGCTGGATTTCTGTCCGGAATTCTGCAGCATATTGCAGTAGCAGCACGTTATAGGCTGGATTCACCCACAGTGTGTTTGCTGCATTTTTGCATATTTTTTCTGGCAGTTATAATAACTTTTTAAGGGTATGTTCACACACAGAGTCAAAAACGTCTCAAAATACGGAGCTGTTTTCAAGAGAAAACAGCTCCTGATTTTCAGACGTCTTTTGTGCCACTCGCGATTTTCGCTGCGTTTTTTCGTGGCCGTTTTTGGAGCTTTTTTCACTAGAGTCTATGGAAAACTGCTCCAAAAACGTCCCAAGAAGTGTTTTGCACTTCTTTTTCGCGGGCGTTTTTTTTACGCATTAAAAAACGCTGCGAAAAACGCTCCGTCGGAACAGAACATTTTCTCATTGGGCAGATGTTTGGAGGCGTTCTGCTTCCGATTTTTCGGGCGTTTACGGCCCGAAAATAGGCCGTGTGAACATACCCTAACAGTGTTTTTTGATGCATTTTGTTTTTTTTTGTACGGCCAATTGCTATATTAAAGTCTAGAGAGAAATATAAAATACGCTACACACAACCGCGTTTTGGTTTGTGGTGTTAAGGCAATTTTGTGTTCGATGGCGTTTTTCCGCAAACACAGCATTCTCTGGGTATGGCAGGTTTTTTTAGGTGTTTTTTCCCCATAAGCTTCTACATAGGACTTCAAAAACGCCAGAAGAAAAGCAGGTACAAAATTCACTAAACACCAGAAAAACCCCAGTTACATTCTACAAAACACTTTGTGAAGGATGCCTAATACATTGCACTTTGATGTCTTTCAATTCTATGGGGCAGATTTACTATTGTTGTTGCACCAGAATTCTGTCCACAGTGGCACCTTTTTTGACTAGTGTCTAGTCAAGGGGCCGTGGGTTAAAATGTACTGACGTGCACCAAAATGTTGGCACAAAAAACTGGCGTCGACTAAGACAACTAAGAGTTGGTATAAAAAAAGGGGGAAAGTGTAACATGTCTAGAAAGATGCACCAAATGATTCATACAGTGTTCGCCACCGTCATAAATTTGGCGTATCTTCTAACTGCCGGGTCGAAGTCCACAGTCTAAGGCCTTACGCACACAACCGTGCATATTCTGCAATTTATCCACATTTCTGCGGATAAATTGCAGACCCACTAATTTCCATGGCCCCATGCACAGGGCCGTGGTTCACGGTTCCATGCTGGGGCCGCAAATGCGAATCGCCCAAAGTCATAACTCGTAATCTTACAGTATAGATTTGCGGGTTCACAGTACTGGTGGAAAAAAAAAAGTCAGGCCAATGGACTGCAACGGATCTGTGCTTTTTACGGCCCGCAAAACTACAACTGTCGTGTGCGTGACAGTTGTCTCAAGTCTTAGGCCTTATTCAAAAAAAAAAACTAAAACGCGAACCTATGCAATTCAATGGGGCTATTCAGAGGGCATTAATTAAGGGGCTTTTTCTACAGCGTTGTGATCGCCGAGTGACTGGTCCACATGGCTATGCTGCTGGGTCTAACTTCCCCAATTACAGGGGAAAACAGCCCTGATGAGTGACAAGTATCAGGTCTTATTTATTTTTCCCTGTAACTGCGCAGCTGCAATTATAGGGAAAATAAGTAGTGTAAAAAAACAAATCTATAAAACATTCAAATTCCCTAATGTTTTCTGACCTTTTGGGGGACACCTCGTAGTAAAAATTACAGTGAAAGTAAAAATAAATAATAATCGTGAAATAAAAATCATAATAAAAAAACAACAACAACAAACTCTTGGCAATCATATACAAAGCTCCCAACAAAGTGCCATGTCATATATAAAAATAACCGTAACACAATAATGGAAAAATATATTTTTATTTTAAGAGGTTTTAATTGTTTGAATGTAACAAATATATATTTTTCCTTTTTTCACACAATGAAGGTAATTCTTCATGCAATGTAATTCATTTAAAATGTGGAACTAACGCAGCTAGTAATGTCTCTAGTGCAACGCATGTGAATTATTTTTTCAATATCTTACCAGCCTCATTGTGAGGGGATGTCCGCCGTGAATGTCACTTGTTCTATTTTCGCTCTGTCAACAGTTTGAAAAACTGTCTGCGTGTGTCTCCTGTAAGGAACAGCTGTTCATGCTGTGATCATCATGAATTAGTTATGCCACTAGTCACAAAGAAAAAGAAAACACACTAGTTCTGTCATCAGGATACATACATTTCACTTAGGGTCTATTCACACTGCGTTTTCATTGTACGTCGGAGGTATACACTGGGAGGATTTCTTAACCTATACTTCTGACGGATTCCACTGTAATGGCATCCTTTGATCATAGGCTATTTCATACAGTTGAGAAAAAGGTATGCCGACGTATACCAGCCTGACGGAGGCCAAAAGAAGAGTCTTCAGGCCCGTATAGGGTGAATTAGACGATGGATACATTTGACGTATGCGCTGGGAGCTTTCCAGGTGCCTATGCCAAGCGGACACTGCAGTGCAAATTCAGCGTTACCTGCACCAGGATGAATGTAACAAACATCCAGTTCAGATTTACGATCACTAACAGATGTCTCACATAGCGGCCAACAAAACCTTTCCCCACAGGTCAACATAGAACCAATGACCCCTAAATAGAACATTTGTGTCTTTAATCGATGCCGGTGACTGTATGTTGCCGGTGACTGTATGTTGCCGGTGCCTGTATGTTGCCGGTGCCTGTATGTTGCCGGTGACTGTATGTTGCCGGTGACTGTATGTTGCCGGTGACTGTATGTTGCCGGTGACATCTACCTGGGGAAGGACAATGGAAGACCCTCATCCACAAGTCGCACCCTTTCACTGATGGACTATTTAGCTGCCTTCCAGCAAAGATGCTTACACCGTACAGTCCTTCCTGCGATGACAAGTCACTCAGAGCTGCTGGTTGCCATTTTGGTCTAATTCATGGTTGTCAATATAGATGACCAATGGTATTTTTTTACATGAACTAATTTGACATTTTTGTTAGTTGACGGATCTTCGTGAATTTACTGGCTCTACACAAAGAGGCTGCCGCTACTATTTCTCCATCTTGGAACGTACATCAAAGACTTTGTATTAGTAAAGTGGGTGCACATCATGTTTGGACGTTACATTGGGCTGGATTATTTTACCCCCTGCTGACATATGTCTGGCTAGTGGTAGCCTACGAACATATTAGACGTATACATTACAAGAAGCTTTTTTGGTATGTTGACCCCAAATCTAGAGTCCGCCTACCCTTAAAACGACATGATCATCGCCTTTGACCTTGTATTTGCTATATTCAGTGTTGTGCATTTTACTGGTTTTGTTTTCTAGTATTGTGCCCATGTAGTAATACACAACGGACTTTCTTTATATGAGCAGAACTTGGTGAACAGCTCAGCGTCTGATCCGATTTACAATAAGAAAAAAATAAATCTTGGTTTGTAGGTTAGTGTGTTTTTTCTTGTACGTTTGTGCCTGAAGATCAGTAAGTGGCTGGAGGGAAATGCTTTTCTGCTTCAGGTAACATGACTCATTGCAGCAGCCGGGCCCCCGTGTTTAGTGTCTCGGGATATCCTAATTCCATTCCATAGTCACATGTCTGCTGAATACTGAGCACAATGAACAAAGACACAACAGCTTGAATTACTGCACTGGGTTTGATTTATTGTACAAAGTTGGTTTTGAGCACTAGACAAAAGTACACAACATACGAAAAAATAATCAGTGTCGATTGGCGTTATTGTCATTTAAAAAAAAACTTTTTATGGCAGGTCAGAAGTCCATGTGTCGGATAGCTGGACCAAGGAGGCTGCCGCACTCTCCCACTGGCCTTCCTCCACAGCAGAGTGACCCATCTTCTTGCTTCTAGCCATCAGTAGGGATCACAACACCTGGACCCGCCACCGACCACAACTTATTTCATGTCTATGACTTGTCAGAGGTTTCATAAAATTACATTTTCCTTACTGACATATTTTAAAGCAAACCTTTTTTAAAAATGTAACTATTGAACACACTATTACATATTCTCCTTGTGAGTTCAGATCTTCAGCTCTTCTTCCTTTGTAAATGAATCACGGAAATACAGAGTTATGGCAGCCGGGTTAAGCTACCGCAGGCACATCTCTCTACATGGGGGTCTTATAGAAATATAGATTGGCATTAATGTAAGAAAGCAGCTCCACTTTTATTTCATTCCTTTCTCACAAATATTGCTGCAATTCATTTTTATTGTACCCTTCCAGTAAGCGTTTACAATCCGGTAAGATCTCTACAGGATTCTCAGAAGCCATTGATATGACTTTAGCACACACATAATATCTGCGTAGGTGGCGCTCACAGACATAACATGGAGCAGCGCGCTCCTAGGACTTTACAGACATTACAGTGACGCTTGACAGAAGGGGGAAAAAAAGCAGAGAGCGTGAGAGAAAGTGTTTGCCAGTAGGACAGTGTGAATGATATGAAGTACAGACAGGCAGCATTCATCTAGGAGGTGGAGACTTTCTTCCCAACTTGTGAAAAACGCCTGGGAAAATATAGAGCAAAAAAACAAAGACAACTGTAACCCCATCACCCATTCAGTCCATTTGTCTCTCAAGACAGCTGTTTATCTTCTCCCCTGCGCTGACAAAACATTCAGGATCAAGTTGTACAGGGCACAAATGTGTTGTAACCTCTAGCAACCACTGAGACGTTGCTGTTAACCCTTTATTGGCTAGGGCATTTTTGGTCTTAAAGAGGATTTCCACCAAAAGCTTTAATGGCTGTATATTAGTAAATTGGATGTTTTAACTGAAGTTTGGTATTAGTTTTTTTACTACCAGATCCAGGCAGAAACCAACATGTAAGGCCTCTTGCACACGACCGTAATAGTTTTTACCGTCCGCTAATACAGATTCGACAGTTACGGACAAGAATAGGACATGCTCTATAGTTTGAGGATCATTTCTACGGCCCGGACATACATCCGTAAATATACGGAAAGGTGTCCGTGGCCAATAGAATACAAATAAATTACGGTGGTGCGCATGGGGCCTTAACCCTCATTCTGTCAACATGTTAAGTCTATAATAAAAAAAAGTTTTACCATCACGTTTCTAAAAATGTCATTTAAAGGTGACAACCAAATGCCCTTCCTCTTGTCCCTTTTGCAGAAATGGCAGATTCAACTAAACAGGAAAAATTTCAACATCTTATACATGCCAACTTTCCCAGAATGTCTGGGAAAAAAAAGGGCGACTTCTCAGACTCCGGGAAGAGTAGACTATACTCCCTGATTATGTCACAGCGTTGCACACGTTGGCTAACCTACCAGCTTCTAGTAAGAGAAGGGGTATTTGGCTGCCACTTTGATGGGGTACTGTGGCTGGCATTGTTATAGGGGGCGGAGTAACCTATGTAGACCCTGTGGCTGGCATTGTTATGGGGCGCTATAGCACCGTTCGAGTGAGGGAAGGGCTGAGCTGTATCTTGTTGCTGAATTCATGTGCGCTAGACACTATTTCAGGGCATTAGTTTGGGGGCGTTTTTGGAGTCATGGTCTATATATTAAAGGGCAGTGGCAAATGTTTCACTTCTGTCGTTTTTAACGGTATAATGTGCCACCGTATTAGCCATGTATTATGTTAGTTGTATAACATTTTTAGTTTGCAACACACAGGCTAGTCTCCGAGATGAAGTTGGAGGGTGTAATTGGATGAATGTTATCACTGCTGCAGCATGGGGGATCCTAGGTTCAAATCTGACCAGCACAACATCTGCAGGGAGTTTGTATGTTTTCCCTCTGTTTTTGTCGGTTTCCTCCCAAGTCTTGGCTTCCTATGAAAGTGACCCAAGTGTGTGTGTGTGTCAGAGATGGGTAATATAGATTGTGAAACCGTCTAACAGACAGGACTGATTGAGTGGTTACAGTCCGTGTACTGCACTGAGGAATATGTCGGCTCTACATAGATAACATGAAAACACTTTACATCTAACCACTCACCCTAAAAAAGCAGGGGTACCAGGTTCAGGAGTACTTGCACCTAACAATGATGCTGCCAATCATCTCTCTACAACATTGACGATCTAAAAAGACCGTCCTGAAAATATGTAGTAAATTGTTCATTCAATGCAGTATCATTCTGCAGATTTATTTTCCATTTTTATTGGTACCTCTGGTGTGCTCGGTGCAGTGCCGGTTGGCCTACATAATCTGGAAAAGCAGGACTTCCTACATTTTTAATCTTGGATTGGTGGGTAGCGGGGAAAAATTACGTCATAGCTGCATATAGAAAAATACCAACGTAGGCAAGTGTGAGCATTGGAGGAGACTCAATAGGGAGGCCGTTTGTTGCATTTGTGGCCAAGCACATTGCATAGACATAGCTGACCAGAAACTGTCCATGCATTCTGGCTGACAATCCCGCACTGTGCATGTGAAAAACTTGACGCTGTACATGCAGATTCATATACAGTTTTAGGTTTCCCATCTGCAAAAATTAGGAGGTATAGTGTCACTAGTTACTACAAGTTATATATAAGACAAAAAAAAACAAAGCATCTGTTTAGCAAAGCGCTGGTATTTTTGGTTTGGAAATTCTCTGTTCGTGGAAATGAAGTTAAACCACAAGTTGAGCTCATACTGTGATGTTAATTTCAATGACACATTAGCCTTAACACATGCTGATAGGGCCAATTCTGCTCAGCAACAATATGTGTGTGAGAAACCAGTGAGAGTGTTAAGAACGAGCCCCTCCAGATAGATAGGATGGACCCCTGCAGAGTAAAGGAATGCCATTTGGCTCCTAAGCGTAGATGGATCTTGTCACTAGTGTAGGGGGCATGTCAATGAGATAACCTACCAGCTCAGAGGGGGTTGGGGGTCAAATAAAAAGAAAAAAAAAGGTATCTATGGATTTCGGATGCTTTGAGGTTCTAGTACAGGTAACGATACTTTTTGCATAATACAACCGAAAAGACTATCGTTAATGATTATCATTATGTGTAGGTTAGAAAAATTACTAGTTCTGACCAATGGAATTGATAGGAAAGAGTGGAGCAATACAAACAAATGGTATGTGCAATGATCAGAAGTAATTTGTGCTGGGTAAATCCTGGTCATATCCGGGGCAAATTGACGTGTGTTTGGCCAGTTTTAGTCTCTTTCAACGTGAACCACACAAGGATGAATGAATTCAGATTCTGCTGGTGTTTATTATTCATCTAAAGATGAGGGTCCAAGCAGTTCATTCAAATGCAATTCAATCTAACAATACAAAGGGGTCAGGCAGGGAATTTACTGTCCACAATGAGGTGACATTCCGCAGGTTTTCCTTCCTTTTTTTTTTTAACATCTTTCAAAATGTTGTTCTTTTGGATTTTAGGAAAATAAATAAATTTAGTGGCTCCAATAATGATTCCTAGTATGTACTGTTTTTAATGCCATAATACTGGCGTACAACTGTTCTCCAATTCACCAAAAGTGTATCTAAACCGTTGATGTATGTAATCCCGAACTTAAACGTTTACTTTATAAATAAATAAAAATTGGGAATGGCTAATAAGCCTGTCCCCTTGTTTAAAGTGCCATCATCTTCTGATGGACTTTACGGCGACTCATGGAGTCGATCTGCTATGTTTAGAGATATTCTCCCATAGAAACATTGCTTCTAGGGAAGAATACCTGTTTAATACGGCATCCAGTGAAACATACCACTATCTGTATATCTCAATTGGAGGCATACAGACCTATATCAGGACCCCAAGCCCTTCTATTGATGCCCTATTACAGCCATAATGTGACCATGTGGATGATGTGGAAGGAATTATTCACACGTGGCTTTTTGCTGCAGTTTTTACAGTTATTTGCTATGGAAAAACTGTGACAGTTATTACATTGTAGTCAATGTGATTTATCAAGCCACTTTCAACCATCGCATCCAAAAGCAAATCTTTTTGGGACCCCACTTCTTTTGTAAACCACTTCATGCCCTATTGGTCCCAGGTTTGTTCTTTTAGATTTAAATAGGGGAAATTGTGGCATTAAAAACCGCTTGTGAAATTCACGATTGCGGTTTCGTCCATAGAAGGAGTTCAGGAGCAGTTCCTACAACCTGTTTCTATAAAGAGAAAACCACAACCACGATCGCGGCAAAACCCATTTTTTTCTTCTGCCGTTCCGGTCCAGATCTGAGTTACCATAACACAAAATTAGATCTTTGCTCAGCTACATTTTCTAAAGGCTTTGTATACCTGTACACAAGCAAAGATGTAAAAACGTAGACACTCCATACACCGTATACCCTCTTCCTTCTCATACATGTAACTTGCATGCCTAACTCTTTTAATTGAGCACAGCTGCAAAAACACAGCTAAATTTCAAGGCTCAATGACTAGGGTGGGGGCAGGGCCAACATGGTGCCAGAAGGTGGGTATTAGGTGATTCAGCTTCATGAATTAAGTCTTTACAATCTGTACAAAGGGAAAGATTATCAATGTGCAGAACTGCAGTAATTTGAGATACCGTAGTTCAATATGGAACACAAATACATATAGCATGTTAGAAATCAAGGAGATGACTTCTCCAAAGAGTTGAAACAGAAAAAAAAACAAAAACAACTTTCCTCCTGTCTGATAATGCAAGGAAACTTCTTAGAAAAGTGCATAGTAGTCAATGGGCACTGAGGCAGGATCCTGCTTTTTGAGGCTCTTTTGGCTCAGTTTGTGGCAGTCACCTCATAATCTTGTACTGAATGGAGGTTTGTTTGTAGTTTTATAATTATTATTATTCTCATTATAGCTCTCCATGCATGGAGTTCCTGTGAGCTTATGCTTATACACATCAGACAATCTGATGAAGCAGAGCTGCAGTGTAAATCAAGGGAGGGCAGAGCAGTAACCTGAGATTTGATTAGACCGGAGGTAGATTTCAGACTACCTCACACTTTCAATACGCAATGCAGCCGATCTGTAGTCCTTCATCATAGCTCTGCCTGAGGCCTCATACACCCGACCATAGGTTTTATCCGCAATTACGGACCCATTCCGTTCTATTGGCCGCAGACACCATTCCGTATAGCTACAAATGGGTGTCAGTGCCGTAGGAATGTTCCGAAAATTATGGAACATGTACGTTCTTTTGCATTTCACGGTCCATGCTCCCATACTTTGTATGAGAACGTGGCCTGAAAATGCGGCTGGTTACGGGCACGGCCGTGTGCATGGGGCCTTAACCCCTTGTTGACATCTGATATACAGTTATGTCAAATATGAGCTACCACAAGATAGCGCGAGCTCAGGACCTGAGCCATACACGGCGGGTTACGGCTGTTTCAAACTGCTGTCACCCTCCAGCAATGGCTGGAATCTGAGATAGCGCTGATCCTAGCCTTTTAACCCCTCAGATGCCGCAGTCAAATTTGGTATTGCTGTAATCGTATTGTCTCGCAGAATAAAGTTAACATGTCGTTTTTAACGCTCGGTCAATGCCCTGTTAGCGAATTCCACTCCACAAAGACTTTTTATTCAGTTTCCCACTACATTATATTGTACCATTAAAAACTAAAACTTGTCCTGCAAAAACAAGCCCTTTAATACAGCTTTGTCAACAGAAAAATAAAAAAATGCTGTGATGATAAAACACAAAACCAATATATAAAACCGCTTTGTCCTTAAGAGGTGAATATGTTTTTCAGATTCCTTGCGTATCTTCTCACCCACTGTGTAATGCCATGAAAAACTGAAGATTCAACCCTCTCCCCAGTGCCGTCATGTGTAGTAATAATGACAGCTTAACGTTGTGGCTCTTGAAATGCAACAACAGAAAACCAAAAAATTGGTTGTGTCTCCAAGGGGCCAGGGTGTATTTCTGTAGTACATATACATTAGCGTTTTAAAGAGTTTTTGTTTGTTTTTTAATTCTGGGAGTTAAAGAAACATCCGAGCAGTGCCCCTATGGGCTTATTCAGACGAACGTTGCGTTTTTGCGCGCGCAAAAAACACTTGACAGCTGCGTGTGTCATCCGTGTATGATGCGCGGCTGCGTGATTTTCGCGCAGCCGCCATCATAGAGATGAGTCTAGTCGACGTCAGTCACTGTCCAGGGTGCTGAAAGAGTTAACTGATCGGCAGTTAACTCTTTCAGCACCCTCGACAGTGAATGCCGATCACAATATCGAGAAACCTGTTAAAAGAAAAAGTTCGTACTTACCGAGAACTTCCCTCCCGGCCGTTGCCTTGGTGACGCGTCCTTGGTGACGCGCCTCTCTTGACATCGGGCCCCACCTCCCTCGATGATGCGGCAGTCCATGTGACCGCTGCAGCCTGTGCTTGGCCTGTGATTGGCTGGAGCTGTCACTTGGACTGAATTGTCATCCCGGGAGGTCAGACTGGAGGAAGAAGCCGAGAGTTATCGGTAAGTCAGAACGAGTTCGGCCAAACCCGGTGAAGTTCGGTTCAGTTGTCCGGGTTCGCTCATCTCAAAGACACTCCGTTTGGATGTTTGGAAACAGAAAAGCACGTGGTGCTTTTCTGTTTACATTCATCCTTTTGACAGCTGGTGCACGAAACAGTCGGTTCGCACGGAAGTGCTTCCGTGCGACCTGCGTGGTTTTCACGCACCCATTGACTTCAATGGGTGCGTGAAATACGCGGAGATATTGAGCATGTCGCGCTTTTTGCGCAGCGGACAAACGCTGCGCAAAAAGCACGGACTGTCTGTACTGCCCCATAGACTTGTATTGGTCTGTGTGTGGCGCGTGAAAACCACGCGGCCCGCACGGACCCAATACACGTTCGTGTGAATCCCCCCTATAGAGCAGTATGGAGAGAGCCGAGCGCATGCATGGCCACCTTTCTACTTAGTCCCCCACCTGAAACCGGCGGGCAGCGGCTGCCGCATCAGATGGGACAGGGGCCAGGTGACCCGCGTTCTGTATGTAGGAGGGACACGCATCTATCAGACATTCATGACATATCCTGTGGGTTTGCCATAAATGTCTAGTGTATGTTAAGTGTTTTCCCCATCTCAGAACAGATTGGTGCTTGTATTTATATCACTTTATTCTTTTTACCGTTACTTTCATTTTGTTTTTAATATATTTTCTCAAAAGGGAATATTAACTTGATATTTATTTTTTACCTATAATCTACTGCCCTCTATCTAATAGTTCACAGGTAGTTGTTTGGGCCTAAGTATTACCTACCAACAGGCAACAGCCTAAAGTCCTACAATATGTCTGCACATGTTAGGTATGGGCACCGAGTGCGCTGCAGAGATGCACAAAGCGCCTCCTTTTTGTTCATTCCCTTGTATGCCACAATTGTATGTGGGCAGCTGGCTTTTCCAAACCAAATTTTGAGCCTCACAAAATTTGTGGTAGGTTTAACCATGACGACCTTTCCCAAGACATGGAGAGCACACGCACAAGAGTAGTACGTCTGATTGGTTTTTTATATTTACTCCCTTGATCGGATAAACTTTAATTGTGTATGATCAAGAAAACAAACATTAAGCACTGCTTTTATTGTGATCCAGTTTTGCCCAGCCTACTTTTTTGTTTGAAAGCAAATAAATGGAAAATAAGTATTTAGCAATAACGAATACATAATAATACATGAACATCTAGTAAAATAAGAAATTAAATGTCTCTTTCTTGGACAGGTTCATGATAAACTGCAGGTATTTGTGAAATGCTTTACCAAAAGGTGCTCATACAGGTCTCCTAATGCTCCCATATACATGCACGCTCAGGAGAATAGGCTTATCTACCGCTAGAACAAAGGATTGAAATCCAACATGCCCGATCCTTCATTCCCACGCCGACATTGGCTCCCTGCCTATAAAGGTTTGTCAGCCAGTCTCACCGAAATGTAATTCAAATCAATGGTTCTTTGTGTCAGAAATATCCAGTACCTGGAGCTGAGCTAGAGAGATGTAAAGGGGTTCTCTGGGACTATTTTATATTGATATCAGATCGGTGGGGGTCTGACTCCCTGGAATCCCCACTGATCAGCTGACTGAATGTCAGGTTTACTACGAACCGCGCCGTACACTTCGGTAGCTGCTGTGCCTGGGATTGCAGTTCTCGGCAACCCAGTTACATTCACTTGAATGGGACTACAATCTCAGGCACAGCTGCTACCGAAGGGCACGGCCCTGTGCCTGGTGAACTATGAAGAGGCTGTGGCATTTATAGCCACAGCCCCTTCAGCCCGCTGATTGGTAGAGGTGCTGGGACTCGGACCCCACCAATCTGATAGTTATGATCTATCCGAAGGATAGGCCATCAATATAAAGGTCCCGGAGAACCCCTTTATGCTGTTTAATTCCAGAAATTGATGATCTGAGCTCACAGAATCAACCGTTTTTAGCTTCAGACATAAATTTACGTCACATTAGAAGATGATTTCTAATTTATGGCGGCAGCACAAATATTGAATTCTGTGGGTGCTGGCACAGCTGTATTACACAAGTAATATGTGCTGGGGTATCTTTTACAAACTTAGGATGATGGAGGCTTGTGTCAACTTATGCAACCCTTAATGTAAGGAACACAATTTCACCTTTGACATTAGAATGATCCCTCAGACAAACATTTGAACAATCTCCCGTACATACATAGACATTTTGGCGTTCGATATAGAACTTTTAACAAAGAACAAGAACGATACTTCGCTATCGCTCGTGGGCAGTGACTTTCTTTAAACGTGACCGTAAGATATGCAACTAGTAAAGTAGCAAAACAATTATGTACCATTAGTATCAAGTGTCTTATAGTGATGACAAATAGTAATATTTACCTGCAGTATATACATTTGTATTATTAATAGTATATGCTTTCTAGGTTAGCCAGTTCTGTTGCTAATAAACCTAATTGATCGGCTTTCAGTAAAGCGGTGAAGTTAACCTCCGTATTTTAAAAATGTTTGTAACCAATATTGTCATTCTGAAAATGTATATTTTATGTTTACAGACAATCATCCAAGTTAACTTTGCTACCATTTATATGAATCTCCCCCAAGTGATCACTTTCATGAGCGATGTGCCAACAAAATAACACTTTAAAGCGGACCTCCACTTTCAGTGAAAAAAGTTTATAGTGCAGGAGTGTGCACTATCATTTTTCTAAACACCTTGTATTACGGATTTGGCTTGTAGTAGAAGCACGGTCTATGTAAGATCCGTGCCACCGGCTACTCACAACTCTTCAGTGGGAAGTTCGTCTCCATGCCTCTTGTATCCAGAACTACCGCCAGTGCTATAGAATCCTATAGCGCTAACAGCCGTTCTGGATAGGGGAGCCATGGAGATAAGCAGAACGCTCTGTCCCTAACTGCAGAGTTATGAGCAGCCGGCAGCACGGACGTTACATAGTCCGTGTTTCTACTACAAGCCAAATCAGAAATACAACAGATTTACAAAAACTATTATAGAGCACACTCCTCCTCTATAATAGTTCTTCACTGAAGGTGGAGGTATGCTTTAATGACATCTCCTACAGAAAGTTAGATGTTTACAGTGTTAATACTTGTAGTCTCTCTTTACACAGGCTTTTCCAATTGCTATGGTGCAGGGACAAACAAAACTTTTAGATTGGTTTCAAATCCAGATGCAATGGTGTTTTAGTGGTGGAAATACGGATTTGAGCAATAAAACAACCTCCGATTATAATCACAGGACGTGGACATTTGCGGACTCACTTCCGTGATTGGGAAACACCTCTTCTTCCCTGGGATGGTACAAAGATCCAGTTGTCCGAGTGCCTTACATACCAATAACTTTAACCTGACAGTGTGCACTCACCCCAATGTCTGATTGAAAAACCCACAAAATTTTATACTCCTAACCAACGTAAAATACACCTTAGAATGAAATGCTGCCAGTAATCCACAGAGTATAAGTACAAAGTTTCGGATATGGTTTATGGAAATTAAATAAAATCTGAATTTAACGTATGTATGGTGTGAAGATACAACTAAGGCTGGATTTACTTTTACAGTTTGAGCCAAAGCCAGGAGGGGATCCAAAAGTATAGGAAAAGACTTAAGCTATGTGAACACATTGTGGTTCTGTCAGGCGTGGACCTAAATCCTGACAGAATCTGCTAGCCTTCCACCGGCAATGCATGGGAATGGAGTATTTTACACTCCAGAAAAAGTCTATGCAGAATAATGACCACGCTGCGGATTTTAAAATATGCAGCACGCTCATTATTGGTGCCGAGTCCGCGCTTAAAAAGCCCAGGTTGAATTACATTGAATTACAATAGAGAAAATCCGCACGTGTATCCTCGTGCCAATCAGTTTCAGTTGCAGATATTTTTATGCAGATTATCAGACCATGTAAATACCCCCATATACTTCTCTATTTTATGTGCGCTCCTGTGTTTGGCTCAAAAAACGGCACCAAAAACTGCATGTGGGAATACAGCCAAAAAAAGCTAAACAACCTGTGGACTTCCAGACATTGTGGATGTTCAGGTCTGAGCATTGGCCCGTATTGGAGTTGGACTTGAAGTCCCATATATGATGAAAATTGGCAGGTTTCATTCTCCGCGTTGATCGTTCATTTTGATTCTTTTAATGCAGCTACCCACAGACAGATACAGAATAAAAGAGGAAAGCGCTGACTTTTTTGTGGTTCTTAACAAAAATATTTTGTCATTTTTAATTTCAAAATTAATAAAAATCAACATATTTAATAACAAATCAATATGTATTCAGGATGGAGGGAATGCTGGTTCGTATTAAAACCCAAGATAGTGAGCAAGGTTTACAAGTGACACGTCCCTCTCCATTTTCAACACACGTTAAAAAACAAAAAAAATTTTGGATCTGTACCATAAAAACACCTGTATATCAACAAATTGTCTCCAGCCAACTGGTATCGTCTAGAGGTGTGCTGGACTGTCTGTCCTTTTGCATATTGTACTATACAAACACAAATAAAAGGGGGGAAAAAAAGTCTGTTGTGATTTAGGCAAAGAGCAGGGGATTAGAGTATTAGAAGAATAAACCCCCCTTCAATAATCCAGTTGTGTCATACCGACAAACTACAGCAGCAGTAAGTGATCGGTGGAGGTGTTGATGTACCAACAGATGCACACACGTATACTAAGAGGAGTTCTTTGGTTGGCTTATATAAAACTAGTACAAATTCCATGGTTTAGCAGGGCACCATATAAAAAAAAATAATAAAAATACTGTATATAATATCCAGGAAGAGCCAAAAACAAACAGACTGCAGGCTAAATATCTCCATTTCTCACAAGGCACAGTCAAGTCAATGAAAATGTTTGAGAAAGGAAGGAGAAGGGTCTTTTATTCCATGGAATCTTTGCTGTACTTTTCCAATTTTAACCCTATATTTTAAATAGAAATATATAATTTACAAAAAAAAATTCTATTTACAGTCTTAATTACAACTCCAGAAAGATGTGCCCGAATGTATCGTAGAGAGATCTGCATACACAGCATGGAGTGACAAGAAATTGGAGGAAATTCTGGAAAACGTGTAGTCCAAGTTGGTTCCAGGCCCCATTATGAACGCCTCAGTTCTCACACAGTTGTCTCGCCGTGTTTGCTGTTGGTAAGCCTGGTGTAAAACTTTCTCCATGAATGGAGAGTTTTGCCTGACCAGATCCAGAACCCAGATGTGATGCCAACAATGAGGGTCATGAGATACTTTATCATATAGACTGTAAAGTCTGGAGTCATGCGTGGGGTGTATTGCAGTGGGCAAGGGATGGCTAGGCTTTTGCAGTTCTGGCTCACCCAGCTACGCTCCCAGTGCTCCCTAAAGGCCTGCTCATAGAAGAAGCATGCAATGACAATTGTGGCAGGTACGGTGTAAAGAACACTGAAGACCCCAATCCGCACCATCAGCCGCTCCAGCTTCTCTGTCTTCGTGCCATCGTGTTTCATGATGGTCCTGATTCTGAAGAGAGATACAAAGCCAGCAAGGAGAAAAGAGGTTCCGATGAAGAGGTAGACAAACAGGGGAGCCAGCACAAAACCCCTCAGTGGGTCAATGCTATTTAGTCCTACAAAGCAAACTCCACTGAGAAGGTCTCCATCGATCTGCCCCATGGCTAGAATGGTTATTGTCTTTACAGCTGGTACTGCCCATGCTGCCAGATGGAAGTACTGAGAATTTGCTTCTATTGCTTCATGTCCCCACTTCATGCCAGCAGCCAGGAACCATGTTAAAGAAAGAATGACCCACCAGATGGAGCTAGCCATACTGAAAAAGTAAAGCATCATGAAGAGAATTGTGCAGCCTTCTTTCTTGGTACCTTGTACAACAGTTTTATAGCCATCCTCTGAAAATCCCTCATTGCAAACAACTTTATCCCCAAGCACAAAGCCTGCAATGTAAGCCACAGACACCATGGTATAGCATCCAGACAAGAATATGATGGGTCTTTCAGGATATCGAAACCTTTGCATATCTACCAAGTAAGTGGTCACTGTAAAGAAGGTCGATGCACAGCAAAGTACTGACCAAATAAGAATCCATATTCTGGCAAAGCGGATCTCTTCTTGACTGAAGAACATGAAGCCATCACTCTTAGCAGGTTCACATGGAGCAGCACAGTCCTTCTCTCCTAAAAATCTGTAGTTGAGATAGGATGGTACCTTCAACACCCGAGGGCAATGGAAGGGATGGTCAGGCGTGGCGTAGATCGCCGGTCCAACAGTGCCATGCAGCGGCGGGCTAGTGGTCATCAATGCTGGACCTCCATCTTCTGAGTGGTTCTGTCCAACGCAGATTTGCTCGGCACCGTGTCGAGGAAAGTTTTCACATCTTAGCCTCTCTGGCCATTGGAAGCCAAACTTATTCATTAGAGCCTCACAGCCTTGCCTGGCACGTTCACAGATGGAGCGGCAGGGAGGGATGGCCTGCTCCAACACGGTGCACACCGGGGCATACATTGAGCACAGGAAGAAGCGCAGTTCTGAAGAACACTGGACTTTTACTAATGGGTAGAACTGATGAACCTCCAGCCCAGCATCTTCTTGGTTGGTGTGCCCCAGTAGGTTGGGCATGATTGTCTGATTGTATGCAATGTCTGTGCACAGAGGAATGGAGATAGGCTGGCAGAAGCCATGCTCTGGCACTGAGATGCCCTTCTCACCATGGAGCTGTGCATTGGCCAATAAACACAAGGCAAGAGACGAGCAGAGAACTTGGAGAAGGGTGGCTTTAGGCACACCCTGCATGGTGAGGGAATAGGAAGAAAACACAGAACTTATCACCTGTTCAGAGGTAAAGTCAGTGGAGTTGGATCCAGAGCTGCAGAGAAGTCACACGTGTCTACTTCGAGGTGGAACAATCAGATCTGCTGCGATGAGACAAAGTTGTGCTTGTGTTCTCCAGCCTCCCCCTCCTAGGAGCTCCGCTTGTGTCACCTCGGCTGCTGGATCACTTTACACCGGGCTATGCCCTAATGTTCTCAGCTGCGACTCCTGCAGGGCAATGATCTGTGCCTTCCCAGGTCGTTGCGATCCGATCGTCTCAGAACTAGTCCCCGCAGCTCCGTGCTCTCTCTGGTTCTGATTCGGATCACTTTCCCTTTGTGCTCCGCTTCCCCAGTCACTTCTGAACAATCTGTTTCAAGGCGCCCTCTGTCCCGGGACCGGATCCTTCTCTCAAAGCCAAAACTAAGGGGCCGCCTTGAAACCGCCCTCTTCCCCCTCCCCAGGTCCCAAAACCCTTCCCCAAAAATCCCACTTCACCAATCCGCTTGCAGCGCTTAGTCTAGAGAGGGGGGGGGGGGGGAGAGACAACGCACCCCTCTGGATAATCAGCAGCATGTCTATATAGGATCAGGGAACTTAGTCTACAACCCTACCCCCATCCCATAAAGTGCTAGTCGCCCAGTATCCTATTTCTCGTCCTGCCATGCACAATGAACGGCCCTCCATCACTTAAAACACATTCAATCAAACGCGATGTGACTTAAATCCACATTATAAGGCGTGCAGCAGACCAGCACCCTGCCTGCTCCTCAGTCCTGACCATGTGCTGCTGTTACTGGGATGATAGTAATTCATTCTCTGATCCCTAATCTCATCCTATTTCACACTCAGTTCATGAACAACTCACCCTGGCTCTTGTTATGTATGATCTCAGAGGGTGGGTACTGTGCAAAGTGATGATGTGTCTGGTTATTGTGGTGTCCTAAAAGAGAATAACAATATTTGTCCTTGTGTTATTCCATATTTATAAAATCAGCTCCTGTCTTTTGATCTCTTGTCACTATCCATTATATCTCTTTGCCTCCAATCTGACCAGCATTTTGATATTTTTCTACTGTTGGGGCTTCGGTTACTTTGCAAGATAACCCCCACTACAAAACCTAAACCAGTTTTCCCACAATTAACATTTATCCACCTTTCTCACTGATAGGACCCCCACTGATCAATAGTCCCTTGCCCCTCCTACACGACCGTGGTAAGGAGAGGTTTGCATTAAGTGGTGGAGCATGCTGCCACCGACTACAACTCTATGAAGATATATTCAGACGTTGCGGGTGAGGTGCTGCCGATAACGTTTATTTTTACTGCCGCATAAAAGATGCGATTAGCTGTCAAACAATCATTCATCCGATCATCGGTCCTTAAAAAGACCTTTGGGCTACGGCTAAGACTATGTTTACATCCATCCAAAAAAAAAAGTGAAATTTGGTGCGTTTTTCTATGCGGTTGCGTTTTTTTTTAACCATTACTGCTTCGAAAAGCACAACAAATCGCGGTATGCCGTTTTTACATGCTTTTATAGCAGCACCTCCACTGCAAAGTCTGAATTTAACCTTACGGAAACAGTCAAACACTCTCACTTGGCTGCTCCATTAGTCCAGGATCACACACACACACGGTTTTGATGCAGTTTTTGGACCGTTCTCGGGTTTAATGAAAAGACTGATACATTTCCTTTCTTTTGTGTTCACTCCTGTTTTTTGACTCAAAAAACGGAGCCAAAAACTGCTTCAAAATTGTGTGTGATGCTGACATTAGAGCTTTATGGATTGCCAACGCACAAGCTCATCCTCCGCTGTATACAACTTCCTCCTCACCACGGTAGTGCTGGGAGGATAAATGGGGGGGCTTGGACCCACTTACTAGTGATCTCAGTGGTGGGGCCCCCATCGATCTATTATTGAGCATCTTTCCTTTAAGATACTTGTCCCTGCATGTTATCCTTGAAAAATATCAGAAAAATTGTAACTTTTATGCCAGCATTGGTGGGACAAGCTTAGTCACTAACTTGCCAACTCCTACGGCTGGTCTGTTACGTTTTCTGCAGACTATATGCATTACTTTATCAGACTTGATCCTGTACTGATCTCTGTATCAAACCCCAGCTCATAAAGAAAGACCTGATTCGTTTTCAGATGACTGCTGTTCCCTTCTCTTAGGGTATGTTCACACTGCCTATTTTCGGGCTGTAAACGGTCTGAAAAACGTCTGAAGGATCGGAAGCATCTGCCCATTGATTTCAATGGGAAATACGGCGTTCTGTTCCAATTGGGCGTGATTTTACGCCTCATTTTCAAATAACGGCGCATAAAAAAACGCCCCGAACTAAGAAGTGCATGTCACTTCTTGAGCCGTTTTTGGAGCCGTTTTTCATTGACTCAATTAAAAAAACGGATTAACTGATTAAAAACCGGCTGAATATCAGGAGGTTTTCCCTTGAAAACAGCTCTGTATTTTCAGCCGTTTTTTGTTAAGCGTGTGAACATACCCTTATAGCTGAAAAAGCGGCTCTCATCTGACAGCTGCCTCCACTTTTTTAAGCATTCAGACACATACTTTGATATAACAGTCACAGTAGACACAACTACTGTAATAATAAATAAAAGATCATCATACTACTATGGGGAAAAAATGCCCCCCCCCCCTCAAATTGTTTCTGTTCATTAATGACCTTATCTCCCCTCACTATAAATACTTAACCATCTGGGTGTCTGGTATCTATATAAAGTTTCTGAGGTTACAAAAAATCTGGGGCTAGATTGGGAATATTTTCTTGTGTGGCAGTCGCAATGCATAGCTATGCATTCACTCACACGTCAATGTACATGGGACTTCTGTGATACCATTTTTATTCCCACAATTCTTTCCTGCAATCATTGTACTGTATGTGGACAACTGAGATAATACAGTCTGCATCATTGTCGGCAGCACATTCCCTGTATACACGGGGAGTTGTGCTGCTGACAACTATGATTTTTACTGCCGCATAAAATATACGATCAGCCAATCGTTCCTGGCAACCTTTAGGCTAGGGCTAAGACCAGGTGAAGACTATGTTCACATTCGGCGGATGCATTGCAGAACTCCCAGGGCATATGTCTAATGTTTCCACAGGGCCCCATTGACCTGACGTATGCCAAAAGAGTGTCCTTTATACGTAGGAGAGGTATGTGCAGTTTTTGATGCTTTTTTTATATAGCAAAAGCCAGGAGTGGATCCTAAAGTATAACAGCCTATGTACATGGTCGCATTACGCATACATGTGCGGATCTGTAATATGGTGCCCATAGAATTCCATACGTGCATACTGTACCTCTGATTTCATACGTAGGAAACATTTTTTTTTCCTCCGGATTCAGACCGTATCATTGACAAAAGTTTAATGTTCAAATACATGCTGTATTACAGAGGTATTCTCACCTAGAAGCATTGCCTCTACAGTATCTCACAGGTGCACCATACCGCTTGGTATAAGGGTCTGTATTGTGCATGTGCTCTTAAACTATGATATGGCGCTTATTCAAATGAAAGGATGACCATGTAATACATGGTCGCACTGAGTTCTCTTTGCATCGGCTCTTTACTCTGGCTAATAGAGAGCGATAAAAGCAGGAGATCCCCCTCTATGACATCCATAGGATATGTACTGAGGATACATACACAGACCAATATCAGTGGTCCTAACCATCTAGACTGCATGGGGGCAGCATCACTGTCGTCACGGGAAACAAGGATCGGACATATTGGATTTACAAATGTCTGATCCTTTGTTTCCCAGGGAGAGTTGGCGCTGCCCAAGTTGCCTGGCAGCAGCTTTTCCCCAGCAGTAAAAATGCATGCTCAGCCGATTTGACCATGATTATTTTTAGTGGTAGATAGCTGGCAATTGATCAAATGTTTGGACGACATCTATCATATGTGTATGGCCTAGCATTATACTATTCCCTTTTTCTATCCAATCCTGGCTTGGGTGGCATCAAAACTACACTGTGTGAATAGCACCTAAACAATGGTTCTGTTGTGTAATGCAAGTTGCATCTCAAGTTGCGACTTCAGTTGTGCAAGTGTCTTCTTCCTTCTTAGAATTCAATGGAAAGTCCGACTACTTTTAAAGTAAAATTATATAACTTTTATTTGACCTCTATGGAGTAGAACTGGTGCCAGAAGTATTGATTGTATATATTGTGCAATTCAGTAAGCTCTTACGAAACTGAAATATCACACGACTAGGACTGAAATCTCAGTATAAGCTATCATTTAGGCCAAATTCAGATGACCATAGTATACGTCCGTGTGAAGGCCGTTAAAACAACGGCTGTCACACGGACGCATGTATTTCAGGGTCGTTGTTTCAATGGACCGTGTGAATGGTCCGCTGAAAGATAGAAGATGTCCTATTTTCGTCCGTTTTCACGGATCCTTCGATAGACTCAAGTCTATGGGAATCCGTGAAAACGGGTTCCTCATGGGTGCAAACGGCTGTTTTTCACGTCCAAGTTTGCATTCGTTCGTGTGAATCTGGCCTTAGGCTTAGTTTAAATGCAAGCAGGCTTCTTTGCTTCTTCCATATATTACAAGTATTTGGCCCCCGAGTAGGTGTAAAAGCAGGATGGAAAGAATCAATAAGTTGTTTTAAACATTTTACCTCTTTCTTAAAGTATAAAACCGTAAACACTCCATTACCAAAGGAGAATCTCATTCATAGGGAACCAAGCTTATTGTAAAAATGGGGAATTTAGGAATTCTGTATGGGTCTCATTAAACAAGGTTAGGAAAATAATGTTAACTAAACTCACCCGAAAAAAATTGGTTTTTGGTTGGAGAATGGATATAATGGTTAGCTCAACAGAATATTCAGTTGTAAATAAACAATTTCCTTAATAAGCGCATAATTATTATGTCATTTTTAACAGGGTTGTATACATTATTAACCATTTTATGGGTTCAGTTCACAAAGATGAATGGTATTCCCAAAATAATTGGTATAAGGATATTAAACATAGTGTTGATGGAAAACAGCTCTGTGTGTACTTAAGCTTTGTAAAATATCTCGGGTGGCAATTCTGTAAGGCCGATTTCACAAGGGCATAATATACGGACGTTTTAGGGTTCGTATTTAGGCCACAACACTAAGATCCCCTAAAAACCTACTGAACTCAACATAGATCACCATAGGGTTCGATGGGACCTTAGCTCGGTTCAGCAGAACTGCGGGGGATCTGGTAGTTGTGGCCATAATACGGACTCTAAATTGTAGTTGTATTATAGACCGGTGAAACCAAAGCAGATGAGTTATGGCATTTCTTTACATATAATGCATTCACAAAATCCTATTTATGTATTCCTTGTCGTTGGACTGGCTGTGTTTGACTATGCTAAGATCCAGACGAGTAATTTATGTTTCTTGGCAACAAACAGTAGTCAATCAGAAATAATTGTTAAATCCGGATTCAAGTTTTACCAGAAATTATTCCTACATCCTGCTGGTGCTGCCATCTTAGTCTGAAAATACATATTAGATTTATTTTGACCAAACCTGCAGATTCGGGCCTGTTCACATCAGCGTTCGGTTTCCGTTGATGGGTTCCGTCAGACCTTTCCGTTTGCATTACCATTGATTTTAATGGTTATGCTTCCGTTGCAAATGGTTTCCATTTGTCTCCGTTCCGTAAGGTGACCGTTTTCTTGGAGTAAACAATAGCGCAGTCACTACGCTATTCCTCCAAAAAACGGAAACCTTACGGAACAGAGACAAACGGAAACCATTTGCAACGGAAGCATAACCATTAAAAACAAAGGTAATGCAAGCGGAAATTTTGGTTTTCGTTTTCCTTTCCATTGATGTGCTTCTCTGACGAAAAGGTCTGACGGAACCCATCAATGGAAACTGAACGCTGATGTGAACAGGACGTTAAAGCCTCCTGCACACAGAACTTTGTGCAGGAGAGATGGTGGCACTTGGGGTCCACGTGCTGCCATACCATGCTCCGTCGAGAGCTGTATTTGGTAGAAATAAAGAGAGAATACCACAGAATCCTACTGAAATAAAAACCTCTGTTTGCCTTTGAAATAGAAGCTTGCTGACCGTTCTCTCATATGTATGGGTGACTTTTCCTCTAAAAAAATAAAGTACACCTATGTGCCAGCAAAAAACAGGATTTGCATTTATCCATAAACAAAGATATATCAACAAAATCTACTAGACGCAGGATTGCTTTCAAATACATATTTTATATTCAAGCCAGTTTAAAGCAAACAAAAACAAATACATTTTTAGACACACAGTGGTTTAAAGTTTAAAATGTTTGTCTGGACTGTTTCTTTTAAGTAGTCTGTCACCTTTCTCTATCCCCAGGCTGCTTGGGGTGATGTATGGGGTGAGACGTGGCTGCTGTTTATATATAGGCTGCTAGCGTCCTGTTCCTGATTTGCAGACCCTCAGGCAGTGTATAAAGATTTCCTCATATCCTCCTCCTCCTTTTTAGGATGTTGTGGAAAGGGTGCCTGAGGGGCTGATAGGGAGAGAAGAGATCAGTTCTAAGATAAATATCTGCCTTTAATTTCTGCTATACACATATTAATTCTACTTCGTTTGTCTTTTGTTAGAAGTTTTGTCTAATTCTTCCTAGACCTATTGAACTGTACAATATAAAATAAATCAGGTCCCTTGTACTTTCTGCTTATAATTCAGCCTTATCTACAGTATACAAACTTTTACCTCATTATCTTTAACTCCTTATATTAGGCCATAAAACTTATTTGATTACTCCATATAACCCCTCTTAAAACTTCTCCTGTTATTCCATATAACCACTTCCTATATCTACTCCTATTCAGGGCTGCACCGTCCATGAGGCGAGATGAGCCTCTGGCATCAGGCTGCTGCCTCTCTGAGGGGGGCGGCGGCGCAACTGAAACGAGCCACCGCCACCCCCGCCTGCACTATAATTGTACCTGCGTCTATAGGACGTAGATACAATTACATGCATAAGTGCTGAATAGCGCTTATGCAAATACGCAAGTGGCGCAATGATGCCATCGCGTTTGACTTGATCTGCCAATCAGCTCCTTTCAACGACGCAAGCTGCGCAATGAAGACATCGCACCGCTTGCATCGTTCAGCTCCAGCAGACCTGCTCAGAAGAGAGCAGGCCTACATTGCCACAGGACGGCGTGGGAACGGGATCAGGTGAGTATGTAAAGTTTTTTTTTCCTCTCTTAAAAGTGTGACTGGCATTATCTACAGTGGGCCTCTATCTACAGGGGGAGCTATATGTGGGGCACTATCTACAGGGGGGCTATATGTGGGGCACTATCTGCAGGGGGGATATATGTGGGGCACTTTCTACAGGGGACTATATGTGGGGCACTATTTTCAGGAGGGGCTATATATGGGGCGCGATCTACAGATGGGGCTATATGTAGGGCACTATCTATGGGGGGGCTATATGTGGGGCACTAACTACAGGGTGGGTTATATGTGGGGCAATAACTACAGGGGGCTGTATGTGGGGCACTATCTACAGGGGCTACTAACTACAGGGGAATTTATGTGGGGCACTATCTACAGGGGCTTTATGGGGGTCACTATCTACAAGGGGTTCTCTGGGGGGCAATATCTACAGGGAACACTGTGTGTGTGGGACACAGTGTATAACGCTATTATAATTAGAGGTATAGTGTATGGCACTATTAGAGTATGTTCACACGCAGTGACCAAAAACGTCTAAAAATACGGAGCTGTTTTCAGGTGAAAACAGCTCCTGATTTTTAGACGTTTTTGTAGCGACTCGCGTTTTTCGCGGCGTATTTTACGGCCATTATTGGAGCTTTTTTTCAATGGAGTCAATGAAAAACGACTCCAAAAACGTCCCAAGAAGTAACATGCACTTCTTTTTCGCGGGCATCTTTTTACGCGCCGTATTTTGACAGTGACCCGTAAAATTACACCTCGTGGGAACAGAACACCGTAAAACCAATTGCAAGCAATGGGCAGATGTTTGTAGGCGTATTAGGGGCGTTTTTCATGCGTAATTCGAGGCGTAAAGAATTACGTCTGAGAACACTGCGTGTGAACATACCCTTATATTTAGGGGCATAGTGTGTCGCACCATGAGAATTTTATCTTCATTTATAGGGGCAGAAATGTTTGAAAATTGAGAAGCCGAATACATCGGAGCGGCAAACTGCAGAAATGGGCTCTGGCCGGGGAAAGTCATCATAGAGTTCTGGACCGGATGGAGAAGAAAAGAGAAAAAGAACAACTAGAATCTGAGAAGACGTCACTGGTGAGTCACTTAATGTAAATGTTTATTCTGCCTCTAATCAGTACTGAAGTCACTGTATGATCTATATGATGGGTGGTATGTTGTTTTTTTTCCCCGTAAAACAGCAAACCCCAGCATATCCTTACCATTGTTCGGGCCATGCTGGGAGCTGTAGTTTTACTCTGTATAAACTTATACGACAGGGGTTTCACTAAATTGAGTTGTATTTGTGCTGGTGTTGTATTTATGTACTGAGCTTGGTTCTAGTGCTGTAATTATGTACTGAAATTTTGTTCTGGTGCTGTATATATGTACTGAGCTTTGTTCTGGTGCTGTATATATATACTGAGTTGGTTCTGGGGATGTATATATGTACTGAGCTTTGTTTTGGTATTGTATATATGTATTAAGCTTTGTTCTTGTGCTGTCTTAATGTACGGAGCTTGGTTCTGTTGCTGTATATATGTAATGAGCTTTGTTCCGGTGCTGTATTTATGTACTGAGCTTGGTTCTTGTAATGTCTATGGCTGCGGTCCGTCATCCTGACTTACCCTCTGACGGCCGCGGCCATGGACGAGCGAGTTCCCAGCGGCATCTCCCTCCTGGGAGACACCGGCACTCACTTCCTGGTCCGCACACTGCCTCCCGCAGGGCGCTCTCATGCCCTTAAAGGGACAGTACACGCACATTTGCAGAATAGCTGCAATTAGCCCAGAATGCTTCTGGACTATAAAAGGGACTCTGCCCTCTCGATCTTTGCCTGAGCGTTGTTGTGTTACCTTAAGTTTGTCCTTGCAAATGGTCTCCTAGTGTTTTCCAGTTCCCAGTGTTTACCGTTCCTGCTGCCTGTACCCTGTATCCCGTGACACCGTGCATCTGTGCCTTCAAGAGTTGGAGTCGTGTTGTGCCTTCCACTGCATCTATTGTGTCGCACCCCGATGGGTGTCTGTCTACTGTCGGACCCTCATCTTAGCCTGAATCCACCGCTACTGTCTACATTGCCTCGGGTACCCGTTCAGAACTATAGACATTGCATTATACCTGTTTGGCCAACTGCTATCCCGCTACGCGGTACGGCCCAGTGGGTCCACACCCCACGCTGTGGCAGTTCTGTTGCTGTATATATGTACTGATCTTGGTTCTGGGGCTGTATTTATGTACTGAGCTTGGCTCTGGTGCTGTATTTATGTACTGAGCTTTGTTCTGGTGCTGTATTTACGTACTGAGCTTGGCTCTGGTACTGTGTATATGTGTGTGTGTGTATGTGTATATATATATTGAGCTAGTTTCTGGTAATGTATATATGCATTGAGCTTTGTTCTGGTAATGTTTATATGTAATGAGCTTGGTTCTGGTGCTGTATATATATGTAGTGAGCTTGGTTCTTGTGCTGTATATATATGTATGAGCTTTGTTCTGGTGCTGTATATATGTACTGAGGTTGTTCTGGTGCTGTATATATGTACTGAGCTTTGTTCTCGTATTGTATATATGTACTGAGGTTGGTTCTGGTGCTGTATATTTGTATTGAGCTTTGTTCTGGTACTGTATATATGTATGAGCATGGTTCTGGAGCTGTAATTAAACAGGATATATTTCTAATAACAAAATTACAGGGCAGATAGAATTGTTTTATATTTAATGGGATCCTGTCAGGTAGCTTTAACCCCTTGAACCTCCACCATGCGGTAATACATGACCTGACAATATTTCCAAATAATTTTTAAAACGGCGCACATTATATGCTAATTACTCATTAAAGGGTCATGGGGAGGTGCTGCTATCCTGAAGAGTCACATAACATAGTCCTGCCTCCAAAGCCACCTTTCCATGCTTGATTGACATCCCCCTGGCTGTTATACATCACTAGCAGTCTCCTCCAACTTTCTCAGATGCGCCATTGCCTGGTACTACTTAGGCATGCACCGTTCAGCGAGGTGTACTCTGCTCGACTTCATTACTGCACTGCGCATGCCAGGGGAGTAAAAGACAACGGCGCATCTGCAAGAGTTGGAGGAGGCTGCTAGTGATGTAGAACAGCCAGGGGGATGTCACTGTGGGGCACCATTTCAATTTTCGCCTTAGGCAGCAGAAAATCTAGAATCTGCCCTGCTCCTATTTATCATATAACTCCATATAACCTCTCAATATTGTGTCTCCTCCTATTACTCCATATAACCTCTCCCTATATCTCCTCCTATTACTCCATATAACCTCTCCCTATACCTCCTCCTATTACTCCATATAACCTCTCCTATATCCCCTCCTATTACTCCATATAACCTCTCCCTATATCTCCTCCTATTACTCCATATAACCCCCCTATATCTCCTCCTATTACTCCATATAACCTCTCCCTATATCTCCTCCTATTACTCCATATAACCTCTCCCTATATCTCCTCCTATTACTCCATATAATCTCTCCTATATCTCCTCCTATTACTCCATATAACCTCTCCCTGTGTCTCCTCCTATTACTCCATATAACCTTTACCTATATCTCCTCCTATTACTCCATATAATCTCTCCTATATCTCCTCCTATTACTCCATATAACCTCCCCTATATCTCCTCCTATTACTCCATATAACCTCTCCCTATATCTCCTCCTATTACTCCATATAACCTCTCCCTATATCCCCTCCTATTACTCCATATAACCTCTCCCTATATCTCCTCCTATTACTCCATATAACCTCTCCCTATATCTCCTCCTATTACTCCATATAACCTCCCCTATATCTCCTCCTATTACTCCATATAACCTCTCCCTATATCTCCTCCTATTACTCCATATAACCTCTCTCTATATCTCCTCCTATTACTCCATATAACCTCTCCCTATATCTCCTCCTATTACTCCATATAACCTCTCCTATATCTCCTCCTATTACTCCATATAACCTCTTCTATATCTCCTCCTATTACTCCATATAACCTCTCCCTATATCTCCTCCTATTACTCCATATAACCTCTCCCTATATCTCCTCCTATTACTCCATATAACCTCTCCCTATATCTCCTCCTATTACTCCATATAACCTCTCCCTATATCTCCTCCTATTACTCCATATAACCTCTCCCTATATCTCCTCCTATTACTCCATATAACATCACCCTATATCTCCTCCTATTACTCCATATAACATCACCCTATATCTCCTCCTATTACTCCATATAACTTCTCCCTATATCTCCTCCTATTACTCCATATAACCTCTACCTATATCTCCTCTTATTACTCCATATAACCTCTCCCTATATCTCCTCCTATTACTCCATATATCCTTTCCCTATATCTCCTCCTATTACTCCATATAACCTCTCCCTATATCTCCTCCTATTACTCCATATAACCTCTCCCTGTATCTCCTCCTATTACTCCATATAACTTCTCCCTATATCTCCTCCTATTACTCCATATAACCTCTACCTATATCTCCTCTTATTACTCCATATAACCTCTCCCTATATCTCCTTCTATTACTCCATATAACCCCTCACTATATCTCCTCCTATCACTCCATATAGCAGTGGTACTCAGCTATCTGGACCCCTGCACACAATTGAAAGCCTAAACAGCGCTGGCAAGGGAAGGCAAGAGTTCCTTGTTGCACCAGTCAGCACTTTTCCTGTGATGCAGGCAGCACGATGATATCAATGCGCAGCCTGCGTCGTTCCTGGCCAGAAGAGGCCAAGCTTGCGTCACTCGTTGACAGCGTGGGAACGGGGACAGGTGAGTTTGTGGCTGTTTGCCGCTTTCTACACGGGCACTGTGTGGCACAATCTACAGAGGGCACTGTCTACATGGCGCACTGTGGGGCGCTATTTACAATGGGCAATACGTGGCTCTACCTACAGGGGGCTCTGTGACAACTATGCACAGGGGCACTATGGTAACTATGTACGGGGGCACTGTGTGGAATTTTTACAGGGGGCACCGTGTGGAACTGTCTACAGTAACAGTGTGGCAATGTGTACAGGGGGCACTAACTTCAGGGGGCAATAAGAGCCTATCTACAAAGGGCACTGTGTGTGTGGCATTATCTATGCTGGTGAGGTGCTCCTGGATTAGGACTCATCTGAATTACCAGACACAGCTATGGACTATTGACAAGGGTGGCGCTATATACAGACGAAAGCAGAATTGTTTTTGTCTAATCTTCTACAACCCCTTCAAAGGTGTTCTTAGCAAATACCAAAATCAATGCTATACCATACAAGTACAATTAAGGTATAATCAAGGTGCGGTCAAATCACGGTTTATTGCCGTGATAACAATGAAATTGCCGCAAAATACTGTGGTTGTGCGATGGATTTTGAAATATTCGCGGCAATAAACCTCGGCTTTACCGCAGCGTGTGAATATACACTGTTGTAATATGATCAGGGTACGTTCTCAAGTATAGGCCACCGCGATAAGACTGAATTCAACGTGGACATGCTGTTTGGTGAAATGGATGAATAGATAATGAATAAACCCTCATTGTCTGCACAATTTTGCAGGCAAACAGCAGTTTTACTTGAAAAACCGCGTGGCCATTAACAATCATGCTGAACAGCATGTCCGTGTGGTTTTTAGTCGCATAACGGCTGCGTGTCGGTTGTGCGGCGCCCCCTACATGAGACTGTGACCTCACTATTAAAGCGATGGCGCTATGAGCAGCTATTAAGACTGGGAGAAGAGAATAATTTAACCCAGCTGCAGCTGACTAACTATTGGGCTTGTAGATAGACCTAAAATAGTGATCTCCAGCCTGTGGCTCTCCTGCTGTTGCAAGACTACAGAGTTGTAGTTTTTCAACAGGAGCCCAATGCAAAGTCTATACACAAGTTCATAACCTAACCACAAAATGCTGTGTACGATGATAGAGCTGTTATGATGCGATCAGTCCCCGTTACGACAACTTATAATGGTACTACAGAGAGACCTGTGCTCCCTTCATACTCAGGCATGGGGGCCCCCGTTGTGCATTGACAGCAATATCTATGACACAGGAGAGCGTCACCTCTGACATAGCTGTTGTTTAGCTTCGGCTTGGTAGGTTCTCCACAATAGCAGTAGTAGAAAAATGTATGATGGACTGAAGCAGTGGCGTAGCTATAGGGGTCGCAGCGGTCGCAGTTGCGACCGGGCCCCCGTTGCCATAGAGCAGGCTTGTTCCTGGTTATGGTCACATGGTACACTTAGTGTACCATGTGACTGTGTTGTCACGTGACACGTCTTCCAGCCAGTGCACTGGAAGAGTCGGTGCGGAGGACTCTAGGTGAGCTGCAGAGTCTGTATTGTAATGTGTTGTGTTGTATTGTGGTGCCTTGTAATGTATTGTGTTGTATTGTGCTGTTTGCGGTGGAGAGGGGGGACCGTTAAATTACAGCCCTCCCCTCCTCTCTCCACCGCAAACTGCACAATACAACGCAATACATTACACACTGTGGGCCGCGTCCCCCTGGGGGTTCGTGTGAAGACCTCCGGGGGGGTCGCGAGTCACTCACCGAGGTCCTGGTTCCATTCAATGCTGGAGCAAGGAGCTGACGTCTCCTTGATACAGCATTCACTGTGCCCTGAGCGGCTCGACGCAGGCAGGCGGGACGTAGCGACATCATCACGCCTGTCTGCACCCAGTCACTCATAGCACACACCGAAGGAGGCAAAGGATCCTCCACCCGACGTGGGAACGGGGGTAGGTAAGTAAGTATGCTATTTTTCTATTATGCACATATGGGGGCATTATACTGTATGGGGGGCTGATAATGCCGGGGGGGCATTATGCTGCATGGGGGGCTGATAAGATGGGGGGCATAATACTGCATGGGGCTGATATGGGGGAATTATACTGTATGGGGGGCATTATACTGCATGGGGCTGATGGGGAATTATACTGTATGGGGGGCATTATACTGTATGGGGAGCTCATATGGGGGGCATTATACTGTATGGGGAGCTCATGGGGGGCATTATACTGTATGGGGAGCTCATGGGGGGCATTATACTGTATGGGGAGCTGATATGGGGGTATTTTACTGTATGGGGAGCTCATATGGAGGGCATTATACTGTATGGGTAGCTGATATGGGGGCATTATACTGTATGGGGAGCTCATATGGGGGCATTATACTGGATGGGGAGCTGATATGGGAGGCATTATATTGTATGGTGAGCTGATATGAGAGGCATTATACTGTATGGGGGGCATTATACTGTATGTGGGGGCTCATATGGGGGGCATTATACTGTATGGGGAGCTGATATGGAGGGGCATTATACTGTATGGGGAGCTCATATGGGGGGCATTATACTGTATGGGAAGCTCATATGGGGGGCATTGTACTGTATGGGGAGCTGATATGGGAGCATTTTACTGTATGGGGAGCAGATATGGGGGCATTATACTGTATGGGGAGCTGATATGGGGAGCATTATACTGTATGGGAGCTGATATGGGGAGCATTATACTGTATGGGGAGCAGAAATGGGGGCATTATACTGTATGGGGAGCTGATATGGGGAGCATTATACTGTATGGGAGCTGATATGGGGAGCATTATACTGTATGGGAGCTGATATGGGGGCACTATACTGTATGGGGGCAGCTATGTGGGGCATTATACTGTCGGCGTTGATATGGGGAGCATTATAAGGTATGGGGCTGTTATGGGGGGCATTATACGTTATGGGGCATTATTCTGTGTGGGGGCAGCTATGGGAGCATTATACTGTGTGGGGGCCTTATACTATGTGGGCTGTTGGGCAAGGCGTCTGGGCATAGGCGCGCGTAGGGGTCTGATGATGTTGGTGTTGGGGAGGGGTACGGGGGCCCAAGCTGAATTCTTGCACCCGGGCCCATGAGCCTTTAGCTACGCCCCTGGACTGAAGCATTTACATTGGTAAAGCTGCCACCAAACGTGCTTCGTATTTAACCACATTTTGCCAGCATTGTGCTGCTTGTGAGTATTCTTGCAATTATGTTAAAGTGATTTGAATTGTGATTGGAATAAACTATCAGTCAACCGTTCTACAATCAGAATGTATTTTGCCGGAAAAGCCTGTAATGTGGGCATGGGGCCAAACCATCAAATGATAAGTCTGGAGCAGTTTGGCTCATCACATGGGTGGCCAAATATTTGGTCATTTGTGAACAGATCAAACAAGCGGATGTGCCTGTGTGTGGCCGGCATCAGCTTCCTTGAAGTCTGGTATATACAGCTTGGCTGGTGCACATTGCTGAACTGCAAGATGCTGGTTGATAGTCCGTGATAGACATGCTGCCCGTCATTGCTTCTTCATATAAAACAGCTGCTTTTTGCATATAATAAAAGTGGGATAATATGCCTCTTAATAGCGTGATGGCTTCAGAGCATGGTACTGCCCTTTGTAAATGCCACTTTATTCCCTTTTTGTGTTAGCCTTTTATTTCACCCCCCAACTAGTTTTTGTTTTCCATTTGTGTTCTTTCTTTCTTAGCTTGTGCTGTACCTCCCTGCCCCCTCTGTCTCCTCTCCCTCCTTCCTGTAACTCTAGCTTGTCTCAGAGGCTGAGGTAAGAATGAGGGCGCTTTCTGCAGTGAGGCCCCTGTGACTTCGGGAGGTAATTGAAACCATAGGCTTGGGTGGAAGGGGGGAAGGTGTGCATTAGCTCCAAGAATCAAAGACAGTTTTGGAGCTGAGATGCAGGCCTACAGCCTGATTTACTACTCTGGAACGTAGGGGGCTAGAGATAGACACCTGTCGGCTGAGTATGAATGCTCCCATGGGGCACTAAACATTAATGCTGGAGGGAGACCTTGTTTACATGTTCCCACACTTTACATTTTGTTTCTCATTCAGTTTCCTATATGTCATTACTCATTACGCCATTCATTTTTTTCCTTTCATCTTTACAGTGGCGGACACAGACTGCAAAAGGCCCCTGTGCAGATAATGTGCCAGGGCCCCCCCGCCCCCCCCCCAATACCGACAAAGTTACCTAAACATATATATGCATATAAAAATAAACCTTACTAATAAAAATTATGAAGGAAGATTTATATTGTACATTTTATTACCAGTTTAGAACACAAGTAACACATTTTTTTCCGGGTTAAATTCTTATCTAAACTAAGTCCCTAAATGTGGGCAAAGAAAATGAAAAACCTATACTCACCTCCTCCGGCGCCTCCGTTCCCCCTCCGCAGCCCCTATCCCTTTCTGTGTTTACAAAGCTGCTGTGGTGACGCGCGGTCGATGGCACATGACCGCTGCAGCCAATCAATGCCCTCAACAGCGATTTGCTGTGGAACTACTGTCCTCAGCAGCACACCAATGAGGAGTTATTGGCAGCAGCCGTCACGTGCCATCGGCAGCGCGTCACCAGTGCAGCCTTGTACACTTGTAACACAGACCGAGACAGGAGGATGGGGGCTGCGGCGGGTGAACGGAGGCGAGGGAGGAGGTGAGTATAGTTTTTTTATTTTCTTTGCCCACATTTAGAGACTTAGGTTAAATTGAATCATTGAATATAACACAAAGCACTCATGCAACTGAGATGCAATAATTTAGATGATCTTATCATGCTTAGCTTACTGCACTGTTACCTATCAAGCAGGACTGAATCTCAAGATATCTACAGAGGGGGCTGTATGGCGTTATCTACAGGGGGGACTGTATGGCGCTATCAACAGAGGGGGCTGTATGGCGTTATCTACAGGGGGGACTGTATGGCGCTATCTACAGAGGGGTCTGTATGGCGCTATCTACAGGGGGGTCTGTATGGCGCTATCTACAGGGGGGACTGTATGGCGCTATCTACAGGGGGGACTGTATGGCGCTATCTACAGGGGGGACTGTATGGCGCTATCTACAGGGGGGACTGTATGGCGCTATCTACAGGGGGGACTGTATGGCGCTATCTACAGAGGGGGCTGTATGGCGTTATCTACAGGGGGGCTGTATGGCGTTATCTACAGGGGGCTGTATGGTGTTATCTACAGGGGGGACTTTATGGCGTTATCTACAGTGGGGTCTGTATGGCGTTATCTACAGGGGTTCTGTATGGCGTTCCCTACAGGGGGGGTCTGTAGGGAAAGTCATACAGCCCCCCCCTGTAGGGAACGCCATACAGACCCCCCTTTAGGGAACGCCATACAGACCCCCCTGTAGGGAACGCTATACAGCCCCCCCTGTAGGGAACGCTATACAGCCCCCCCTGTAGGGAACGCCTTACAGCCCCCCCCTGTAGGGAACGCTATACAGCCCCCCCCCTGTAGGGAACGCCATACACCCCCAATCACTCAAAAAAATGCGACCTACAGTGTGAAAAGACAAAAGACATGTATCCCCTATCCACAGGATAGGGGATACATGTGTGATCGCTGGCATTGATAGGGAGAGCGGGGGACCGAAAGTCCCCCGAAGTTCTCCATCACTCACCTCTGACTTCCGGTGTCTGCGCAGCTCAAGTGTGACCGGCGCTCCATTCATTTCTACGGAGCTGCCGACACAGACCCCGGAAGTCCGAGGTTTGTGATGGAGAACTTCAGGGGACTTTCGGTCCCCCGTTCTCCCTATCAATGCCAGCGATCACACACGTATCCCCTATCCTGTGGATAGGGGATACATGTCTTATGTTTAATGGCAGAGCGGGGAGATACTCCCTGCTCTGCCGTAGTGTTCCGTGGCATCGCGCTGTAGCAGCCATAGCGGCAGCTAGCGGAGATTCCGGCCAAGGTGGGGGCCCGTGCCGGCAGGTGACGCGGGCCCCCTCATGCCGCGGCCCCGTAGCAGCCGCTACGGCTGCTATAGCAGTAGTTACGCCCCTGTGTTAGGGGGAGTTCACACTGAGGTTTTTTTCGCGAAAAACGTCAGAAAGTGCCTCCCATTGAAATCCATGAAATTTTTCCTGCGAGCAGTAAAAACCGCATGCGGGAAAAAGAAGCGCAATGCCCTTTCTTCGGGCGTTTCTGTCTCTGACTTCCCATTGACAACAATGGCAGGCAGAAAATGCGTTTTTTGCTGCGTTTCCCTGCCCACGGCCCGATGGCCGAAAAACGCCACAAAAAAACGCAATGAAAAACGCGGGAAGTGTTCTACCGGCAGGTCAAAATATGCCTCAAAATTCCGGAAGGAATTATGAGGCAGATTTTTCTACATAAAAACTTCTCCCTTCTGACATGAACTTTTTAACTTCATCTACCTGTCCTCTGCAGTCTGCACGTCCTCCACTCGTCCTGTGTCTGTCCTCCGCTCATCCTATGAGTTCTCCGGCAGTCCTGACTGTACTGTCCAGCCGCCCGAAGTCTTACGTCGCACCGCCCCCTGTCCTCTCCCCTGCCTGAGCGCTCCTCCTACCACCAGCATCGCCGTCCTGTCCTATTCATCTGTGCCAGATTGGCAGTGCAGTGTAGCGGCTATCACCGGGCCCGGGCACCCGCCCCCTCCCTCCCGATTGGTAGTGCAGTGTGGCGGCTATCACCGGGCCCCCGCCCCCTCCCTCCCCTCATGCCTAGTGTTGTGATGCTACTAGGCATGAGGGGGCCCGTGCCGCCAGGCCTGGTACATAAAATGTAATGTGCCTGTCAGGGCGACACGGGCCCCCCCATGCCGCGGGCCCCGTAGCAGCTGCTACGGCTGCTACTGTGGTAGTTACGCCACTGAACGGGCCCCCTTCCCACGCGGGGCCCTTGTGCAGCTGCACCGGCTGCACATGCGGTATGTCCGCCCCTGCATCTTTATGTACAAAGGAGGTACAGCAGGTATGCATCATAAAGCTCTTGAAATGTGAGGGACCTGAATTTGCTATTAAGGGTGCAATGGTGAATGGACGTGCTTTTTATACAAAAAAAAATACAATTCTATTTAGGCTTCAACAGATAGTTCGCCGTACTTTCTAAGTAACATGAGCACCTGTTGTGTATCGGACGTGTGAGTTTTCATTCAAACAATATTTTCATACAGCTATTGGCCAAAAACGATCAAAATTTTCTAAAACGCTTTCTTTTTTACCTTTGACACCTTATGTGTGCAAGTTTTTCGTGCATGCCTATGACTTTAGTATGATATTTTAGGGTGGAGCAACTAACACTACATATAGTGGGGCACGCAAATATCCCTATCTCTATGGAAGTGCCTACAAAGGGATTGGCCCTGTAGGGAAAGTTTTTTGCCCCTCCAAAAATGTAGGTGTTGTGTGCTAGAACTTATGACTTATTCTTTTAGGCCTTATATTTATGTCTCTTTTGTGCAATTTATGATGTTTCATTGTTTTATTCCAAGTTTGGAATACCAGGGCCGAGATGTCAATAGTTCAGACTCTCACCTCTTACATTTACGTAGTTTTCTGCTGTCAATCTATAATGGCCTCAACAAAACTCTACCACTATCCGCTAGAGAGAGGGTAAAAAATGGTCACCGATAAAAATTTGGCAGTAGGGGTCCATATAATTGTCCCTGATCAGGGCCCTGTAGTTTGCAATCCACTTTGGCTTTCTGAATTGCACCCTTCACTGAAATGGGTAGACATTAGTAGGTTATTACCAGCCAGTCCTGATCTAGACAGTAAAGGTCTATTCACAAGGTGGGGTCAAACCGCGGTTTATTGCCAAGAGTTTACAGTAATCACGGCAATAAACCGCGATTTGACTGCTTTATGTGAATAGATCCTAACTGAATGAGGACAGTGAGCAGCACTGGATACAGATAAGGATGGGAAGGGCAGCCAAAGAAATGCAGATGTCTCAATCCTTAACCGTATTAAAAGCAGATGGCATGCGGGCGATCGGTTGTGCAAACTGGCCACCTTTTTATGTATAATGTAAAGAAAAAAATCTACTTTTTGCAAGTTACAATTAATCCGATGTGATCGGTCAACAGCTATACACAAATTTCAGACGATAAACTGGTTAAAAATTCCACCATGGCCATCTACATTTTCAGCAGACATTTGTCGGATGTTGGCCATTACAGTCTATCATTAGCATAATATTATCGTACAACCACCGGTCGGACAAAGTGCAAATTGGCCATTTCGGATGATTTACTGCTGAGATATCTGACATTTTAGAGACCTTCCCAATGTTAGACCCCCTATCTTATAGATGTGTTGTAAAACTTTGTTGTGCATTAAATTTTTCTGAAGCTCGCCATAGAGTCAATGGTAATTGTTAACAATGTGACTGTAAAATACGGCTGCTAATGATTATTACTATGTCTATGGCACTAGAACCATCGCTTCTGACCGATGGACATTTCTTCAGATATAAGCCTTTTTACATGGGCCAATAATCGGGCAAACGAGCGTTCTTACAAACGCTTATTACGATCATTGCCATGTGTAAACAGGGCAATGATCAGCCAATGAACGAGCAGACACTCGCTCATCGGCTGATCCTCTAGTTTACACGGCCAATAAATGGTCGCTAGTTGGAGGCACATCTCTCTGTGTAAACTGCTGACTGAATGTAAATGTATGGGGGCGAATGATCGTAGTAATGATCGATCATCCCCTTACATTACTGATCATTGCTTGTGAAAGGAGCAAACGAGCGCTGATATACGATCAGTGCTCTCTTTCACGACCCATATTAGTGTCCTTTCAGTCTCTCTTGTGCTGGTTTATGTCAGTATACCAGAAAAAAAAAGCAATGGATTAGTTTAGTAGCCTACACTATTCCATACAACTGTATGAAGTATAAAAATGTACACCACGCAGAATACAGTTTTTACAATGGGACCCTTAGGGCGACATATACCACTGCATGCCTATACGGTGGGATGGGTTGTAATCCGCTAAACATCGGGAACTTTCCCAGCGTAAACATCAAACGGAAGGCAATAGCGTGATATGAACAGTGCCTTAAATACTCATAGCTATTTCACCTGTTGACTCCCATTTGGGGCGGCTTTCAAAAGTGCGTGCTGTATACTAATTACGACACCTCCCGACCTGATTGGCCAAGGGCCATAGTGGTAACTTTTCAGCATTGCGCTAAATGTGATATGGGAAAGTGATGACAGAATAACTTGTACAACTTGATATTCTTCACATCTCGTGATATTTAATCAGGAGATGTGAAGATTATTTCTCTAACCACTAAGTTGTGGTTGGGTCGATAAAATGATGTATTTGGTGGTGACTATATAGCTATACGCTATGCAGTAGATTCTGCCAACCGGTTTGTCAGCATAAAGGAAGAGTATAAGACTGAAGACTGAACAAAAGGGAGGCCTGAGTATTTTATAGAAATGATGCCGTCACATTTCTCACTATTATCTAGATACAATCACTAAGACATTGATTCTAATGTCACCGGTCATTCTGTCTTTGCTTCTCTTCATCTCACACACAGACTTATTATGTGAAAAGAAAGAACGATTTGTCTTTTTTTTTTTCCGGTTGCATTGACAGGAATGAGGAAACTGCCAAAACTTTACTCCTCATATTGAATAAGGCCTAGGATCCCTTTTCTGCCTTGCAATCCTTTCCCTCTTGTTTATCTCTGTTCGGCCTCTTTTTCTCTGTTTTCCTTCCTCCCCCTCTGTCTACATTTACCTCCTCTCTCAGGGGAGGCTCAGCCCGCTGAGTTTGGAATTACAAGCATTTGAAATACAAACATAGGATCTTATTTACAGACCTTTACAAGGACCGTTGCAAGGCCGTGCCATCAGGTTTAGGATTAGAAACATATTGGTCTCTGAAGGGGCATAAGTAGAGCCATCATTGCGAGTAAAACACTCACTTTACATTAAACATTAATAATTAAAACCTATCCCACTCAAAACCTGGAAATTCAGATTTGACTGCAGTTCAGCCTAATATCCAACTTTCCCACCCCCCATGACACTCACAGGAAGCTGAGATTTGAGGAGTTGTTTGAGTCTTCACACTGTAGAGCTGTATAGGACACAAGGCTGTCTAGAATGATGTGTCTTCTCTCTGTCATGTTAAATGAGTTGTCTGAGATGAGATAAAAGGGTTTGCGCCACTCTTATTCATGGGCTGTAGCTGGTATTGCAGCGCAGCCTGATTTAAGTGAATAGGGCTGAGCTGCAGTATCAGACACAATCCATGGAAATGAGTGGCGCTGTTTTTGGGAAAAGAACAGATCCTTTATTTTACTCTCATCTGAGGCTAGTACTCATGCTGTTACTTGATCATATATACCTGCAGTACGATACCATTAAAGAGTAACGGTCAGTTCCGCAAACTTTTGACTTGTCAGAAGTTTTGATCAGTGGTGGTCCCGGTGCCGAGACCCCCACCGATCGGCAAGATGAACCTTAGAAACGCTCATCAGGTGTGCTCATAGACTTTCTACGTGCACCCGTCTTCAGGCATACTAGGTTTGCCGATCACAGTCAGAGGGGCAAAGCACTCGGGTGAGCGCCTCTGCCCGTCATTTTAGAGATCGTGGGGGTCTCGGCACCCGGACCCCCACCAATCAAAACTTCTGACCAAATTTAGCTGAAACAGTTACTCTATAAATGAGTTTTATCATTAGGACACACATCTTTAATTTTCAATCTTTATCTAATAGATGTTTTCAAGGCAGTCCAAAACGATGCCAGGTTGTCTGTCGCTCCGGGAACTTTATAAGCCTCTGGTCTGTGGTGCTGTTGCCGTATGATTATGATGGAGGTGGCTCAGAAGTGATCATATCTGGCCTTTAATGCGACAAATTTATTCTTTCCAGTGTCCATAATTTCAGGTTTTACAGCAAACTGTTAGTTGCAGATTGATCTTGATGGACTGATTTGGGTGTGCACCTTTTATATGTGGGGACAAATAGGAGCTCATATGGGTGCAGTAACACGTGGCGTATTTGCCTTAAAATTCTCTGAGGAAAACTTTACAATGTAATCCTATGGGAAAAATATTCCACAATTTCTGCCTGCTTGCGGAAATACGAGGCAAATACGCCACGTGTGATTGCACCCAAAAGAGACTGTGGCAAAGCCAATTCCACACCATATCCAAAATGACATTGGCCACACTATTAAGAAACAGATACTACTTTCTGAGAATATTTATTTGGGTCCTATTGGAAACTATTATACAGGTTACAGAGAAGCAGTCATTCTGGGAAAGTAATTAACATTTGGTCATCCCTGGACTGGTTAAGGTTACAGACATACGAAGCCCATGTTAAGTCCCTGTCTCGTCACATGTCTCTCCCCTGTACTGCGGATGATGAATTCGCCCCTGCTGTGTGTTATTAAATTCATGCTGTCCCTGCCTCATATAGCTGTGACAGAGTTAAAAGCAAAGGTTATAGGCACTGATGTATTTTGACCTTCGGTGACCCCCATAGGGAGAAGGGGATGCTCAGATCGTCCCCTGGCCACATTTATCATGTGGAGGCAGACAGCTGCTTCAAGGCTACAGCAAGTCATCCAAATGTCAGGGTGATCGTCTCTCACGCCACCAATTCTTAAGGATATTGTACTATGTCTACATTGCCACATGTCGAACAAAAGTTCAAAAGTATTTTTAACATGCTTCACTTAGTAATTGTTAGTATACAATTTAGGACCAGAGCAATATTAACTTTTTTTTTCCCGACCTTTTGTCAACAAGGCCAAAATACATTACTCAAAAGTTTTTTCAGAAGATGAGAAGAAAACGGCCATTTGCCTCATGATAAACTTCTCAATTGTTTTATATCCCCTGGTGGATCAGTCGTTCTTTATTTCTGTTGCTTCTATAGCATCATGTCCCCAATGACGCTCACAATCTAATTTCCATATCGTAAAACAAACGCATACTAGGGCTAATTTTATAGAGAGCCGATTAACTTATCAGTATGGTTTTTGGAGTGTGGGGTTAAACCAGCGAAAACTCATGCAAACACAGGGAGAACATACACACTCCATGCAGATGTTCAACATCGTCGGATAACACCTTTCTACCTTGACTCTAGTTATCACTATGAATATGGACCGCTGAAGTACAGTAAAATGGCTTTACAAATAAAGGTGGTTTTACACTGGAAGATATCGCCCTTGTTTACTTCTATAAAAACGAGTGCCTATTGACGATACAGCGTGACGATCGGGGCTTGTTGCTCCCTTTAAACAGAGCAATGATCGTTTAGTATGGGGACGAATGATCGTTACTCTGATCGCTCGTCCCAAAACATTTGCATCATGTCGGCAGCACATCTCCTTGTTTACACAGGGAGATGTGCTGCCAACTAGCAACCGGTTTTTTAGCTGCATAAAAGATGTGATCAGCTGATGAATGAGCGTTTGCTCACTTATAGGCTGATCGTTGCCCTGTTTACACAGGGCAATAATCGGGAGCGAGCATTCGTATGAACGCTCGTTCACCCAATCATTGGTCCATGTAAAAGGGCCTTAAAGGGTTTGTCGACTACAGGACAACTGATGACCTATCCACCGGATCACCAGTACATGATCTGCGGGGGATCCGACACCCAGACCCCACACCGTTAAGCCGCTCCGGCACCGTACTTACATGTTAGTAGCAGTTGGTTCCGGCCACAGAATAGCGGCCGAGTTTCTGTACTGGTATTCAAGTGAATAGAAGCAGAGCTGCAGTTCGGCCTCTATGCAATGTACGGAGCCAACTGCTTCCGGCACCGTACATCGCATAATCGGCAATAACATCTGGTTCCCGCAGGCCACTGGAGCGGCTGATCGGTGCGGGGCACGGGTGTTGGATCCGCACCGATCATATACTGATGACCTATCTGGTGGATAGGTCATCAGTTTTCTGATGGTGAACAACCCCTCTAAGTATTTTATATGATATGTAAACAGTGGTATTTCTAGTGCCTTTTGTCAATATACAGTAGGTGCCACCATTTTGCGTACATTAACGCTGGAAAGGCTCTGTAAAAGTAGCTGTTCTGCTGTACAGAGTCTTCTCTAGTGAGCTTCCAGTCAATTATTTTTTTGCAGGTTTCAAAAGCAGAAGTGTGACAGGTCCATAGTTCTGCTATGAAGAAGGTGTTTCACTTATCTAAAGCTTGGGAAGAACCTAATATAACATGGGGCTATTTACCTCACACAAGGAAGATTTATCAGGGTAATGTAAAGATTGGCGCATATGGCTCCAATATATGTGATAGTTTATATGGACGTAAGTTAGGATCAGTTTCATATGAGCGTAATTTGCATCAGTATGTGGAGGCCAAAGCCAAGAATGAAACCTACACAACGAAAAATTAAAATGGTAAGATTTCATCCTCTTCTGTGTTTTGGACCCACTCCTGGTTTTGGCTTACAAATTCTGAGATTCTGATAATGAACCCTTCCAATAACCATGAACATGTTGGAAAAATGAACTCCTTCTAATAATATAAAGAGCAAAATTTGCCATATAATGTTGAATTCCACCAAAGTGCTTCTTCTCAGAGAGGTGCACCCTCTGTATTTGGATATCACATAACAAAACAAGTCTGATCAACAAACTAATTTCTCCTACTAGTATTTTAACATGTCCAATGCTCCAGAGGGAAATAAATGGCTCCAGATGTCCTGAAGACGCTTATCCCCCTCTCCCTATTGAAATAAACATCCTCACTTGCTGATCTGAGTATGCATATTTATAGGGGAGTCTGACAACCTAGCTCTCAGTGTACCGACTAGTGTATGGGCAGCTTTAACTGGGAATTTTGGGAGGTAAGCAAAAGTAATGATCATTCCTATACCGTGATCCGTCATGAGGGAACATCAATCTCAGTATTTTGGAGCCAGATATGCAAATGTAAGGTGCCAATCATTAGATCCAGTTTACAGGTGTGCAGTGTAGGGGTGCACTAAAAGCAAAGGTCTGACATATTGCAAGATGTTGTCCATATGATAGAGTTTGCAAAACGTCCAGGGGGGTCTAAATTTCTGGGAAACCATTTTGTCCCAATGACAAATCCCCTTTAGGCTTGGGTTACACAGCGAGTTTTGCCGCGATACAGGTAGCTTGGCCAAAGATCGCTTTACGTGTTATCGTAATGTCACACTGGCTGAATACCATAGAGATTGACAATATGCATGCACTAGGCTGCAGACACAGGGCCACGCGTATAAAACTCGGATAGCAGACGTATCCTGATATGGGCTCCATGTTTTTGTCTGCACTAGTTTTCCACAGTTTCTATGCAAAAATATTTGACGAAGTTCACGTGCCTTCTTAATTATCTTTTAAAGTGGGCGTCCCAAGATGAACATAAGTGATAAGATTCGTATCGCTGTGGGCCATGTTAACTAGAATGGGTGCACCATCACAGTGAGGACGATCTTGAATGGAGTGGAGGACAAGCATGTGCCCTGACCCTGCATTCAAAGTTTATCGGACTGACGGAGATAGCCGAGTACAGTGTTCTAGTGATTACGGTGGTCCCAACTGGGACCCCCAGTGATCACATTTATCACCTATCCTGTGGATAGGTAATACGTGTTATTCTTGAGTTAAAGAGGCTCTGTCACCACATTATAAGTGCCCTATCTCCTACATAAGGAGATGGGCGCTATAATGTAGGTGACAGCAGTTCTTTTTATTTAGAAAAACGATCTATTTTTACCACGTTATTAGCGATTTTAGATTTATGCTAATTACTTTCTTAATGCCCAACTGGGCGTGTTTTTACTTTAGACCAAGTGGGCGTTGTACAGAGGAGTGTATGATGCTGACCAATCGGTGACCAATCAGCGTCATACACTTCTCTCCATTCATTTAGTCAGCGCATAGGGATCCTGCTAGATCAGTATGTGCTGTCTTATACTAACACATTAACGTTACTGAAGTGTTTAGACAGTGAATAGACATTCCTTCCAGTCAGGACGCGATGTCTATTCACAATCCCGACACTTCGTTAACGTTTGTGTGGGACTTACAGCAGAGCAAAGCGTAATCTCGTTGTAACCTGTCATTTACAGCGTGATCTCGCGAGATTAGGCTTGCTCTGCTGTAAGTACCACAGAAACGTTAACGAAGTGACGGGATTGTTAATAGACATCGCGTCCTGGCTGGAAGGAACGTCTATTCACTGTCTAAACACTTCAGTAACGTTAATGTGTCAGTATAAGACAGCACATAGTGATCTAGAAGGATCCCTATGCACTGACTAAATGAATGGAGAGAAATGTATGACGCTGATTGGTCAGCGTCATACTCTCCTCTGTACAACGCCCACTTTGTCTAAAGTAAAAACACGCCCAGTTGGGCATAAAGAAAGTAATTAGCATAAAGCTAAAATCGCTCCTAACGTGGTAAAAATAGATTGTTTTTCTAAATAAAAAGCACTGCTGTCACCTACATTATAGCGCTGATCTCCTTATGTAGGAGATAGGGCACTTATAATGTGGTGACAGAGTCTCTTTAAGGCATAACAGCAGAACAATAACTACTATGTATATTATAAAATATATTACAAGTACTCATTTATCATACAGATCTATTCCTCAGAGCAGTGTAAAGATATACAAAGGCCTCACCAAGAACCAGAAGGATTTCTATGCACTGTGGTTTATTCCTCGGAGAGGGTGAGTTCTGCTTCTCAATGCACCTTGACCTTCTCTGCAGGGGAGAAGGGTTGGTCTGCATGTCGGACAAGACCCCTGCCAAGCTCGACCATTGAATACTGCGCAGTTCAGCATGCTAAGGAAGTTCAGAGAATGGCTGTGCTAATTCTTCCCACTGAGAGAGATGGATTAAAGGCTGGGGAATGAGAAGAGGAGGGATGTGATTAAAAAAGGGGACGAAGAAAGAAAAGAGCAAACTGACTGGGGGAAAACAATCCTTGGCTTTCTCTGTAAATGAAAAAAAAAAAAGCTTGCAAAAGAAAAGCTGATAAACAAATATAGAGAAATACAAAAATAACCCATACAACTAAGTAATTACAGTTTTGATAGGGTTAGGATGGCCGGGTAATCAGAGAAAGAGATTCGAGAGGTCTGTACATTCAGCTGTGGCTTAGAAGCAGGTGTGTGGCAGCAGTGTTTACAGAGGACGCCACACCAACTGATTGAGAAAATACCGCAGCAAGTGGTCACAAAACCATATAAATCCAGTGGCAGATGAAGCTGGGAGGTGCTGATACTCGAGTGAGGAAACCAAAATAAACATAAACCCTTATAAACATAGGGAAGACATGCAGACGGTGGTGTGTGCGTGTGTTGACCTGGTTAGTTCCAAACCTACGACCCCAGTGCGGCAAGGCAGAAGTATTAGGCCTCGTTCACATCTGCGTTGGGGTCCCGTTCCGTCAGAGCTTTCCGTCAGAACGGGACCCTGAACTGACACAAACTGACACAGACGGAAACCAGAGGTTTCCGTTTCCATTACCATTGATTTCAATGGTGACGGTTGTGGTTCCTTTGGTTTCCGTTTGTCTCTGTTGTGCACCGGACCCGTAGTTTTGCCGGAAGCAATAGCGTAGTAAACTACATCAATGGTGATGGAAACCTCTGGTTTCCGTCGGTGTCAGTTTTTGTCTGTTCAGGGTCCCGTTCTGACGGAAAGCTCTGATGCAACGTCAGAACGGGACCCCAACACAGATGTGAACGAGGCCTTAGCCACTGAGCCACCATGCTGCCTCAGGTTAGCAATTATAAACCGTATATATATTGGGTTTCTTCCTTAAAATATTTCCAATAATAAAGCACCTTTGATCGTTGCACTACCAAGCAGTACTGGAACTCTTGACCCTGAATGTTCTACTCTACGGCTGAATATTAGGAACTTCCCCGCATAACAGTCATTTTAATGTGGTGTGAAAAGAAAGCTACTATGTCATTGGAAAACCAAACCACGAGATCTGCCCAGCATCGACATCCACCAGTTGATGGGATCCTTAAATCCACCAATCCATGAGACCTGTCCATCCAGTAGTTGACGAGATCCATGATTTCAACCTATTCACGAGACCTGCACATAAAATAAATATTTAGCAATAAAATATATATATATTTTTTTTATACAGTCTGACATTTCCTTCTATTGTTAAATCAAGACTACTATTTGCTACGTGGACTAGAGGGGCAAGTTATCCCCACACAAGTCAATGGAACGTGAAAGTATTCTCCAGCGTCTGTATTTTACATATATAACTTAGGCCTCATGCGCGGCCGTGATTTCAGAGTTGGCCGGCCACGGAATTGACAGCCGCGAGCCGCCCGCAAATCGTGCGCCTTGCACATGGACGCGGCCGTTATTTTCAATGAGCCCGGACCGCAGAAATCGGCCGTAATAAGACATGCCGTTCTTTCTGCGGTGTGCGCTCCTGGGCCATGCACGGACCGTGAAAACCACGGTCATGGGCATGGCCCCATAAGAATGAATTGGGCCGCAATTCTCCCGTGGATTTTCGGGGTAATTGCGGCCGCAAAAGCACATTCGTGTGCATGAGGCCTAAGTGTTAGTAACTGCAATATGGGAGAAAATCTGGAAACATTATTATAATTTTATATGGTCATATTGTTAATGGGTTAATTGCAATGTTTTAGTTATGGTCATGACTCGGTGCTGCGCAAATGTTGTCCTAAAGCCCTAAAAACTATAATATCAATAAATGAGTACTAATTACAAGGCTTTAAGGCAAAGATTTTCCCACTTCTTAGGTAGCAGATGCCCAATGTCTGTAAAATTATAATTTTAATCTCCCCATATAAAGCCGCTATAAATTAAAAATGCGTCCTAAATCCGTAAAACTTTCCCCTATAACATTTCCCATCTCTGTTCCCCCTCAAGTGTCCGCCCAAAAAAAGGTTGCTTAAACTCGTGCAACAATAATTATATTATTCTCAAGTTGCTAAGAGGTTGATCCCAAATCCTCCAGGGTAGCAAAAAGGGGGGGGGGAAGGGTTTTTCCTGAAAGATGAGGGCAGGCGACCTGGTTTTTATTTTTTAGAATTGCTTGGCAGTGGGAGTACTGGGCCCCCTATTACGTATAGTGAATCGGTAATTGCAAGTTAATGAGGTTCTTTTACCAGAGCCGGGCACAGCATGCAGATCTCAGCTGCCAGCGCAGGGAATCTCTGTTAGCCAGAGATGGGGACACTTAGACTTGAAAGGCGTGTGATTGTTCCTCCGTGCTTAGATCCCTCAGACATCTGTCAGGGGGCAAAATGGAGGGGACCAAAGGGATTAGCTAAGGTGCCCTCACAGTAAAGAAGAAGCCTTTATCAGAAAGTAGTATTCCAGAAAAAAAGAAAACTTTGAAGTAAAAAATTCTATAGGAGATCATATAGGATAAATTGGTGTTATTGGATTATTTATTAGACTAGACTTCAAGGAGAAATGTATTTCTGTATGAATGTAGCCAGCTTCCATGTATAAATACAGAATTAAAAACAAACATATATTCCCCGCTTTTTTTTCATGACCCCTTTTTGGCAAAGGTCCAAATTAAAACTTTTCTTAACATGAGTGGGTCTGAACTGTAGAACCTTTATATTATCGAAGTGCTGCTCAGATTTACAGGGCAAAGCCGTCAGGTTATTACAGACTTGTGTATCGCCATATTTTGTCTTCTGTATTCTCCCCTGGAAGCAACACCTTAACTATACTTCCATACTACGGCATGAAAAATGGCATGAGTTTTTACCCGCATATTCTCACAGATTGCACCTAAAATGAAGGCACAGGTAGGAACAGCATGGGTCTACAGAAGTCTATAGGTGTATCATGGATCCGAATCGCACAGAGCCATAATACCATTGTGTGCACGTGCACTTATGGACCATTACAATTAAAGCTATATATATATATTTATTTCTCATTGTTTTGGTTTCCAGCTAGATTCGCATACCTGCTTTTGTAATGGCCCTTTACACTGGCCAATTATCTGGCAAACGAGCATTCATAGAGCGCTTGTTCCCGATAATTGCTCTGTGTAAATAGGGCATCAACCAGCAGATGACCGAGCAAACACTCGTTCTTCAGCTGATCGTATAGTTTTAAATGAATAAAATATTAACGTTGTCGGCAGCGCATCTCCCTGTGTAAACAGGGAGACGTGCTGCCGACATGATGCAAATGTATGGGGACGAGCGATCGGAGTAACGAAAGCTCGTCCCCATACATTGCTCCTTGATAAAGGAACAAACGAGCGGCGATCAACCAGCTGTCTCGTTGATCGCGATCGTTGCAAACTTTGCCGGTGTAAGGCTATGTTCACACGGGGTATTTTGCCGAGTTTTTTGATGCGAAAACCGCGTCGCAAAACTCGGCAGAAACGGCCCGAGAACGCCTCCCATTGATTTCAATGGGAGGCGTTGGCGTCTTTTTCCTGCGAGCAGTAAAACTGCCTCGCGGGAAAAAGAAGCGACATGCCCTATCTTCGGGCACTTCCGCCTCTGACCTCCCATTGACTTCAATGGGAGGCAGGAGAAAGTGTATTTCTCGCTGTTTTATGCCCGCGGCGCTCAATGGCCGCGGGCGAAAAACGGCGCGATAATTGCCGCGAAAATCGGCGTGCAGGGAGAGGAATATCTGCCTCAAAGTTCCAAACGGAATTTTGAGGCAGATATTCCTCCCCCAAAATACTCTGTGTGAACATAGCCTAAAAGTACCTTTAGTTTACTTTCTAAACCCACTCTGGCTGTGAGATCTCTGTGGCCCTTCATTTTGCAACCCAGGAGTCAGAATCTCATTTTGTAACCCAGGGGGAGGGGGTGAGCTTGCCCTGAGGTTAGGGAACTACAGGGCAGGTAACATTAATGCTTCACAATCTGCATACAATGGGGGAATGTGAATGGATTTCCATATGTGTAAATATGTAAGATTTGGGGATAACCCTTTGTATACAAACCAAAAATAGAAGTCACTGCCCTTTGCAACTTATCAGATCACCCCTTTTCTTTTTCAACCTGGAATCTGATCGGTTGATACCTACAACATTTCCAATAAGTTTACCATTTATCATTATGGAGTAAAACTACTTTATACATAAAGTCTGTAGACTGAGGGATTGTGCCCTAGACCATGTTATATGGTACAAGGGGACACTATATTACCAGCAGCAACTATCATCACGTGACATACGACAAGTTCTCTGCCTTTCATGGACTTACAACACTCAGTTACAGTTACTTGTTTGGTACGTTAAATATTATTTTTTGGTTTATGGACACCTTAAAGGGCTCTGGTTTAGACGATCCCTTTTTGTTAGAAAGGTTCCTCCAGCAATAAGCAGATCACAGGGTGTCCGGCTGCAAGGATCTCCATAGATCAACTGTAATCTGTGCAAGATATGAGTGTCTAATTCAAAACACAGGCCTATAATATTTCCTAATCTGACTCCTTTCCCTAGCCCCCCCTTTACATTAGGCATGAGACCCCTTCATTCAGCAGTATCCTCTACACTCCTTGCACCCTAATACACTTCATGTCTGTCATACAAGGACACTGGCTGGTGACCGGCTCGTGCAGCATTATGTTACTACCCCATATGTATAAAAGATGGCTGGACCATTGTACTTTTGCATTTTTTACACTTTGTGTCTCCCTCATAGATTGTAAACTCTTGTGATCAGGGTCCTCACTCCTCTTGTTTGAATTGTAAATTCGTTTTGTCAATGTGTAATGTCTGATATTATCTGTACAATGTACCCCCTGAACTGTAAAGTGCTGCGGAATATGTTGGCACTATATAAATAAAAATTATTATTATTATCTACCGTGCCGCCACGGGAGAAATAAAACATTACAATGTGACCATTTAAATCAATGGGCCGTCCGCGTAATGCACGGACATGGTGTATCCTCCAGAGCAAGAGAAGCTCTCTGTAGCCACTCTCTGCTCTGGCTTATAAATGAGTCCTGAACAGCCTCCCTACCCCGAATCAAACACGGAATTCCTTAGCAAGTCTTTGAAATAGGGTTTTCCAACCTATACAACCACTTTAAAGCCAATTAAAGAGCGTTTCCTACCACCAGCATTTATGCCATATTGATAAGATAATGGAGGTCTGACCTGTAGAGGGGACAATCAGGAGACACTACGTCAGCCCACGTGTGGTTATAATTTTGAAGATTTGTTTGGACAAATCCTTCTCACATTGTGAGTCCTCTTCAGACGTTCTAATTACAGGGAGTCTTAGCTGCTGGCAGTTCCCACAACTACCCGGGATCTGTGGAAGTAGTAAAATAAACGCTTGTTTGCTTCACTGTCGGGCACCATTAGAAGTAAAGGTACATCAACAGAACTCCAGAACCGAACCATGCCGGACGCATTTTTCCGCTTCAGCTAACCGAGGGCAGTTCTCCATTATAAAGCATAAATTCTTTCGTAGGGCTTATAATTATAGGTTGTCTATAGTAGACAAACATTTTTAAAGTCATTTAAAGGGAATGTGTTGCTAGAATTTTTTTTTCAGTTAAACAATTAGTATATAAGTGATTACATATTGTTTTAATTTTTGACAAGTCAGAAAATATTATAAATTAGATTCTAATTTATAACATTTCCATGTGCTGGCCACTAGAGGGAGTAGTTCCCAAAATTGCAGCGTGGTCACTGTGGTAAAGCAACCTCATTGATGTATGCTGCAAATTTGGGGTGGACACACTCTCCTCTAGTGTCCTCACACAATCCCCCCTCCCTTATTCTGGCTAGTGGCAGGAGAAGGAGGGGTTTGAATGTCTTCAAACCTCCTACACTGTGTGCCGCCATTTTCTGAACGACTGCACAATGTAGGAGGATTAGATACAGGGCTCAGCAGACAGTATCACACGAACATAATACACACATCACATACACGAACATAAATTACCTGCTCCTGCCGCCTCCGCTGGTCTACGCTCCTATTCCTTGCGTCTTCGCTTCATTGAACATCTGGCCGGAAGCCGCGGCCGGAAGTCGTCATCTTACTGTCCGGCAGCGGCTTCCGGTCCACATGAAAATGGCGCCGGATTTTGCTCTCCGAACGAGCTTTGTTTTGGTCTGTGTGGGAGCTGCGCATGCGCCGTTCCCACACAGACGGCGTACGCTGCAGAGAATGGAACGGCTCCCGTTCGCATTCTCTATGGGGTTGTATGTGCCGTATTCCATCTCTGTATGTGTCGTTAATCAACACACACAGAGATGGAAAAAAAAATGGCAGCCCCCGTAGAGAAGTAAAAGTTTGAATACAGTAAAAAGTATTAAGTGACAACACTAATAAATACAATTTTTGTTTATATTTTATTAAAAGCAATATAATAATAATTGTAAAAAAATCTTGACACCTGCCCTTTAAATTGAGGTTATGCAGATACAAAATAAGTGTCTGTCATCCTCTGTTACACCATGTGTGTGTATGAGTGGTTTGTACACCTCCGATCAGGTCAATATTTGGATTTTTATCACCGCTCATGCACACAACCGTATCATGGCTCAAGCCGTAATAGAGCTTTAAAAGGTATCCGGGGGCCTCCAACTTTTAGACAGAGATTTATTTCCACCGTATGTGCCCGACAGTAGAACAATTGTGGCATGCGCCATTGTACTCCGTATGTGCGCAGGTATATGTCTGAAGCCTGTATGCCAGCCTTGCAGCTCCATACTGGCGAGCCAGACTGTCAAGTGCATGAGACCTTAGGGAGGATTTATTAAGCAATCTACACCAGAAAACTGGAAATTTGCGCAAAAAATGTGTCGTTTTAGTTGCCTCTGCCGAATTTATGACAGAAACATGTAAATTATAGCAGAAATCTACGCTACCTCATAGCTGGCAGAGATTTCCCCTTTCAGGCGCTCAGACTGCCGAAGATGCGACAAATTTATTAAGGGGTGTGCGCCTCTTCATACATTTATTGTATCTTACTCCATCGGCATTCATTCTAAAGGCCCTTTTACACTGGCCAATTATCGGGCAAACGCTCGTTCATCGGCTGATTGCATCGTTTTAAATGCCGAAAATATCATCTCCTGCTGCCGACATGATAGAAATGTATGGGGAATGAGCGCTCGTTCCCACACTAGATCCTTGTGAAAGGCGCAAACAAGCGCCGATCAACAAGCTGTCTTGTTGATCGGCGCTCGTTTACACAGCCCACTACGGGCAGTGTAATACCAGCTTTAATCTCAGATTTTGACCTTCACCTTGACCTGATTTCCTGACTATTTGGACACTATTGATTACCCATTGTTCTTTATCATTGACAATATTGACGGGCACATTTTGAGTATTGCCTGACTCTGACCATTCTGCTGCCAATAAAATGTGTTATTTAGGATCCTGCATAATGTCCATCTGGAGTCTAGTCTAACCAGGAATAATAGCTATGTCTGTCCCTAGACCTTAGTTCAACTGAGTAATAATGAATGAAACTAGTTATAAGAGGAAATGGGACTGTTATAGATGGAGACCGTGAAGATCACATCTATTATCGGTGCGCGGCCAGTAATTTAGATGGACAGGACAATGCTGAATAAATGTAAAAACTTTTACTGTTTTCTAAAATATAATTTCCGCTCACATTTGGTTTCTACTCTTCCATGAATAGGAATTAAAGTCCCCATATTTTCTTTACAAACCTGCAACGATCCAGTCTAAGACCAGCTTATTTCCATGATAACGGAAACGATCCTACACGGATGAGCTGTCACAAATCTCCTTACTATTAACAATATAGAGGTCATGAATCGAGAAAGGGGTTCTGTTACTTCTAGTTCCTAAAAATCTTATTAGGAATATGGAGTAGTATTTAATAATTTGCACTATCATTTTTATGGCTGCTTGTGTCAAATATTGTCCATAGACCCCAATGCAACAGCGCTCCCCAGCTGTGATCTTACTCATCTTTAAAATATTGTACTGTAAAATTTAAATGGGTTTTCTCACTTAAAGGGGTTTTCCACAGGATATGTCATAAATGTCAGATAGATGCGGGTCCCACCTCTGGGACCCGCACATATATCTAGAACGGGGCTCCCTAAACCCATTCTACCTTTTGTCTGATCTCGCTGCCTCCCGGCCACTTCCTGGTTATATGATCAGGAGTTATGAAAACAGCGTGACTTGCCGAGCTACGCTGTTTCCGTAACTCCTATAGTAGTGAATGGCAGATACGGAAGCAGTCTAGCATGCGAGCTATGCTGTTTCCGTAACTACCATTCAGTTCTATGGGACTTACGGAAACAGCGTAGCTCGGTGAGCTACGCTGTTTGCGTAACTCACGACCATGTAACCTTTTACATGGTCGGAATTCACCTGATTCAGCCGCAACACAGGGCTTCAGAACGGGGTTTAGGGGGCCCCATACTGGAAATAGGTGCGGGTCCCAGAGGTGGGACCCGCATCTATCTGACTTTTATGACCTATCCTGTGGATACGTCATAAATGTCTCTCATGGGAAAACCCCTTTAAGAGTGGTTTTCCTATCTCTTAACGTGATGTCATATAACTAAGTTACGCCATTGCATTCTGACCGGTGGGGGCTCGACTGCAAGTACACCCACCGATCCTGAGAATGAAGTTGCCATAGCGCTTTTTTAGCACTGTGTCCCCTTCACTGTTTTTCCCTGCAGAGCGACACTCCCAGTCATCTAAGGAATGGGCTCATGCTGCAGTTCCCGGCTGCCGACCCTTCATTCTGAAGATTGTGGAGGTCCCGACAATCGTCCCCACCCCATTCGGAAAGTGATGGCATATCTTAACGATGTGCATCAAAATTTATATTGGTAGGACATGACAACAATGTTTGATTGGTGGGGGTCTGACCACTGCGACCCCACCCAATCCACAGAATGAAACTTTGTTACTCATCGGTTCCTGTCAGCAGAGGCGTAGCTAGGTTCTCCAGCACCCGGGGCACAAAGATTCAGTTTGGCGCCCCCCCCCCCAACTTTCCCGACATCTCCTTCCCCTTCGCCATCTTTGCTTTCTCTACTAATCAAGAGAAGTCTTCTTTTTTTTTTTTCACTTTTTTTATTACGCCACTCGAGCATTAAACCATTTGTACATTTTACAAGCAATATAGTTATATTAGGGAGTTAACACAACAATAAATTAAAAGAAAATAAATGAAAGAGGTCAGTGCCTGACTAAACAGATTGTATAACTGAGGCTAATGAGACTATATGGTGACATCTTGTAGAGCGGAATGCCCAGGAAGAGTGTCGGCAACACTCTAGCTGGGAATTCCTCCATATCCTGAGGATGCAGATACAGTTGACAGCGAGACATACACCCGGCCGCCCGGGACAGCGGGACACCGCCCGGAATCCGCGACTGTCCCACTGAATCCGGGCTGGTTCCTCTCCTGGAGGAGGAGCCTCTGACGTCACTGTCCATATATGGATAGTGACATCAGGGGGATTCCGCTCCAGGATGAGTGTTCAATTGTACCTCAGCCTGGCACAGCGCCCCCCCCTACCTTCTCATAGTTGTGCCTGGGGCACATGCCCGCCTGCCGCCCCTAGCTACGCCCCTACCTGTCTCTTTAGGGAGGCATTATGGTTGGCCATGGCTATAATGGGCCAACCATGTGGCCTCCAAAAAATGCAGAGCTGACTGGAACAGAAGGAGCACAGAACTTTTCTAGCACCACTGCTACTTTGTAATAGTAATTAGGGATGCACGATGCATCGAAACTTCGATACTGTTTCGATACTTTGCATCCCCAAACGGTTCGATACCGTTTTCATGTATTTCGATACTAAGCTGCGCCGCCGCACAGTATAGTAACACATGAATGAATGAGAGCGCGGCTGCAGCTGTGTGATACAGTCATTGCCGCGCTCCTGAGTCCTGACAAGTGCGCGCCGTCAGGATGAGGTAATGCTGCCGGCGCTGCACTAATGATTGCCGGCACTGAAGATAGAACATGACGGCCGCACTGCAAAACACCCCCGTGTTCTGTCTTCAGTGCCTGCGCCGCCGCTCATTAGTGCAGCGCCGGCCGCATCTCCTAATGCTGACCGCGCGCGCACTTCCTGACAGGAGCGGGGCAATGACTGTATTACACAGCCGCAGCCCCGCTCTATAACGGCGGAGATCAGAGAAACCTCATCTCCGCCGCTATTCCCCTGAATGCTGCGATCACAGCGGACTGCAGCATTCAGGGGAAAATGAGAAGGGGGGATGCCCCTGGAATACCTGTGACGTGATTGAGGGACATACCATATATGGGCAGACAGCCCAGGGTCTATTGAAGGACCCCAGGGCTGTCTTACCATATTTCCTGTTGTTAGGGCATACTTAAGTATGTCCTAACAACTGCCTGTGTACTATCCGTACACAGGCTAATGTAGTGTAATATAGATATATGCCAGTACATTAAAGTTTAAAAATAAAGTAAAAACAAAGTAATATAAAATTTAAAAAAATACACATACGCCATTTTTTTTTACAATAAACATTAAAATAAGTCTCAATACATAAAACATACACATATTCGGTATTGGCGCGGCCGTAATAACCTGCACAACAATTTGTTTTTGTCATTTATGATGTGTACGCTGTAAAATAATAAAATAAAAACTTTTCACTTATTAATGTAAAGCACGAGGTGTGATGAATTTAACCTCCATGTGCCTGACATTAATAGTAATTAACCCCATCATGTACCTCACACATTAACCCATTATGACTGAGAAACATGATGGGGTTAATTACTATTAATGTGAGGCACGTTCAAAATTCATCATCACACCACGCGTCTCACATCAGAAAATGGAAGAACTTTTTTTATTTTTCATTACTGTTGCCAAAGTATCGAATTGGTATCGAAATCGCAATACTAAACGAAGTATCGGTATTGAAGTCCAAATTCTGGTATCGTGACATCCCTAATAGTAATGGGCAGGGGTCACAGCCCTCAGACTCCCACCAGACACTAATGGCATATCCTAGTCTTAAATGATCACTAACCTTTCAACAGGCGATGCATAAATCAATAGTACAAGCGAATAGCATAAACTCTGTCATATATATTATTAGAGAAAAATGCCTCTTTCTCCACTTAATAGGCACTGCTAAAGCCATATCTGCAAGACAAAATAGACTATCCGCTAACTGAGGAATTGGGTTACAGCTGCCTATAGAAGTCTATGGAAAAGGGGAGGAGGGAGCAGAGTGATAGAGAGCAAGAGACAGACGAGATGCAGCATTCTTTTTTTTTTTCCTTTTAAAACATCATTTTTATTAACATTTTTCACATTTTCTTACAAACCTTTCACAGAAAAATTGCGTCATAAATGAATAGCACGCAACTGCGAATAGAACTAAAACAAAACAACATAACAGCATACAATCATGGCATATCTTTTTGGATCTGCTTAGCAACTAACAAAAACATGACTTCCCCTATCCCTGAACACGACTTAGGTCATCAAAGAGTAGCCCCATCTACCCCCTATCTATTATCTAGACTAAAGTTGTAAGCCTCCTAAAGTGCCAGCCAGAAGCTGCGTATGATACCACGCTGTGTGTCTAAAAGGCGTAACAATTTCCACCACCTCAGTCGCTGTGCATTGCGTTTCTATAAATATTTGCCATTTAGCAAATAACTTCTTGGTTCCCCTTTCTTTCCTTCTTTCTACCTCCACAAGCTCAAGAGCTAATAATTGTTTTAAGCGAGACACGATCATGTCCAGACCTGGTGTATCAGTTTCCAGCCATTTACATAGAAGGCATCTCAAGGCCACCAGCAAAATTGTGTACACCAAGGGGTGAGATCCCGTCCCTCGAGCATCCTCTTCCTCTGGCGGTCGCGCCTGATGGAACAGCAGCGCTTGAGGCGTCATTGGAAGTTTTGCCTTCCAATGATCCAAAATATAGCTGTGCACCATCACCCAGTATCGTTCAGTATGAGCACAGACCCATACTCCGTGCCACAAATTCGTCAGGGGGGTGTTGCATTTGGGACAGATCGTAATGCGATCAGGGAAGGACTGCGAAGGTAAAATATTGAAGCCATATATTCCCGAATGTATTAGTTTGAAATAGGTTTCCCTCCAGCTTTCGTTAACGATCAACTTCCGTACCGTCTCCCAACCCTCCAATATGATCTCTCCTATAGCCGGATCTTGAGTCCATTGTTCCCAGACTTTGAACATAGCCCGTGGTCGCGGGCGGACAAAATAATCCCCGAGTGCTCTATACAACCTCGAGATAGTCGCCCGAAGAACCGTTGGGCCTATGACCTCATCCAGAGTATGAATGGTGGCTTCCTTATTTAAATCTCTGAGCCTAGAGGTACAGAATGACCGCACCTGGAAAACTTGTAGAAAATTAACATTAACATTGCCCTCTAAGGGACTGAGTTTAGCTCTGATTTCCGACCCTGTTAACCATCTTCTTTCCTCTTCATGCATAAGATCCCCAGCGCTGCTAATACCTGCCTCCCCCCAAGAGGCAAATCTATCCCCACTGTCTACTCCTGGTAGGAATTCCGGGTGTCCACACAACGGCATGTGCTTGGAGAGCAGATGAGGCAAGTCAAAAAATTTACGAACCGCTTTCCAGGCTAGGACTGTAGCTCTCAGAACAATGGAGGTTTTAAGATGGCACGGGAGAGAGGCAACTCTACAGTGTAATAAGGCTTTTAAGTTCCAGGGTGAGGCGTACTCCCCTTCCAGCTCTAAATTGGAATAATGGCTCGTTTCATGAAGCCAATCCACTACATGACGAAAGAGACATACCACATTGTATCCCCTAATATTGGGAAACTTCAGTCCCCCCTCATGCTTGTCCATCATGAGCTTAGTGAGTGCAATGTGAGTGTTAGGGATCTGCCAGGTACTTCATCTAGGTATACTCCTGGGATTAATCAATCCACACCTGAGGCCAGACCTGTTCGACTGACACCATCTCCCACCAACCAGGGTGGCAGGCTCAGGAGTGGGAGAGCCTATCGCGGCCTGGTCTGTCGGAGTTAGCTCCGCCCCCTGTCCTTTATTACCTGCCCTGTTCTCTCCCTCAGTGCTTGTAATTCTTTTGGATTCCTGGCCCCACTGCTGCTTGCTCCAGCCTGCTTCTGCCGTGCTTCTGCCTTGCTGCAGTTCTGCTTGACCTGCTTTGCTTTGCCCCTGGCTTGCTTCTGTCTCCGTGCCCGCTCGGGTGTACTCACTTCGTCCTGGTCCTGACTGTTCGTTCGCCGCTCCGTTTCCTCGTGGCGTTCCGTGGCTACTGCCCCTTCCCTTGCGTGTTCCCTGTTTGTTTTCCTGTGCACTTAGACAGCGTAGGGACCGCCGCCCAGTTGTACCTCGTCGCCTAGGGCGGGTCGTTGCAAGTAGGCAGGGACAGGGCGGTGGGTAGATTAGGGCTCACTTTCCCTTCACCTCCTTCCTGCCATTACATAATTACAAGCCCTTACCTAGTCTACCATTTCTCCTACGCTGACGCTATCATGGACCCCCTTGAGACCCTGACCCAGCAGATGCAGGGCCTCTCCCTACAGGTCCAGGCCCTGGCCCAAAGGGTCAATCAGGGTGACGCTGCTTTAGTAGTACCCCTCACCTCACCTCTAGAACCCGACCTCAAGTTACCTGACCGGTTTTCAGGGGACCGTAAGACGTTTCTCTCCTTCCGGGAGAGTTGCAGACTGTATTTCCGCCTAAAGCCCCACTCCTCAGGTTCCGAGAACCAGCGGGTGGGTATCATCATATCCCGACTCCAGGATGGGCCCCAAGAGTGGGCCTTCTCCTTGGCTCCTGACGCCCCTGAACTTTCCTCTGTTGATCGTTTTTTCTCTGCCCTCGGACTCATTTACGACGAGACTGACAGGACTGCTTTAGCCGAGAGTCAGCTGGTGACCTTACGTCAGGGTAGGAGACCGGTTGAGGAATACTGTTCTGATTTTAGGAAGTGGTGCGTAGCTTCTCAGTGGAACGATCCGGCCCTAAGGTGCCAGTTTAGGTTAGGATTATCTGACGCCCTGAAGGATCTGCTGGTTAGCTACCCCTCGTCTGACTCCCTTGACCAGGTTATGGCCCTAGCAGTACGACTTGACCGACGTCTCAGGGAACGTCAGCTAGAACGCTTCAGTGTGCTCCCCTCTGACTTTTCTGCGATCCCCCCCGAGGTCCCGTCTCCTCGCCCCCCCACGGAGGACTCGGAGGTACCTATGCAACTCGGGGCCTCCATGTCCCCTCGACAACGTAGGGAGTTTCGCAGAATGAATGGTCTCTGCTTCTACTGTGGGGACGACAAGCATCTACTGAACACCTGTCCCAGGCGCAAGAATAAGAAGCCGGAAAACTTCCGCGCCTAAGTGATCATCGGGGAGGTCACTTGGGCGCACAGGTATTTCCCGTTAATGTGAAACGCAATAAAATTTTGCTTCCCTTTCAGGTCTCGTTTGCTGGCCGGTCTGCCACGGGCAGTGCTTTCGTGGATTCTGGCTCATCTGCTAATATCATGTCTGTGGAATTTGCTATGTCTCTAAAGATGCCTTGTATTGATTTACCTTATCCTATCCCTGTAGTAGGAATCGACTCAACTCCCCTTGCTAATGGTTATTTTACTCAGCATACTCCTGTTTTTGAACTCCTGGTTGGCTCCATGCATTTGGAGCAGTGCTCTGTACTGGTGATGCAGGGATTATCGTCTGATCTGGTTTTAGGCCTTCCCTGGTTGCAGTTGCATAATCCCACGTTTGATTGGAATACTGGGGATCTCACCAAATGGGGTAATGAATGTCTTATGTCATGTCTTTCTGTTAACTCTATTTCTCCCCGGGAGGAGGTAAACACGCTTCCTGAGTTTGTTCAGGACTTCGCCGATGTGTTTTCTAAGGAGGCCTCCGAGGTGTTGCCCCCCCATAGAGATTACGATTGCGCTATCGATTTGGTGCCTGGTGCCAAGCTTCCTAAGGGTAGGATATTTAATCTTTCATGTCCTGAACGTGAAGCTATGAGGGTGTATATGCAAGAATGCCTGGCCAAGGGTTTCATTCGCCCCTCGACTTCTCCTGTAGGTGCTGGCTTCTTCTTCGTGGGGAAGAAGGATGGTGGTCTTAGGCCATGCATTGATTATCGTAACCTGAATAAGGTCACCGTAAGGAACCAGTACCCACTTCCTTTGATTCCGGATCTTTTTAATCAGGTTCAGGGAGCCCAATGGTTTTCTAAGTTCGATCTACGGGGGGCATATAACCTTATCCGCATCAAAGAGGGGGATGAGTGGAAAACTGCGTTCAACACACCCGAGGGTCATTTCGAATACCTGGTCATGCCCTTTGGGTTGTGTAATGCCCCTGCTGTCTTCCAGAATTTTATTAATGAAATCCTGAGAGAGTACCTGGGTAATTTTCTTGTTGTGTACCTTGATGACATACTGGTGTTTTCCAAGGACTGGTCCTCCCACGTGGAGCATGTCAGGAAGGTGCTCCAGGTCCTTCGGGAGAATAATCTGTTTGCTAAGACTGAAAAATGTGTCTTTGGGGTACAGGAGATACCATTTTTAGGGCAAATCCTCACTCCTCATGAATTCCGCATGGACCCTGCCAAGGTTCAAGCTGTGGCGGAATGGGTCCAACCTGCCTCCCTTAAGGCGTTACAGTGTTTTTTAGGGTTCGCCAACTATTACAGGAGATTTATTGCCAACTTCTCGGTCGTCGCTAAGCCTCTTACGGACCTTACCCGCAAGGGTGCTGATGTCCTCTATTGGCCCCCTGAGGCCGTCCAGGCCTTTGAGACTCTCAAGAAGTGCTTTATCTCGGCCCCCGTGCTGATTCAGCCCAACCAAGAGGAGCCATTTATTGTGGAGGTTGACGCTTCCGAGGTGGGAGTGGGGGCCGTCTTGTCCCAGGGTACCAACTCCCTCACCCATCTCCGCCCCTGTGCTTACTTCTCTAGGAAGTTTTCGCCCACGGAGAGTAACTATGATATTGGCAACCGCGAACTTCTAGCCATTAAATGGGCTTTTGAGGAGTGGCGGCACTTCCTGGAGGGGGCCAGACACCAGGTAACGGTCCTTACGGATCACAAGAATCTGGTTTTCCTAGAATCGGCCCGGAGGCTTAATCCTAGACAAGCTCGGTGGGCACTATTCTTTACCAGATTTAATTTCTTGGTTACCTATAGGGCTGGGTCCAAGAATATTAAGGCTGATGCTCTGTCACGTAGTTTCATGGCCAATCCTCCTTCCGAGAAGGATCCTGCTTGTATTTTACCCCCTGGTATAATCGTCTCTGCCACGGATTCTGATTTAGCTTCTGATATCGCGGCGGATCAGGGTGCAGCTCCCGGGAACGTCCCTGGGGACAAACTGTTTGTTCCCCTGCAATACCGGCTGAGGGTACTCAGGGAAAACCATGACTCCGCTCTATCTGGTCATCCTGGCATCTTGGGCACCAAACACCTCATTACCAGAAACTATTGGTGGCCTGGGTTGCCTAAAGATGTTAGGGCTTACGTCGCCGCTTGTGAGGTTTGCGCTAGGTCCAAAACCCCTAGGTCCCGACCTGCGGGCCTACTACGTTCCTTGCCCATTCCCCAGAGACCTTGGACCCATATCTCCATGGATTTTATCACCGATTTGCCTCCATCTCAGGGCAAGTCGGTGGTGTGGGTGGTAGTCGACCGCTTCAGCAAGATGTGCCACTTTGTGCACCTTAAGAAGCTACCTAACGCCAAGACGTTAGCTTCTTTGTTTGTGAAACACATCCTGCGTCTCCATGGGGCCCCAGTCAATATCGTTTCTGACAGAGGGGTACAATTTGTTTCCTTATTTTGGAGAGCTTTTTGTAAAAAGTTGGAGATTGATCTGTCCTTCTCCTCCGCCTTCCATCCCGAAACTAATGGCCAAACGGAAAGGACCAACCAATCCCTGGAACAATATTTAAGGTGTTTCATCTCTGACTGTCAATTCGATTGGGTCTCATTCCATCCCCTTGCTGAATTTTCCCTGAATAACCGGGTCAGTAACTCGTCAGGGGTCTCCCCGTTTTTCTGTAATTTCGGGTTTAACCCAAGGTTCTCCTCCGTCTCCCCTGGTTGTTCCAATAATCCTGAGGTAGAGGATGTTCATCAGGAACTGTGCACTGTCTGGGCCCAGGTTCAGAAGAACCTAGAGGCGTCCCAGAGCGCACAAAAGATTCAGGCGGATAGTAGACGTTCTGCTAACCCCCGGTTTGTCGTCGGGGATTTGGTCTGGTTGTCGTCCAGGAACTTGCGCCTTAAGGTCCCGTCCAGGAAGTTTGCTCCCCGATTTATTGGACCTTATAAGATCATTGAAGTCCTCAACCCTGTATCCTTCCGTCTGAGCTCCCCCCATCCTTTCGCATACATGACGTCTTCCATGCCTCCCTCCTTAAACGCTGCTCCCCGTCCTGGTCCCCCTCGAGGATACCTCCTGTTCCCGTTCTCACTCCTGAGGGGGTGGAATTCGAGGTGGCCAAGATTATGGACAGTAGGATGGTCCAGGGCTCCCTCCAGTACCTGGTCCATTGGAGAGGATACGGGCCGGAGGAGAGGACTTGGGTACCTGCCCGTGATGTTCACGCTGGGGTATTGATCAGGAGGTTCCACCTTCTCATCCCCACTAAACCGGGTCCCCTTAGTAAGGGTCCGGTGGCCCCTCATAAAAGGGGGAGTACTGTTAGGGATCTGCCAGGTACTTCATCTAGGTATACTCCTGGGATTAATCAATCCACACCTGAGGCCAGACCTGTTCGACTGACACCATCTCCCACCAACCAGGGTGGCAGGCTCAGGAGTGGGAGAGCCTATCGCGGCCTGGTCTGTCGGAGTTAGCTCCGCCCCCTGTCCTTTATTACCTGCCCTGTTCTCTCCCTCAGTGCTTGTAATTCTTTTGGATTCCTGGCCCCACTGCTGCTTGCTCCAGCCTGCTTCTGCCGTGCTTCTGCCTTGCTGCAGTTCTGCTTGACCTGCTTTGCTTTGCCCCTGGCTTGCTTCTGTCTCCGTGCCCGCTCGGGTGTACTCACTTCGTCCTGGTCCTGACTGTTCGTTCGCCGCTCCGTTTCCTCGTGGCGTTCCGTGGCTACTGCCCCTTCCCTTGCGTGTTCCCTGTTTGTTTTCCTGTGCACTTAGACAGCGTAGGGACCGCCGCCCAGTTGTACCTCGTCGCCTAGGGCGGGTCGTTGCAAGTAGGCAGGGACAGGGCGGTGGGTAGATTAGGGCTCACTTTCCCTTCACCTCCTTCCTGCCATTACAGCGAGGTCTCTTTCCTGCCCATATAAATTTTGTAAATGCGGAATTCAGTTTGGAGACATCCCCATGTTTCAACAAGAGCGGGAGTGTTCGAAAGGGATATAACAGCCTGGGGAAACTAACCATCTTAATTAAGTGGCACCTCCCCAGAAGAGATAGTGGCAACTGACACCATCTTGTGAGTTCCGCCTGTATTTTTTTAAACAGCGGTGGATAATTAAGGCCATACAGGGTTTCAGGCACCTTCCCTATCTTAATGCCTAGATAAGTTATTCATTGTTTCACCGGGGATATCCCGCATCCCAAGGATTGCCAAAAGGTCCCAGGTAACGGTTTGCCCAACTCCAGCAGTTCGCTTTGAGCTATATTGACTTTGTATCCCGAGCATTGCCCAAAGTCCTTCAAAAAATGAAAGACCGGCAGTAAGTGCTCTTGAGGATTTGACATAAACAGTATAACATTGTCAGCAAACAAGGCTAACTTAACTGCAATAGACCCCACCTGAATATCTCTGAATACTGCGGACTCTTCCAGAAATCTAGCCATAGGTTCCAGTGCTAGATTAAATAAACGTGGCGACAGGGGACATCCCTGCCGGGTCCCTTTATGCAATTGGAAGGGAGCCGACAGAAATCCTGAGGAGTAGACACGCGCTTGGGGATTAGTATAGATCCCTTTCAAAAAGATCCGAAAAGCTCCTTGGACATTCATCTTATCCAGCACCATCCCCAGCCATTCCCACTGTATGTTATTAAAAGCTTTCTCTGCGTCTAGCGCCAAGAGTGCCGGTCGGGTACCTGGCTGGGGATCATGCCTGACTGTTTCTAGTACCGTCAACACCTTACGCAGATTAGTCACTGCTGCCCTACCCTTTACAACCCCCACTTGAGATTTACCCACCAATGTAGGTAGATACATGGCCAAATGATTAGCTAAGATTTTTGTGAGTAATTTCTGGTCTTGGTCTATCAATGGGATCGGGCGATATGACCCCGGGCCAAGAGGATCCTTCCCCTTCTTGGGCAGCACCTTTATATGCGCTATTTTGGCCTCCGCTGGGAACGTACCGGTCTTTAGTAAAATATTATAATAATCCACCAAAATGGGGCTGATTTCCTCTCTCAGGGACTTATAAAATTCTCCCGTGAACCCATCCGGCCCCGGGGCCTTTCCGTTAGATAAGGTCCTAATGGTACTCGTGAGTTCCTCCACCGTGATCTCTGCGCTCAGCAGATCGTTCTGCTCCTGCGTGAGTCCAGGTAACTTTACCTTCTCCAAGAATTCCCTACCTTTTTGGGAGTCAATGGGCGTGTCTGAATAAAGGGCTTGATAATATCTACGCAAAATAGTGTTAATTTTTTTTGAATCCGCTGTAGGGATTCCATTGGTGTCTTTAAGGAATAAATGTGTGACGGTGTATACCTCCCCTTCGCCAAGCGTGCCAATAATTTGCCCGCTTTATTGCCGAAGCGCATAAGGTCAGCATCAAATTGAGACCGATAGATGCTTTCTCTTTTATCTAGCCACTGATCAAACTGTCGCTTGGCTTCCCTCCAGGCCTCCCCCAGAGACGCTGACGGAGATTGTAAAAATGCCGTGTATGCGCACCTTAATCGTTCGCTCGCCGTCTTGTACCCTTCGGTGGTCTTACGTTTAAGATTGGCCATAAATTGTATAATTTTCCCGCAAATTACCGCTTTAGTTGCACTCCAATACAACGACGGGTCCGTACGATGTGATGCATTATCCCTGTCAAATTTCGTCCACCATCCCCTTAGCTTCTGTAAAAAGCCCTTATCCGTTGCCAGAAAGGAGGGGAACCTCCATATAAAATCCAGTCCCTTAGCTACTGTGTCAGCCAGAGTAATGGTAATTGGGGAGTGGTCAGAGATGACAAGAACTTCTATCGTCGCGTCACGTAGTCTGCGGGAAAAAGTTTAGTTCACCAGTAAGTAATCAATACGCGACCACGATTGATGTACATGCGAAAAGTGTGTGTACTCCCTAGCATCGGGATGTAAACTCCTCCAAGCATCTGCAAGGGCAGTGTGTCTCAAAAAGTCTGGCAAGATCCTATCCCTCTGTTTATGCGAAATGGCCCCTACACTTCTATCTTCCCTGGAGGACCTTACAGTATTAAGGTCTCCCCCTAGTACCAATAATTTAGTGCGATCCTGCTGGAGTTGGGCTTCCAATTGATCAAAAAACCCTGTGTTGGCCGCATTTGGCCCATAGACATTATGGATACTAATAGTTTCCCCTGCATGTTCCACCACTAGATGGACCCAACGACCCTCACCATCACGTTCCTGGGACACCAATGTAAAAGAAAATTTTTTGTACACCAATATTATAACTCCCGCCTTACCGTCTCTAGCAGCTGAGCCGAAAACGTGGCCCACCCAGAATATTTGTAGATATTTAAATTCTGACTCGGTAAGGTGAGTTTCCTGTAACAGGGCTACATCTGGATGCAATCTCTTCATATGTCGCAAGAGTTTGGTCCTTTTCTGTGGAGATCTAAGCCCCTTGACGGTCCATGAAACTATTTTCATGTTATTGGACTATGCCTAAGATGAGCTAAGGTGTCAAAAATCCGTGATCGGTTCGGGGAGTCTGATCCATCTTTCCCTAATCTCCATGTATAAACATTGAAAACACGGCCAAAACCCGGCCTAGCAAATAAAGCTAAACTCCAGTGAAAGCCATCAGACCTTGTTCAAAAGAAATAGAAAAAACGCCTGTGACAAGGGCAGTCAACCCCCTAGTACACATTGGCGTAAGAGACTTCTTTTTTTCTGCTGTGCACTAACACGTCCCTCTCTCCCCCTCCCTCCCAGACCTGCGTATCCGAAATTACAAACCACGTATCGTGACCGAGCTACACCAGCCCATCACCGACCATCAATCCCTTGCAGCAGATACCCGGTCTTATATCAAAGGGTCAAATCCCTCAGCTACTGCTCAGATTACCATGTATCATATAGACCTGAACACTGCTTCACTACACTACAGCGACCCGAAAACCCCTGCAGAGACTCCCCCGCATATTTGACCTGCCACGGCCCTATTTAATCCCATAGGAGAGACAGGCCTTGTAAAATTCTCGATCGGAGAGGCCCACCAATGAGCGAGCTTAGAACTTATAACAGGCCCTAACTCAGACTCAAACCCCCTGCAGTGTAAATACAGCATTATATCAGACTGCATACATTTTGACCTGAGAACAGTTCACGACAGACAAAAATGCTGTAGTAAAAGACCGACATGTGCAATCGTCAAGCATTATCTGCAATAACTGGAAACTTATCTGCGAAAGATCGGAGACTGCGATTGATCTACAGCTTCCACAGAACCCTCTCCTAAGCTATAAGGGTCCTGAAAAACTTCACTCTTCAATCAGGAGACGTGGACCTGGTGCGGTCCCGCGGCCGTGTCTGCGGCTTCGGAGAGTCCCTTCTGTTCCTGGATCTTCCTCCGCGTACTCTTCCAGGTGTGGGTAGTAAAGCTTCTGCCCAAGTTCGCTCCATATCCAAGCGACTCCTTCCGACTTCTCTTGGCTTGCGACGTGGGCTGTGTGCTGGATTGCGTTGCTCCTCGTGCGGGGGGCGGTTTCCACATAGCTCTGCCAGCGCGTCCTCCGCATCCTTCGCTGTGGTGAATGTCGTGGTCCGACCACTCGCTTGGAATACCCGTAAAATGGCTGGATATTGCAGGTTAAAACGTACTTTCGCTTGGAACAGCTTGGTACAAATCTTGCTGAAGGAACGCCTGCGCTTCGCAACTTCCGTAGAATAATCCTCGAAAAGTAGCACTTTCATGCCCATTATCTCCAAGGGTCGAGATCTGCTGCGATACGCCTTCATCAGTGCCACCTTGTCGTTGTAGTCCAACAGCTTAAAGATAACTTGTCTGGGGCGAAGCGAGCTGCTGCCTTCCGCTGGTGGAAGATTTCTGGGGTCCGGTTCCACCCTGTGCACCCTTTCCACCCGGCATGGACGCTGGAGGCCCAAGGCTGCTGGCAATGATCTCTCACATATACGCTTCAAATCAGAAGGGACCACCGCTTCTTTCAGACCCACAATTCGCAGGTTGCTCCTCCTGGAGCGGTTTTCTAGGTCCTCCACCTTGTCTCCCAACTGCGTAGTATTAGACAACACCGCTTTAAGTTTGGATTGCAGGCGCTTATTTTCATCCTCCAGCAGCATTACACGTTGCTCTAATTCATTAGTCCTGGAAGTTACTTGTGCCAGATCCGCATGCATGCGGTTAAGAGACACTTGCACCGCTTTTTTTTTTCCAGCGCTTTTTGCAGGTCAAGAGCTATCCGCTTAGCCACTTCATGGGCCAGTGCTATATAGTTCACAGGTGCTGGGTAAGAAGAGGCTATGGGCTCTGCCGGGCTTGAAATCACGGATTGGGACTGGGGCAGCAGCAGCTCCTCATCCTGTGAATACAGCGGGGGAGCAGTGGCGGGAAGCGCCGCCATCTTACCTCCCCTGTCCACGCCCGCGGTTAGATCCTCCATGGCTGTCTTGTGTGCGCTCCGGAGGAGGTATCGATCCATGCAGGCACCCCCGGGTACGTTCCTGTGTGCAGGACCCGGTGTCTATCAGCCGTTTTTCGCCACCGAAGTGACTTTTGCAGGTAAGCAGGCTAGTCGGGAACGGGAGCTCAGTCACACGCGTCCTGCATCGCCAGCGCCGGAACCGGAAGCGATGCAGCATTCTAATAATAGTTCTATCACACCCCAGTGCTGGATTCACAGCTACACTGCTCATTACTGCTGTATTATGTCCTTCATGCTCCTGCTGTTTCTGAGGGTGTGCTACAAAGAGATTGGGGAGAAGGATGTTCTCTTCTCTTTGTGTGCTGTGTAGAGCTAACATAGGATACAAGTCATATAATGGACAGAAATAGTGTTATTCCTCATGTACATACATGCTTATTCTAAAGAGTCACCTGAAATGTTAGGTACTGTCACGATCTGTGGGTATGTGGACCCACTGGGCCGTACCGCCGTAGCGGGATAGCAGCTGGCCAACAGAGTACCAAGTCAATATTTAAATAGTCCAAGCACAAGGGTACCTGTAGTGGTTCAGACAGTAGCAACGGCTAGGCACAGATGGGACCTTGACAGCAGACACCAGACGTGGTGTAACACAGCAGGTGGAACCGGTGGCACAACACGACTCCAACTGGTTTAAAGAGGCTCTGTCACCAGATTTTGCAACCCCTATCTGCTATTGCAGCAGATAGGCGCTGCAATGTAGATTACAGTAACGTTTTTATTTTTAAAAAACGAGCATTTTTGGCCAAGTTATGACCATTTTTGTAGTTATGCAAATGAGGCTTGCAAAAGTCCAAGTGGGTGTGTTTAAAAGTAAAAGTCCAAGTGGGCGTGTATTATGTGCGTACATCGGGGCGTTTTTAATACTTTTACTAGCTGGGCGTTCTGATGAGAAGTATCATCCACTTCTCTTCAGAACGCCCAGCTTCTGGCAGTGCAGACACAGCGTGTTCTCGAGAGATCACGCTGCGTCGTCACTCACAGGTTCTGCATCGTGTCAGACGAGCGAGGACACATCGGCACCAGAGGCTACAGTTGATTCTGCAGCAGCATCAGCATCAGCATTTGCAGGTAAGTCGATGTAGCTACTTACCTGCAAACGCTGATGCTGCTGCAGAATCATCTGTAGCCTCTGGTGCCGATGTGTCCTCGCTCGTCTGACACGATGCAGGACCTGTGAGTGACGTCACAGCGTGATCTGGCAGAAGCTGGGCGTTCTGAAGAGAAGTGGATGATACTTCTCATCAGAACGCCCAGCTAGTAAAAGTATTAAAAACGCCCCGATGTACGCACATAATACACGCCCACTTGGACTTTTACTTTTAAACACACCCACTTGGACTTTTGCAAGCCTCATTTGCATAACTACAAAAATGGTCATAACTTGGCCAAAAATGCTCGTTTTTTAAAAATAAAAACGTTACTGTAATCTACATTGCAGCGCCTATCTGCTGCAATAGCAGATAGGGGTTGCAAAATCTGGTGACAGAGCCGCTTTAAGGCACAGGAACAAATAGCACGGGATACAGGATAACACTAAGGGACCATTTGCAAGACTAACATAGAAAAACATAACAACGCTCAGGCAATGACCAAAGGAGCAGGGCCCTTCTTATAATCCAGAGTGATCATGCGCTAATTAATGATGATTCCCATGTGTGCGCGCTGGCCCTTTAAGGCCGGGCACGAGTGTGCGCGCTCACCATACGGGACACAGCACACCGGAGTGGAAGTGGGCGCTCGCGTCTCCTGGGGAGGAGATGCGGGTCAGCGCTCACAGATCCATGGCTGCGGCCGTTGGGGGGTGAGTAATCCCGACAGTTCGTGGCCATGGATACTACAGGTACGCTTTAACTGCGAAACCCCTTTAAGGGATACTATACTTTCCAAAAACACATAAGCAGGAATCTGGATGGGGCACAACTGTTAAGAGACTATTTTCTGATTTTGCCTCTATGCAGGGGGCAGTGGTAGGAAGAAATGTCATAGGCATCTTGTGAGTGTTCGAATTACCAATGTGTGTCCCCCTGGTAACAGCGCCAAAGAACTGTGTGAACTGGGCCTTATTTTTACCTTTATACATGAATGCTGAAGAAAGCTTTGTGCACAAGATAGTAAAGAAAAGTATTTACAAAGCTACTCAACATTTTATAAATATTTTAACTGTGAAATGTTGGAATGTGATAATGAGAATTCTCACAGCCAATAATGTTTTAACTGCTGCTATCAAAATATAATTATAAAAACCTAAACATAACGACTGTATAACAAGATTTATTGATATCTCTCTCTTCCAGGGAACGTTCCTCTACATTACCTGCACTGCCAGAAGTGATATTGCTCTACTGCCATTCCAGCAAGGCCCAGGGCTACAGGTAATCTACAGGAAGGATGCCAGGTAGGTTTTGGGGAATTATTAGGACACTTTTGTGAGTTGTTGTTTTTTACTTTTTTTCATGTAGCAAGAGCTCCCCCTACTGGAAACTACATGACATGATATATTCCCTTTTCTCAACTTTTTACACTACCTTTCGATTATGGACAAAAACTGCAATTCAAACAACAAAGTGTTTACGTTTATATGTTTAGAGTAGTGCTGTCACGATACCAGAACATGGACTTTGATACCGATACTTCGTGTAGTATTGCAATTTTCAATACCAAAACAAAACTTTTCCAACATTAAAAAAAAAAAACACACACAAAAAAAAGTCCTTTCATTTTCTGATGTGTGGCACATGGTGTTATGAATTTGATCCTCCATGTGCCTCACATGAATAGTAATTAATCCCATCATGTACCTCACAGTCATAATGGGCAATATTGAGTTAATGTGTGAGTTATATGATGGGGTTAATTTATATTAATGTGAGGCACATGGAGGTTCAAAATTAATAACACCATGTGCCTCACGTTAATAAGTGACCCCATCATTTCCCTCACATAATGGCAACATTGGGTTAACCCCTTAGGGACATTGCCAATTTTGGCCTTGAGGACAGAACAACTTTTTATTTTTTCCTCTTTGCATCTCGCACCTGTAACTTTTAAATTTTTTTGCTTGCCGTAGCTGTATGATACTTTATTGCTTCATTTATATACATTTTTATTTTGGCAAAAACGCTGAAAAAACCCCAGTTATTTTCTTTCTTTCTTTTTACAGCATAATGTATCTTAAATGACGCTATACATTTGTTGTACAGATTATTATGGTTGTGACAATACTAAAAATGTATATTATGTAAGAAAAAAAAAAGCAATTTGTGTATTTTTACAATTCTTTTTATTTAACATAATTTTTTTTATTACTTTTGCTTTTTAACTTTTTTTTTTTTTACTTTAATGTACTGGCATATGTTCATATGCCAGTACATTAGCCTGAGTACACAGTTGAAAGGGCAACATACCGAAGTATCCCCTAAAAATAGGAAATATGGTCAGACAGCCCTGGGGTCCTTCAATGGATCAGGAAATCCCTGTGACGCGATCAAAGTTACAGCGGGGCTGCAGCGGTTTATTACAGCCATTGCCCCAATCCTGATCACGCGCGCACTCTTGTTGTGCTCACTCGATCAGCATGATGTGATGTGGCCGGTGCTGCACTAATGAGCACCGCCATTGAAGACAGAGGGCATTTTGCAGTGCGCGCGCCGTGTTCTCAGTCTTCAGCGGCGCTACTCATTAGCACGGGGCCGGCAACATCACATCATGCCAGTGACCACATTCATGTGTTACAATACTAAGCTGAAAAATACATCAATTCACGGTATTGAACTGTTTTAGGGTGCACAGCAACAAAAGAGTATCAATATTTCGATGCACCGTGCAACCCTAGTCTAGAAACAACTCACAAGACGCTTTTTAATCCCTCAATACCAAATAATTTTTTCTCTCTTTTTGAGTGACAAAAGAGTAGTCAAGATTCTTGTCAAGTTGTCTAAAATCATTTCCTCTGTACAAGAGAAAGGTAAGGAGTTTTTAAATGTCTTATTGTATTGTTTACTCAAGTATAGAGTGGCATTGTCTAGTTCTAGGTGTAGGGCATATTCAGACGAGGGTTGTTCACGTCCGTGTGCTGTCCGAGTGTAGAACGGACGGCACATGGACTGAACACTGACACATTAAAGTCAATGGGCCAATTCACATGACCGATTTTCCACACGGACCGTTGGTTTGTGCAGAGAAAACTACTTTGGTCCGATTCTTGCATTAGACTCGCACCCATTCAAGTCAAATGGTCAGAAACAAACAGTCAGCACACGGATACCATCGGAGTGCAATCAGTTTTTCGCTGGTGGGATGCTGTCAGATGCTGAAAAGAACGCAGAAAGTACAGCCAGAGCAAAAAATTTTTTGACGTACATGAAAAACTGATGGCAACTGATACCATACAGACATGAAAAACTGACAAACTGAATGCTCTAGAACACAAAGGGGCTCTGTCACTAGTTTAGTAATGCCCCATCTCCTGGCTAATCTAATAGGCGCTGCCACACTGATAATTCCAGTGACAATTGTGTCCCAAAACATTTATTATTTTAAAAGTTATGAGCTTTTTTCTAAATATGTAAATGAGGCTATACTAGACAAGTGGGTGGTAACAGCAGCGATTCTCCGGAGGTGGAGCCTCCTCACAGCCTCTGACGCTGTCCTATCAGCATGAAGCTGCTTCTCACAGTGTGAGAGACTGAGGCTGGAAGGAAGGGGGATCACTACAAATAGCCATATCTCCGGCTGTGGACCACCTAGAACCGTGGTTCTGGTGGCATATGAAAGAGGACATTCTATCGCCAGTTGAATACACAGTCGGAAATGGAAGCTGTGTACTACATGATCACATTGTGTTGCTGTGCTGGGAAGAGGGAGAAGTTGCATCCTGATTGCACAGCGTCATACAGAAAGCATTACACCGCTCAGAGTGAAAAGAAAGCGTCACCTCCTATTTGGCTATTAGAGCCACATTATCATATTTAGAAAAATGCTCATAACATTGCAAATAATCAACTTTTTTAAAACAAATCACACTGTAGTGATCAGCAGCAAAGCGCCTATTAGATTCGTTTGGATATAGGGAATTAATAAACTGGGGCCAGAACCTCCTTAAGGCCTTATTCACACAAACATGTGCGTTTTGTGCGCACAAAAAAAGCTGAATATTTTGCGCGTTGCAGCTGCGTGTGTCATCAGTATGTGCTGCGTGATTTTCAAGACTATTCCATGCTTATGACACGCGGTTTTGAAATTTAGAAAAATAAATAAAGGAGGTGCTTTTTTTTTTTCTTTCATTTCTTTATCTACTGTTGCGCGAATCACGCGCGTCACACGGAAGTGCTTCCGTGTGCTGTGCGCGATTTTCACGCACCCATTGACTTCGATGGGTGCGCGAAAAACGGCCAAGTATAGGACATGTCGTGAGTTTTACACAGCGGACATACGCTGCGTGAAAATCTCGGACTGTCTGAACGGCCCCATTCACTAACATAGGTCCGTGAGATGCGCGTGATTTTCACGCTCGTATCACTGACGTAATACACGCTCATGTGAATAAGGCCTAACTCTGTTGGAAATTCATCCGTTATTTCCTGATGAAATGCAGATGGGTTTTACATAAACCGAAAAACAAGAAAGGAAAGATTTGCACTTCTTTTATATTTTGGACCCGCTCCTGGTTTTGGCTTACAATTACTGAAGCAAAATACTGACGTAATACGCCCGTCTGAATGAGGCCTTAGGCCGTATCACGACAGAACCCTAGCACCATGGGTGGAGTCCGGGTGTTGCATCTGTAATACGAATCCCAAAATGCGGCTGTATAATGGCAGTGTGAAATCAGTCTTAGGAGCCTCACACTCGAGCGTGTTCGGTCCGTGATATACAGTCCGTATGTCGGCCGCATTTCCTGGACAGAATACACTGCAGGGAGCCGGGCTCCTAGCATCATAGTTATCTATGACACAAGGTGTCACTTCTTCACTGCTGAACAACTGTCCTGTACTGAAAACATGATTACAGTAGGAGACTGTTGTCCCACAGCAATGCAGGGCCAGTTTTTTTTTTTTTTGCATTTTTTTTTTTTTTGCATATTTACGAATCCTGTTTTGGCCCTAGTTAGCTAGTTGAAGAGGTTATCTAGCATATGCCAGCAATGTCTTATCGGTTGGGGTCTCACTTCTGTGACCCTCACCGATCATTAGAACAAACTAGTAGCTTCGCTCGGAAAGCCCTCTACCCTTCCGCTTCTGTCGGCTCTTTTCGGAGGCTGCGTGTTCAGCCTATTATAATCAATAGCCCACTATGTGGTCTCTGAAAAAAGCCTAGCAGAGGCAAAGGGGCACGTCACTTTCCTGGCACCGATGCCACTTTTCTAGTGATCGTCAGGGGATTACTGCAGTTGGTCACCCACTGATCGGAAAATTATGGCATAACCTAGAGATATGCCATCAGTCTTTAGGATCGAGAGAGAAAAATGTATTGCCTATATATTGTGTATGGCTACAATGGTGATTGTCTAAAGAGAGATTCACAAAGGGCAGTTTTTACTATAATATTCCTCTTTTAGGACCCACTCCTGGATCCTAAAATCAAAAACTAAATGAAATTGCCCATGTGGAACAAAGACTTACATAGTAGCAAATTAAAAAGAAATTAAAGGGGTTGTCCACCTTCTGACAACTGATGACCTATCCACCGGATAGGTCATGAGTATGTCATCGGTGCGGGTCCGACACCCGGACCCCGCACCAATAAGCTGCTCCGATGGCCTGTAGGCACCGGATGTTGTGCCACATAATGCTATGTACGGAGCCCGGAAGCAGTTGGCTCCGTAAATAGCATAGCGGCCGTGCTGCAGAACTGCTCCTATTCACTTGAATACAGTACTGCAGCTCGGCCGCTATACCGTGGCCGGAGCTAACTGCTTCCGGCTTGCACGTCTGGTGCACGGAGGCACCGGACCAGCTGATCTGTGCAGGGCTCGGGTGTCGGACCCCCACAGACCATGTACTATCCGGTGGATAGGTCATCAGTTGTCAGAAGCTGGAAAACCCCTTTTAATGCTTCATCTTACAGACTGTCCACAAGAGGGAGCTATTAATCCACACAGCACTAACCATCAATGAACCCTAACATATGGTCATTGATCGAGTGATAACTATCCCCTCTTCCTGTGCAGATTTTATAGCTTCTCTTTCACCAACACAAATTCTTGTTCCATTTTTCTTCTAAATTGTTCTCAGTTTTTGTCAACCCATCTGTCATATCCTCTATGCAGGCTACAAATTGTGTTTTTATGGTTTTATATATCATGGGGTTTTCTTGGACCCTTCCAATTTTTGATTCGTGGGGACCTGTTGGGACCCCTGCCAATCAGTAGAATGAAAGGGCCATGGTTGGAGCACTACGTCCCCTTCATTGTTTACATAGTGACGTACATATGGTTGTGGCTGTTCCCGGTACTGCAGCTTAACCCCATTCAAGTGAACAGAGCGGGCCCCTTCATTCTGCAGATTGGCAGAACCTCGGTGATCAGCTTTCTGCAGGTCTGGCTCTCTGTTATCACTGGGAGGACATACATTTTTCTGCAGGGGAAACGTAGTATTATATGCCAGAGATTTAAAAAAGAGTTGACCGCTTTATACATGGATGGGTTTGACAGAACAGGAGCTACTCTTAGGCCCGGTTCCCACACAGCAGAATTTCCGCGACGGAATTCTGTAGCCTTTACAGTAGCAGCAAAGTGGATGAGATTTCTGTGCAAAAAAAAAGCTGCAAAAACGTTAATAAATTGACCTGCGGTGCAGAATTTAAATCCACATCATGTCAATTTATGCTGCGTTTTCATTGCTTTTCCGTTGCAGGTTTTCCCCACTGAATTTAATGGGGATGCAAAACCCTCAACAGAAATCCAGGTGTTGCGACTTTTTTGGCAGAATCGCAGCAATTCCGCCACAATAGCAACTGAGAATTTTTTGTTTTTTTTAAATGTCATACTTGCTTAGAACTCCCTGCTTCTTCCTCCAGTCCGGCCTCTTGGATGACATTTCATCCCATGTCACATGGGCTGTAGCATCATCCAGGGAGGCTGGACCGGACATTAAAGGAGGGACGCGTCACCATGACAATGGCTTAGGTGGGTACGGATGTGTTTTTTTTTTTTAAATTATTATTTCTACGCTGCTTACCGCAGCGGAAATTAAGGCCGAAAAAATGTGTGCGGAAATTCTGCGGCGTTTACAGTAGCAGCAAAGTGGGTGAGATTTAGCGTAAACGTTAACTTGACCTGCGGCGCAGAATTTAATTCCGCAGCATGTCAATTTATGCTGCTTTTTTGTTGATTTTCCTTTGCGGGTTTTCCCCATTGAATTCAATGGAGATGCAAAACCCACAACAGAAAGCCAAGCATTGCAACTTTTGAGGCGTAATTGCAGTGGTGACGCTGCAAAAATTGCAACGCCGTAAGAAATAAAAAAAAAACATACTTACCCAGAATGCCCTCGTTCTTCCTGCAGTCCGGCCTCCTGGGATGACATTGCATCCCATGTGACAGCTGCAGCCAATCACAGGCTGCAGCGTCACATGGCCTGAAACGTCATCCAGGAAGGTCGGAGCGGACGTCAGAGGAGGTAAGTATAATTTCTTCCGCATATCCGTCCCATGGGAACCCGGCCTTATTGTCACCTACTCCCAGAGAGAGCAGCATGAAGGTTAAGGGTATGTTCACACGCTTAATAAAAAACGGATGAAAATACGAAGCTGTTTTCAAGGGAAAACAGCTCCTGATTTTCAGCTGTTTAAGCAACTTGCGTTTTTTACGGCCATTTTTTGAGCTGTTTTTCTATTGTCAATGAAAAACGGCTCCAATTACGTCCCAAGAAGTGTCCTGCACTTCTTTTTCGCTGCCTTTTTTTTACGCATAAAAAACGCCGCAAAAAAACGCTCCGTTGGAACAGAACGCCGTTTTGGGCAGGTGTTTGGAGGCGTTCTGCTTTCCGATTTTTTCGGGCCTGAAATACGGCAGAAAATAGACAGTGTGAACATACCCTTATAGAACAAAGTCCTGATCGGGGACACCCTATATGACGTCCATATGCTATAATAGGGTATATGGACAAGGAAATAGATTCGCCATTCTGGCGGCTGGTGAACCGTAAACAAATTGGCAAAACTCCAATTGGGGAAAAGTTTTTCTCACCTCTGGTCAGTAATGCTCGTCTAGCCCATGCTTCTCCATATACATTATAAGGGGGAGTTCACACAGAGTTTTCTGACGTGGAAATCGCGTCGGAAAACGTGCCAAAAAACCACCTCCCATTGATTTCAATCTGAGGCGTTTTTTCCCTGCGAGCAGTAAAAAACGCTCACAGGAAAAAGTGACGCCCTATCTTCGCGCGTTTACGTCTCTGACCTCCCATTGACATTAATAGGAGGCAGAGAAAGCGTTTATCACTGTGTGCAGTGCAGGCAGGTTAAAATTTGCCTCAAAATTCCAGATGGAATTTTGAGGCAGATTTGTTTGCCTGCAATGAACTCAGTGTGAACAGGGCCTTAGGGCTAGGATGTGGAAACCGTTTCGATGGGAAGCGGGGCGTTTCTTTCAGCGAGCGGTAATAAACGCTCGTGTTACAAAGAAGCGGCATTCCCTTTCTTCTGGCGTTTCCGTCTCTGACTTCCCATTGACATCAATGGGAGGCAGAGATAGCGTTTTTCGCCCGAGGCACTCAATGGCCACAGGCAAAAAACGCGGCAAATGTTCTGCCGGCAGGAAGGAATTTTGAGGCAGATTTTTCTGCCTGCAAAAAAACTGTGTGAACAGGGCTACATTCACACGAGCGGATCAGATTCACGCGCGTGAAAAACGTGCGTAAATCTGGTCCGTGTGTGTTGCGTTATGCATCAGTGTGATTTGCAAGTGGCATGTGTTTTTCACGCACTCGCAAAGCATTTTTTTTGTTTTTTATGGAATTGATGCGCAAATCACGCACCGCAAACGGATGAGCATCTGTGTGCAGTGCGTGGTTTTCACGCACCCATTGACTTCAATGGGCGTGTGGGTGAAAACTCCTGCATGTGTGAACCGCCCTATTGGAATTAACGGGTCCGTGTGCTGTGCGTGATTTCCATGTGCAGCACACACTTGTGTGAATGAGCACTTATACAGAAAAATTCCTTTAATCCGGCATCAATGGGATCTAATAGATGACAAGATTAAGGCAGCGTGCAAAAAGTGGGAGAATAGTAGCAAACACACATGAACTCAATGTTTCCCAATCAGAAACAAGGTAACTGGCGACCCTTTAAACCCAGCAAAAAGTCTACGACCGTGTGCACGACCGTGATTTTTAGGTCAGGCGGTGGCGGAGTGTCGCCCGCAAATCGCGGGCCGTGCACATGGCCGCGGCCATTATTTTCAATGAGCCTGGACCGCAGAACACGGCCGTAATAAGACATGTCCGTTCTTTCTGCAGTCCAGGCTCCCGGGCCATGCACGGACCATGGAAACCACGGTTGTGTGCATGGGCCCATAGAAATCAATGGGGCCGCAATTCTCCCGTGAGTTTTCGGGGGAATTGCGTCCGCAAAAGCACGTTTGTGTGCATGACTAATGTCCTAGTTTGGTCAGTTATTCCGTGACTGTGGGGCCCATAGAAGTCAATGGGTCCGTCAAAAAAACGGACGGCACACAGGCTTCCGTGTGCCATCCGTTTTTGACGGATCCGTTGCCCTAGCAACGGCAGGGCGTGCCTAAATTCAGAGATTGGGACGTGACAAGTTAAAATAAAGTTCAATACCTTCCGTTTTCTCAACGGAAACACGGAAGCGCAGAACGGACACTGAGTACACATTGGACACACGGATCCGTCAAAAACGGGCGAGAAAACAGTGATGGAAGTGTGCATGAGGCCCAGATTTTTTAAAAATTCTGATTTTTTTTTTGCGGTTATAAGGTGGCCTTCAACTTTTAAAAAAAAACAAAAAAACAATAGGGAAACAATGAGGTTGCGTGGCAGTAAACTCAAGTGCCGGGTTTATGATTTTCTGGATTATTAGATGCCGGATTAATGGACAATAATAATCCTCACTGACTAGTTCGCCATAGAACTAACAGCACACAGCGCTGGATCTAGAGTCGTTCTAAACTCTTCAATGTTATGACGTCAACGCGTACGAGTAGGCGGAGCCCATCCATACGTATGACGTGAGTGGAATTAGTACGTGCTCCCGTCGTGTGGGCGTGGTTGTTTCGTGCGTCTTGCAGCGGGTGGGCGGGGTTTCAGAGAGGCGACACTCGTTCCCGCAGACGCAGGAAGATGGCCGCGGATAGATTCTCCCGGTTTAACGAAGACCGAGACTTCCAGGTACAGGGGTTAAGTGGGGGTGAATGGTTGGCAGTGAGGGTGAGGAGTCGGAATAAGCGGTGACGGGGCAGCACTGCGTATCCTAAGACATTACTGACGTCTCTCGCCACCTGTTTATACACGGGGGTCTCAGTACCGCACCGTATTACTGTCACCTTACCGTATCTCCGTGATTGCGTTACCTTATATGAACTCACTGTCAGACTTCCATCTAGCTCCTCCCACTGTACCAAACCCCCCTCCCAGTCTCTGTCCTCCATTGCCCGAGACCCCCTCCCTGCTCTCCGTATCTCACTCCTAGTCAGTGTCCTACAAATACCCCCTCCCCCAGCCACCAATATCCTCCCTGTCCTCCATTCTCCGGTATCACCTCCCACTCCATAACCTACAGTATCTGATACCTCAGTCTTTCTGTATTGCCTTGATAGTGTTTCTCTATTATACACCTCCTCCCTTATCAGGGTCCTTAATATCACCACACACCCCTATGCCAGGGTTGCCAACAGTCTGGAAGAATAGGGCAATTTTGTCCGGTGTCTGTGATTTTCTTTTATTCTGGGGGGTGTTGTTTCTCAGGTTGGTAAACAGTGTTGCCTCTACCGTTAGACCATGTTCACACGTTCAGGATTTGATGAGGATTTAGGTGCACTTAAAGGGGATTTCCAGTCTCTAAAAATTGATGGCCTAGCCTCAGGACAGGCCATCAATAGCCGATGGGTCGGAGTCCGACTCCCGGGACCCCCGCCGATCAGCTGTTTTGAAGGGGGTGCTTCGCTCGTACAAGCGCCACTTCCCTTTCATTTCTACTTGCTCGCTGTGAATCATCGACACAGATGTAGCGGCGATTCACAGGTTTTGCAGCCGCCTTCTACCATTGAAGTGAATGAGCGAAAAGGCTGCAATACCTGTGAATCGCCGCTACATCTGTGTCGATGATTCACAGCGAGCAAGTAGAAATGAAAGGGAAGTGGCGCTTGTACGAGCGCTGCACCCCCTTCAAAACAGCTAATCGGCGGGGGTCCCGGGAGTCGGACCCCGACTCATCAGCTATTGTCTGTCCTGAGGATAGGCCATCAATTTTTAGGGACTGGACAACCCCTTTAAATCCTCACCCGATCCGATGACATTCCGCATCCAATGCAAGTTAGTGGGGGTTTTGTAATCCCATTTACATGCAGCGGAAAATATCCGCCTGGAATAATGAACACGTTTCGGATTTTAAAATCCATGACATGTTTATTTGTTCAAATCCTGCAAAGAAAAGCTGCAGATTAGTCCTGTTGAATTACAATGGCGGCTAATCTGCGTGCGGGTCCGCTGGCACATTCAGTTTCAGCCTCCGATTTCTGACGTCAATTTCTTGAAGAAAAAAAAAAACCAGTGGCCTATCGAGCCGTGGACTGGACATGTTGAAATCGAATGTGGTCAGGGAAGAGTTGGCTGGCTCCGTACACATAGATCATCGCTCGATTCCTATGAAATCGCTGGTTAGGCCGAGTTTCGTCTTTGTATGGGCACCTTAACATTGGGCTCCCGTTTCTTTCTGCCGCTTCTGTGTTGCCTCCTTCTCCGGTTTAGTAGTAATATTCTCTCGTCATCCTTGTTTTGTGTTTGGTCCACAGCGTGTTACTTCCACACCGTTGTTGTTTGTTCTGAATGGTTACTATTCTCTCGCTGTCATCTCCTCCTATTAGTCTTTGGTCCTCTTGTCCTGCTATTCCTGGGAATCTTGCCTTGTAAACAAAACTTCTGAGACAACACGACATGTCGTGGTGTTCTCAGCCCGCGGTCCATGCACAGAGCTGATGTCTTCTATGCAGCTACTGTATAACTTTCTATTTTTAGTTTTATAATGTATAGTCCTAACCCTGCAGGATCCAGTAAAGTGTTTTATAAATGGAATCAGTGTCTTTTATTTCACATCTGACATTACAGCCTTTCTACAGATTCACATACATCAGCGCTATACAGTTTGGTAATTCTCTTGTCACCATGGTGGCGATGCTTTTTATTAGATATCAGCTTCACATGCCACAAACAAATCCTTCTGACCGTAGTAAAAAAAATTGGTACAATTGAGAATTTGCGGCAATCGTTATTTGCTTGCTACCAAACCTTTTGGGGCACATCTATTGTAAGTGAGGGGGCTTATTTATACCTCCATAACCAGTTCCATGCTGTATACATTTGAGACCACTGAATATTACAGTGAAAAACAGTCGTCTAGCTGGGCGGTCTTCCTAACGAAGAGGCCAATATACCTTTGACATAAGGGAATTAAATCCCATTCCATAGGGGATCCCATCATGGTTGTACATCACAGCCTTTCCCCAAGATTTTTTTAAAATTTTTTTTAGGGAATACGTTTCCGGATTCCCATCTTTTGCACTAAATCTATGTCTCATGCGTTGGTTAAGAAGAAACTTGTGACCACCTCCAAGACTGGAGCAGAAGTTGGGGGGGGGGTGGGGGGAATCAATAACACCCACTTGCTAATGGCTATTCGGGGATCTAATAAGATGCTCTAATGTAATGTGATCTGATTATAGAAACTTCTGACATAACAGGAGCACAGACGCCAGACGATCCCTAAATCTGACGAGTCCTGGCTCCTGCAATGTCACAAGATATTTCCCCTTTATTTTGGTTTCACCTTTGCAGAGCAGCAGGATTTAGCTAGATTTGGTGGATTGTGCACCAACTGTTTGTCCTATGAAGATATCGTGAGGACATGTTTATAAATATAATTTAAAGCTCTATTACCCTTTTAAGTCGAGGCTCCCTCCATGTATTCTTACGTGCCAAATGGCTTCGGTAGTGTTCTGCGTGGTCAAAAACTGCGGTAATACTTTGTGCATTTCTCCATGGTTTTTCTATGTGTTTCCTGTATGTAAAATGTTTCACTAGTTATCACTGCCTGGACAAAAATGCATGGAAAAACTGTGACAAGTTATGGTAAAACACAAGCAGATTTGCCGGCACGGCACATTATAGGCATGTGAGAATACACACAAGAAGAGTTAGTCAAGCTGTGTCTCATTTCTGGACACTTCGCTGGGCTATTACATCTGTGGAGTGGCAGCTCATGAGTTAATATTATACACATTCACTTGGCTGCAGGTGCCTATTTTGCTTCTATTTGAGGAGCTTAGTCCTCAGCTGTTCGCGGGTATGTCCCCTTTACCAGTAATAGTTTTGTGCTTTGGCAAGTAAAGGAATGTCACAAGAGCACATGATGACGTGGACCGTAAGCCCCACTTCTGCATGTTTTATTAAAGAAACACTCCAGCCAGTGGGGGGTGGGGGGCCCTAAGAGCATTAAAATGTAACTATCCGAATGTTGCACTGCAGAAGACTGGCGGCCATCCTTACCTGTGTATAGAATGTGGAGCAGGAGCGCTGGTGGCACCAACTACTCTCCACCATTGAGTCACATTGTCCGTTCTCTACTCGTCTATTGAGAGACAGTGGTGACACCTGTCAGCGGTGGCATCTGTTCCGAAGGAGTGACCGGAGAACAATTAGGTTCTGCCTAGCAATCGCAACGCACTTTAACACTAGGGAATATGTACCTAATGACTAGCCACAATGGCAAACTCCATATTTTTTTTTTAATTGGAGGTTCCCTCCCGCATTTTTATACTTCTGAATGCCAAATCTGGCTTGTTATGCGGTAATATTGGGGAAAATATCACTGCATAACCAGGTAGATTTGGCATTTAGCATCTCGGTTTGCATTTTTTGTCGAAATCCTGTTCAATCACACAACAAACGCTCTTGGAAGGGCAGCGGCTTCTAGAATTATATTGGGAAATTGCTCATAATGTAGTTCCTGAATTTAGCGTGGCTCCAAATATAGCGCTTTTTTTCATGTTCGGGCCCCTTGTAAGAGCCTGCAATTTGTGGCCGAGAAGAGGAGATCGGCATCCACCTCCTACCAGCCGTGTTCCCAATCTTTATGTGGGCCGCGTGGTGTAGAAGAGGTTGCAGTCTGAGCATTTTAGGAATTTGTGGGGGCTCATTCAGACGAGTGTTTACCAAGTCTGTGTGACGGCCATTAAAGCAACGGCTGTCACACGGACTCCTGTATTTCAATGGTGCCGCTCACATGACCGTTGTTTCAACGGAGCGTGTGAAAGGTCCGTGAAAAAGTAGGATATGTCCTACTTTTTTGCGCTTCACAAATCCCTCCATAGACTCTAATCGATGGGGGATGCGTGATAATGCGTCCCATACGGGTGCATCTCGGATGTGAAAAACTGCAATCTTTCACGTCCGACGTTGGCCACGTTCGTGTGACTGTAGCCATACGTGATACTTGAGGCATTCAATACTTTATGGTTGCTGCAACGTCTCCTCTTAGGCTACATGAGCGTATCAGATTCACGTGCATGAAAAACGCACGTGAATCTGGTCCGTGTGTGTTTCGTTATGCATCAGTGTGCTTTGCGGGTGGCATACGTTATTCACGCACTCGCAAAGCACATCTTTTAAAAAAAAAATATATATTTTCAATTGAATTGATGCGCAGATCACACACCACACACAGATGTGCATCCGTGTGCGGTGCGTGGTTTCATGCAGCCATTGACTTCAATGGGTGTGTAGGTGCGTGAAAACTCCTGCATGTGTGAACGGCCCCATTGAAATCAATTGGTCCGTGTGATGTGCGTGATTTCCATGTGCAGCACACAGACGTTATTCACGTTCGTCTGAATGAGCCCTAAAAGACAAGTAATCCTTGTTCCATTGTCATTTCACAGTGGGGCTGGTTAGGACCTGGTTGAGGAAAATCTCTTCTACGTTGTTTAGTAGTTTGGAGCAGCCTGTGATGTGGGCCGTGCATATGCAGTGGATTCCATAATCCTTTGGATTATATGAGCTTTCTTATTGAGCCGACATGCCTGCAGTTGGACATTAAAATGCGTCAAAGCCTCTGGTCTAAGTGACGTACTCCACGTTTGTGTGCGAGGATATTCAGTAGAGCCTACATGTGACTCCCTTCCTTCTAGGGATCGGTGGTGGGCCACACGGCACAAACCCCCCCCCCCCCCCCACTGATGATGGGTTCATATAAGTTGAACTGGTTTACTGACCTGAATAGCGCGGTCTCCCTGATTCGATTACAGCTTTTCTTTTTTTACCTGGACGGATTAATGCTACAACAATGACCACTGGCAGCTGGCGGAATCCATTGACTTACAATGGGGTCCATTGTTGTGACGGGAAAAACAGAGCTTCTTCCTGTCAAATGGGACGATACTGCTGACGTAGCCTTATTAACGCTAGCAGATCTAATAATAGAAATCCATTTGGGAAGTTCTGTATATGCAGCCCCCTTCTATATCTTCTGCAGCATTCATTCCCTCTGCGCTTCCTGCTTTGCTTGTCATCCCTCCCTTGGTTTGATATTATCCTTCTTGTCCGTATACACATTGGGGCCAAGTCGTTTCAACATAGGCGTAGCCCTGATCATGGAAGTATTTGGACGCTACTGACCTAGTTATTTGTTGGAATATAATTGACTCAAAGATTTTGCATAGAACCATATACAGTGTTTGACATCTTGACCGAGTTCCTGCTCCACTCAAAAGTCTTACAAAATAAGCTGTGGATTTTATGATCTGTGATAATCTGCCACTGCATGTAGCATTAGAAGCTGTGGCCGTAAATCAAAAGCTCAATTCAATTTTTTTTTGCATGGTGCACATTATGCCTTTGCCTGCGGGCCGTGTTTTCCCTCTGTGTTGCGCTTATATACAATATTTATAAGTAAAAAGCAACACTGTTAATAATAGAGGTTTATATATACATGTCCCTGGACATTGCCATGGCAACTAGAATGAAAGTATCCATTGTTTACATTGCTGGCTACATTTGGAAAACAATACACAGTAGGCAAAAAGTTTATATTGGGTTTCGTTCATTTATAATGGAAGCATTGACGCTGTGATGGATTCGTCTGCCAATGGATCCGAATGGTCACTGACCGACCCCATTGACTTATAATGGGGTTTAGTCAGGGTTCTGGATTGCTTGTTAGCAAGAATAGGACTTCATGTTTCATTACTCACCCACGTAGGCTCTGAATGCTTGTCTGAACAGAATCTTACAAAGTTACTTCTAGTTAGAAGATATTTACAACCTCTATAAGAATATGTTGAGGCCTCATTCGCACGGCCGTTCAGTATTTATGGTCAGTACTGCACGGACTAGCCGCAGCCTGTCACCCGCATTTGCGGGCAGTGCTCACGTTAAAAAGTATAGGAGTACGGTCTGTAAATGTCCTATTTTTTGTGGATCATTTCTACGGCACGGACACACCGGTAAATATATGGAAGTGTGTCCGTGGCTGATAGAAAAGAATGGATCAGTATTTTTATCCGCAATTATGGATCAGTGATTGCGGATAAAAAATACGGTCGTGTGCATGAGGCCTAAAAAGCACTTTTTCGTTTTGCTGCTTTTTCCTAATGTAAACGTGGGCTTTGTGATTGTTTTCCATGGCAGTTCTGGGAATGTTCCCTAGAACTGCTTCTTCATAAGAATTCTGGTTGATGAAAAACCTGCATGAATTTGTGTGAATGAAACATACAGAGGACCGGTCAGAAATGTGTACAGACAATGAAACGGTTATCGGGTAGATTTACGTTTTATACACCAGCCTTAGGCCCCATGCGCACGAACGTGCTTTTGTGGCCGAAAAGCCATAGGAGAATTGCGGCCCCATTCATTTCTATGGGCCCATGCCACACGACCGTGGTTTCCACAGTCCGTGCCTGGACCGCTGATAGAACGGACATGTCTTATTACGGCCGTGTTCTGCGGTCCAGGCTCATTGGAAATATTGGACATGGCCATGTGCGTGGGCGGCTCGCGGGTGACACTCCGTGGCCGGCCGACCCAAAAAACACGGACGTGTATGTGGCTACGGTCGTGTTCATGAGGCCTTATCTTACTGCTCTACTGGAGTGAGATGTGACAGATATATGAAGGGGCACACACTTCTTAATAAATTTCTGCACCCACATCGGACATAAAATAGAAAAAAAATATTCTCTCCTTAGCACTACTTTTCGCTTCTCCCCTCTGGATCCCCTGACCCTGCTGCGGGTCATACGAGATCCTGACGTTGAGAAGCGTTGGAGCCTTATATGCGATGCAGCACTCAACGTTCTGAGTGCTGCATCACATACAGCGTCCTAATGCTGTCTGGTTTTTAGTATGTTATATAAGCTGCGGCATGCTGAGGGGAACAGGCGGGAAAGAAAGGAGCGGCGAGCATACATATTTATATATTTTTATTTTATTTGACGTCCGATGGGGGCAAGGTATGGGGCTCAGCACGGGCCTTTTCAATGCTATGCCCCACTGAGTGAAATCCTAGGTGGCTTAGATTTCTGCTATAATTTAAGCCAGTTTTCTGCCATAAGTTATAATAAATGACCCAGCTCCGTTTCCGCAAAAGTGGTGAAGGTCGCGTAAAAATTGTGCAACGTTTTTTGTTTTTTTTGTTTGCAGCTTTTCCACACCTGAAAATTGGCTTAGAACGGTTAATAAATTCCCCCCTAGTGTCTCACACTGAGGCAATGTACACACTAAGCAGATATTTTGTGCTGTTGATATGGCCTGAACTCCTCAGCGAATCCGGAAGAAATATGCATATGGTTTTCTGCAATGTGAAAATGGGGTTCTGTAAAACCCCTTTTATATTCAGTGTACTGTACATTTGTTGTAAATTTTTGTTGCACAATCTGCAAAAAATTGTCAGGAAATGGCCTCCTGCAACACTGCTGGCACGTCAATAGGGAAATGCAGAATCAGAACAGCTTTGGAACGCACAACTATCCCAAAAACGACAGTCACCCAACCCTTGTTCTGTCTGGCGAGGTGGCCACGCATGCAGGTGGAAAGTGAATAGAGAAGTGGCCGCCTGCGTTCCGTTCCTATGTAGTTTTCCGTGACTTTGCGGCCACCTCCATCCATTCCCCGCGTGGGTCATCTGGTGGGTCGGGGGATCCCCGTTCTCGACATTGGTGCGGGTGCCAGAGCCGGGACTCGCATTTATGCCATATGCCTTGGGTGCGCCATAAATGTCTAAGGTGGGAATACACCTTTTAAAGAAGCAGTTCTAGGTAATGTTTTGTCACCTGCTTCCATGGAAAACTTCATGGTTTACACACTAGTTTTAGTATTCCAGTTTAGAGATCAATGTAATATGTCCTGAAAAGCCCGGTTTTCATCTGCATTATGTTAACAGAACATTTCCAAATATTGCAGTGGTGTGAAATGAGCAAAAACCACACAGGCCATACTGACATGCTCTTGTTGACGCACCTACTTTAGGGGTTTATTTGAGAGTAGACGGCAGAGCCTTGGCTACACATCTGGAGATCATAAAACGATGAGGCACGGTGTAAGAACTAACCCTGGGGAGCTCTTTCTTATTGAGCGTCAAGGACATACCGTGTTTGTGTTCTTTTATGATCCTGTTTTGTGAAGACCTTTGACAAGTGAAATTATGTTTTGAACCACTGACCTGACTGAATAATTGGCCTTAATGACCAGACATGTATACCGAGCTTCGGTATGTGATGGTCTCACTGCAAGAACACTTAGAATATCAAAAATATTTCGCGTGTATTTTAGTTCCATAAATATTTTCAGAATTAAAATGATATTTTCCAAAGATGGGACAGCACTTCAGAGATATAGTGGAAGCTTTTTTTATTCGCCCATGTGCATTGTTTCAACCCAGCTCCTTTCTTAAAGAGGCTCTGTCACCACATTATAAGTGGCCTGTCTCCTACATAAGGAGATCGGCGCTATAATGTAGGTGACAGTAATGCATTTTATTTCGAAAAACGATCTATTTTAAACCAATTTATAGCGATTTTTAGCTTTATGCTTATGAGTTTCTTAATGCCCAAGAGGGCGTGTTTTTACTTTAGACCAAGTGGGTGTTGTATAGAGGAGTGTATGACGTTGATCAATCAGTGACCAATCGGCGTCTTACACTCCTCTCCATTCATTTACACTGCACTAGCGATATAGCTGTATCGTTATGTGCAGCCACATACACACACTAACATTACTGCAGTGTCCTGACAATGAATATACATCACTACCAGCCTGGATGTGATGTGTATTCAGAATCCTGACACGTCTGCAGCGTCTCTGGGAGATTCCAGCAAGGCAAACGTAATCTCGCAAGATTACGATGTAATTTGTCATTTCAAACGAGATTACGTTTGCCTTGCTGGAATCTCATAGAAAAGATACAGAAGTGTCAGGACTCTGAATAAACATGACATCCTGGCTGGAGGTAATGTATATTCATTGTCAGGACACTGCAGTAATGTTAGTGTTTGTGTATGTGACTGCACATAACGATATAACTATATCACTATCTGCAGTGTAAATGAATGGAGAGAAGTGTATGACGCTGATTGGTCACTGATTGGTCAGCGTCATACACTCCTCTGTACAACGCCCACTTGGGCATTAAGAAACGTATTAGTATAAAGCTAAAAATCGCTTATAAATTGGTTTCAAATAGATCGTTTTTCTAAATAAAAATCATTACTGTCACCTACATTATAGCGCCGATCTCCTTATGTATGAGACAGGGCGCTTATAATGTGGTGACAGAGTCTCTTTAACCGATGTGACCTACAACGTGGTATATCGTAGGCCCTGTTCACACAGAGTTCTTGTCAGGCGGAAAAATCTGCCTCAAAATTCCTTAAGGAATTTTGAGGCGGAATTTGACCTGCCTGCATGCTGTTTTCCGCTGCGTTTTTCGGCCGCAGCCATTGAGTGCCGTGGGCAAAAAAGCTGCGAAAACCACTTTCTCTGCCTCCCATTGATGTCAATCGGAGGTCAGATACGAAAATATCCGAAGATGGGGCATGACGCTTCTTTTTTCCCCACTCGCGTCATATTGAAATCAATAAGCGGCGGTTTCAGGCATTTTTTTGCGCTGTTTACGGAGCGGTTTCCATGTCAAATCAGCGCGAAAATGCTCTGTGTAGACTGCCCCTTAGGCTTAGCTCAAATCGTTATTGAACTGTGTTTGGCATGTATGTCGGGAAAGTTTCTGGCGTACACGCTAAACGTGCATAGGGCTCTATTACCTCGGCGGAGGCCAAAGATTGTTCTTTTATCTTCCTTTGGGCTGGTAAATGTCAGTATACTGTTCTTGTTTGTTTTTTTGAGGCATGGAATAGTGTAGTAGATGACACTATAAAACGGAATCGCGGAAGAAAACGTATACGCTGTATACTTTTTTTTTTAAGATAGGAGCCAGCCCATGGGTGTCGTATGCCACTGTATGGCATATTTGAAAGACATCCGTATAACGTATATATCATAGACTGTTTTTATGACTTATATATTTAACTGATACCATAAACTATAATGGTATCCGTTATATGGTGACGGATGCCGCTGAGCGGTAATCTGCAGCGTAGTACGGTAGCAGCAGTGTGGACAAGATTTGAACAACTCGTCCACACACACCGGAAAAGATCTGTCGAGAAACTGTTCGTAAATTTCCTGCGGTGCGTTACTTCAATCCGCAGCATTTGGGCTGTGGAATCAATGCTCTTCTGTTGTGGGTTTTCCCCATTGAATTCTATTGGGAGGTAAAATCCGCAAGAAAGAGCCATGTATTGTGACCTTTGTGGCGGAAATGCTGTGATTCCGGCTCAAAATCGCAAATGAGATCTAGAAAAAAAACAAAACGTTTTTTTAAAAAAAAAGTTATTTAAAAAATAATTGTCATTGTTATGGCGACGTGATCCTTTGTTCTGAGCGCAGCTCAGCATCCTGGGATGGCATATCCTCCCGGATGCAGCTTTCCCATAGCCTAGATTGTCATCCCAGGAGGCCAAGCTGCTCTCAGCGTCATGCGTCACCGTGACAACGTCCAGGTGGTAAGTATAAACTTTGTTTGTTTTTTTTAATTCTGCAGTGGACATGACACCCTGAAACACTGCACCACAATTTGGTGTGATTTTTCAGGTGGAATTCCCTGTGGTTTCCAGGACGAATACGATGTGTACTTTACCCCGCGTATCTGCCCTGTGTTCCTTCCCCATAAGGTATACTTCAGGAGCTTTTTCCAGCATGTATGTCAAATGTAGGCAAATAAACATAATGTGAATGAAGCCTTATACACGGGTGCATTGAGATTAATCACATTCTAAAAGTGCATAAAGCGCTGTGATCCATGTATAACATAATCATAGGGCAATACCTCCGTGTATCATAGTATATAAAGTGCTTAACAGGGTAGCAACGTGTAATAAACATAATATAGGCTGAAAATATAACTATTCATTTCAAGTATATATAATAGATAGATAGGCATTCATACTATGGACACTGACGTTGTCATGTTATGACACGGATTTGCACGTTTTTTCGTATACTACTTATTTTCTCTTATTCTGCACTTATAACCCAGCAGATTAGCCCAATACATGTGGCATGTCAACATCTCCTTAGACCGATCTCTGCTGTACGATTCTGTAATACGATTCCCATATAATTCAATGGGCCTGTACTGTACCGCCGGGTGAGCCCAGTTTAATATGCGATCAAGGCCTAAAAGGGCACTACACGGTTTCATAAAATGTGCCACAGGGAACTGGTGTGCCACCATAAGTTAAAGTCCTCGACATGGGCCGTGTAAACGAGCGCCGATCAACGAGACAGCTCATTGATCGGCGCTCGTTTGCTCCTTTCACAAGCAGCAAGTATGGGGATGAGCGCCCGTTACTCTGATCGCTCGTCCCCATACATTATTATCATGTCGGCAGCGCGTCTCCCGGTGTACACAGAGAGATGGGCTGCCGACAACGATAATCTTTTCCACTTTTAAAACGATCCGATCAGCAGATGAACGAGTGTTTGCTCGTTCATCGGCTGGACGTTGCCCTGTTTAGCACAGAGCTCTTCATCACCCGTCCTTTGCATCTGTCTAATTTCCCCACAGACGTTCACCCCAATACCCAAATCGCTCCAGCTCCTAAAGGTAATAGTTTTATGTTAGGGAATTGCTGTAAATGCAACTCTGAGCCTCTTGATACATGGTAATGTAGCCCTTTTGGAATTTGACAATAATTTGTCTATTTTATTTACAGAAACCATGGAGTTACTATAGTGTTGGTGTATCATCTATCATAGACCCCATGCACACGAACGTGCTTTTGCGGCTGCAATTCCCCCCGAAAATCCACGGGAGAATTGCGGCCCCATTCATTCCTATGGGGCCATGCACACGACCGTGGTTTTCACGGTCCGTGCGTGGCCCATGAGCCCAGACCGCAGAAAGAACGGGCAAGTCTTATTCCGGACTCATAGCAAATAATGGCCGTGGCGATGTGGCTACGGTCGTGTGCATGAGGCTTAGTGTTTTCTCATAGCTCATGTGGTTTTTCTGGGTCCTCAATCATTTCCAGATTGTGAACATGTTGAAACCATCTGCAGACTCTTGTCCTGAACTTCTCTTGGATAACCAGCCTCCCTCGCTGTTGTTTTTAATTGCTGAGTAGGAGGCTGAGATCACATGCTGTGCGCTAACAAAATATGTATACGAAAAATCATCGCAGCTGCCTTGTCCTCGTAGGGAGCCCATACACGAGCATTCATGCCAGTGGTCCTTGGTGACTACGTAGGTTTCCCAATTTGGTAATGGTCGGCCATAGCAAGGGAATATGATACACAGGACTTACTGCTCCTTGGGAACTTGAAGCCCCAATGGTTTTTGGTGAACCTCTGATGACCTTCCTTCTGTAGAACGATGATCAGGAAAGAGCCATTTTAATAAAAAAATTATAATTAACGGAAGGGACTAAGGCTGGATTCACACGGTGCGGTCTAAATAAGCATTTTGCCGTGACCACAGTGTTTTTTTTGTTTTTTTGTTTTTTTTTTTTTACAGCGGCAAAACCGCACCGTTTTGCTGCAATTTTCTCAATTGTCAAAAAAAACGCTGCAGTTTTGCATTCGTTGCGGGAAAAAAAAAAGCACAATTAACCACAGCATTTGAACCCAGCCTAAGTAGGCAGAATACAGGCTACAAATGGTGGTCTGTATTCCTCTGAAGGTCTATTAGGATGACAAAATCTATATTGGCCTAATGTGTAATCCGATCACTGCTATGACCACAATCCCATTAGTAGAATATATAAAAGGGGGTGGCTGTGTGTCGTGAACCCATTCGGCTATAGATCAAGATGTTACAGGCTAGATATGCCATTAGTCTGATTAATGAGGGTCTGACAGCAGGAATTCTTACTAGTCCTAAGAATAAGGCCTCATTCACACGAGTGTATTTATCGTCCGTGGGCTGTCCGCTTAAATAACTGACCGCACACTGACCAGGGCATTGCAATGGGGCTATTCACACCTCTGTGATTTTTCATGGAGAGTGAGTCTGTTGTGTAACACTCGCTGCCTGTCCTGTTCTGGTCTGTTTTTGCGGATCTCTTCACCCATTGAAGTCAATGGATTTGTGGAAACCACGTACAGCCCGCAGATGACGCGTGTACTGTCAGTATTTCACGCATCAGTTGCTAAAGAAATGAAGAGAAAAAAAAAAGTAAAAACAGGAAGTGAGAAACAGACGAGAAAAACAGATGTCACACGGACGCCATATGGACAGTCATATGCATGAAACACGGACACAAATTGACGCGCTCGTGTGAAAGAGACCTAAGGGTATATTTACAAGCGTACGGTCATATTGTGTATTTGCTGCCTTTTATGCAAAATGTTGCATCACGAGGGAGGGTTTTTTGGTACCTCATCGTCAACCCCTGCTATAGAGGTCGTCTGGGCGCTTTGCAAAAATGCTAGCATTTTTTACATGTTTTTTTTTTTTAGCACCGTGTGAACAAAGCCTTATGCCTCGTGCATACGACGGTGTGCGCCGGCCTGGTGCCATCAGTGGAAAGATAGGAAATGTCCTATCTTTTCACAGATCGGAGGATCGTGTCTGTTTTCACGGACCCGATTCACACGCTAAAGTGAATGGGTCTGTGAAAACTATCGGATGCTGTGAAAAACGGTCGTGTGCAACTGCGCTTAGTATTCCATTTTTTTTAGTGTTCCTGTGCCGTATGCTAATGAGCATAGGAGTCATATCTTCATTCCTCAAGCCTTTCCAACTTAACCCCGCCTCCTTACTTTTTGATTGACAGCTCATCGCCTCTCCCCAGCACACTCAAAATCCTGCTTTTGCGCATGGATGTGCGCACAACGGGACACCATAGCGGCGCATGCACAGAAACTAGGGTTGAGTACCGGGTGAAGCATGGAAGTGTGTTGGGCCATACATGATGGGCGCATGAGTGCTATCTCGGACAAGATTTTGGAGTTAAGGGTGGGCCAGTTTTCGGCTGTGTGCGGGCATGAGTAGAGGGATGAACGAGACTTCCAGATTATTACTTGTATGGGAGCAGGGCACAAAAATACAGCCCGGGCCGTGATTACGGGCATGACCGTGTGCATGAGGCCTAAGTGGTTAGAATAGAGATGTTAGTACTGTGACTCGTATGGACTTTTCATATTAAAGAATCTGCTTTTAGACCTTTAAAAATAACTGTTCAGAATAACCAATGATAAAGAGAATTTCCTTTTTGACTTTTTTTTATTATATATTTCTCTTTAGGGCAACCATTTTGACCAGTATGAGGATGGACATCTGGAGATTGAACAAGCCTCTCTGGACAAGCCCATTGAATCGGTAAGAGGAGGCACTCTGGGCAGGCGTTTATAGCATTGTTCCTTTTTGTTTGGCCAACAAGACAAGCGCTAGGAGATGTAGGAGTTCAGCGTTTTAAGCGAACATTGGTGGTTTTTTATTTTCATTTTGTTTTTTCTTTTTCAATTTGGTCAAGGCCCTTCAGTGTTAAAAGAGCCCTACGTTATCTCCAGAGGCCAGGGACATACTTTTTCTTGTTTTATTAAGGATAGTCCAGGGAAGAACTGGTTATGTTTAGCCAAATCTGGCAAAATCCGCATCTTTATATACAGTGGGTCTGTCACCTATGCATGGCGGATGCAGACAGTTTGTGAGCTTAGATACTTCTCGTATCACCCTCCTGTCTGCATGAGGCTCGAGTTCCTCCTGAGACAACAAATTGTCGGCTTCCACTGTGTATGTGATACGTCTTCTACAAGTGAAATGCACATTGAACCTCAGCTGGACAATGCAGTCTAGTCCCGTGACTTATGTTTAACACCTCGATCGCTGATTTAAATGCCAGCTCTATTAAAGATACTCAATGCATTTTAAGACTTGCAGTATGATTGGGGGGGGGGGGGGTCATGGGTTTCTGGTTTCTTTTGAAGCCTCTTTCTTGGTTGGTTAACGAATGCTCCATCAGAATGAAGCTGGGGCAGCACATGCCATAAGCACGAGAGTTTCCCCAGGCCCTGCAAACCTGGCTAAGGAGCAATGTGCATCTCCGTGCTGAAGTGTAGGTTTGTGTTGTGTTTGTGTGTGTGTGTGTGTGTGTGTGTGTGTGTGTGTGTGTGTGTATGTATGTATGTGTGTAGATGGTAAAAACAGAACTTTACACAACTTTGGCCCTATCTGGCCTTTCTCTTCCACAGCAGTTGATCCCAATATTAGCTAAGCTGCTCATGACCTGGTTTGTATTGCACGCTCTGCCTTTTTAATTTTTTCTTTTATATATTTTTATATATTTTATACATTTTCTTTTTTTCTCTCTATTTTCCTCTAACCATTCACTGCTAGAAGGTCTGGCAATGTGTGGTGTTGCTTCTCCCCCCAGCAGTGAAGGGGTTAGTATTCTAGGACTACTTTCCACCTCTTTCCTCTACCCTTCTCCTATCTGTTATGGTCCAGTGAACACCACGTGTATATATATTTGTGTGTATATATTATCTCCCCTTTCTCTGCTATGTGCTGGCATGTTGCTAGCTAAAGTGCGCACAAGGTAATGCTGCAGAGGACGACGCCGCTTCACACGCAGGTTTAGGCCATCGACGGAGGGCAAGCGAGCCATTTGTGTTCACCTACTCCAGAATATGGAAGTTTGCCTGTTCTCTGGGTGGGCATTTTGTCATATACTTGCCTTCATTGTACTATCCGATTTAAGAGTCCTGCAGGTTAAAAAAATTATAGGTAGAATTTAAAAATCGTTCCTTACATTTATTACGAAGCCAATGGAGGAGTTCTTACAAGACGGCTTACCTGTTATCAAGGTTTGCATTAAACCTTACTGCTAATATCTGATAGTTAGATGCAGGCTGTAAGATCAGTAACAGTACATGCCCTCCCCACTCCCCCCAAAAAATTAATTTATAATAAAAAATGGAGCCTAACTTTTGAGGGTCATATCTGAGGTTCTCTATGGATACACATCTAGTAACTAAAAGATCCTACTGGTTTCAGCTGCACGGCTCCTTACTTGTTTTCTCTCACTCCTCTGCCAGACTTTCAAGGCAATGTTACCAGTCATACGTTGTCACAATTGGATGGGCAAACCTGTGTACAATGTAATGAATAGGGTGTAGTTGCAGAGTATTGAGCTACAGGGGGCGCACTATGCTGCTCAGGCAGAGAGTGTGTTTGCGGGACTGTTAGCCGACCTCTGCAGCAATACCTGCGAGGAAGAGTGCAGGGTTAGGTTATGGCTCTTCTGCTCCATGAGTCTACAGATCCTAGTCTTGGGCTCTCGGACCTAGAGATTAATTGTAATGCAGCATGTGAGAGGAGACCACGCCTGGTATTATGCCAGCTGCTGTGTGATTTCTGCAGGCCCACAATCTACCGTGGTCACTTCTAAGGGCTGTAACTACTTTACAATGTGTAATAGAGTCCAGATTTCTTTATTGCAATACTTCAGAAGCATTAGGACTTAAAACTAGATCACATTGGGCTGTCTTCAAATGCATTACGCCAATGGAGCACCCCCATCCCTTCCAGTATAGCAGAATCCCAGAGGAAACCTGTATTGTATCTGCTCAGCTGAAGGGAATGAATGGGAGGTCATCAATTGACTTTTGAGTGCAGCTGCCAGGATCTGTGGACTCTGAGACCGGCTGGCATCAACTTGACCGGAATTAACCCTTCCACTGCCAGAGGCTCTCACCAGCACTTGTAATGAGTAGGGGGCCAGGCGGCAGTAAGAAGCGTTCTCTGCGCCAAGTTGGGTGCCATTTGGCATAGCCTAACTCCACTGCTTCCTCTCTGTCCGGCCTTGGTGGTGTCAACTTGTAGTGAGCTGCAGGGTTTGGTTTCGAGGGGCTGATCAGGGTCTCTCAGCCCTGCAATATGCATGAGAATCCCACATTGAGCATTTAGTTCTTACTGCAGAGCACGCTAAGCTGAACTTATCACCCACTCAAGAGCTGGTGGGGGTGGAGTGAGGAATAGAGGTGGCATCTGTTCACTGGCAGTCTGATGGCTCTTTCCAGCACTTGGCCTGAATACATGTCCACACAGCTGTCATTCATCTGATGTCACAGTGCATTTTCCCCGGTGGCCTTTGCTTAGTCGCAGCTGCCCGACTTGGTCTCTACCAAGTAAAATTCTCCATCCCCTTCTCTGTAATGGTATTGCCAGAGAAAATCCAAACCGCTATATTGTATAATGGTACATTTATTGTGCACACAATGCATCTCCATTGTATGACGTCATGTCAAGGACTGCACCACCATTCACACAGTGCAGACTTCACATCAGCCGTGCCGATGAACAGATTCATGCTCTCCGGCTGGGTTGAATGCCAAATAGCCTAATAATAGGTGGGATGGGGCTGTACTGTTAGCAAGAGGTGATATGGCTGGATTAATGGTTTCCCAGCAGCCATTGCTCTTGACTGGCTCTGTAAGTGACGCGAATGTCTGCCCAGCGCATTCATCACCTCCTCCGTGCCATCCTTTCTTTTTTTTTTAACTTCTCCATTTCTCCCGCCTTTCCTTTAAAGAGGCTCTGTCACCACATTATAAGTGGCCTATATTGTACATGATGTGATCGGCGCTGCAATGTAGATTACAGCAGTGTTTTTTATTTATTTAGAAAAACTATCATTTTTGACGGAGTTATGACCTATTTTAGCTTTATGCTAATGAGTTTCTTAATGGACAACTGGACTTGTTTTACTATATGACCAAGTGGGCGTTGTACAGAGGAGTGTATGAGGCTGACCAATCAGTGACCAATCAGCGTCATACACTTCTCTCCATTCATTTACACTGCACATAGCGATCTAGCTATATCACTATGTGCAGCCACATAAACACACTATAACTGTTACTGCAGTGTCCTGACCATGAATATACATTACCTCCAGCCACGGTGGGAATGTCTATTCACAATCCTGACACTTCTGTAGCGTTTGTTTGAGATTTACAGCAAGGCATATGTAATCTCGTTTTAAATGACAGTTTACAGCGTAATCTCGCTGCTGTAAATCTCACAGAAACGTTAGCGAAGTGTCAGTATTCTGAGTAGACATCATCTCCCGGCTGGAGGTAATGTCTATTCACTGTCAGGACACTTGAGTAACGTTAGTGTTTGTGTATGTGGCTGCACATAACGATATAGCTATATCGCTATCTGCAGTGTAAATGAATGGAGAGAAGTGTATGACGCTGATTGGTCACCGATTGGTCAGCGTCATACGCTCCTCTGTACAACGCCCACTTGGCCAAAAAGTAAAACACTCCCAGTTGTCCATTAAGAAACTCATTAGCATAAAGCTAAAATAGGTCATAACATAAAAAACACTGCTGTGATCTACATTACAGCGCCGATCACATCATGTACAAGATAGGCCGCTTATAATGTGGTGACAGAGACTCTTTAAACCCCTCTCCTCCGTTATCCCCAGCACTCAGTCCATCCCTCCAATTTACCAATTTTTTTTTACAATTATTTTGTCTATGCCTTTTCATTTCACCTTCCTGCTTTCACCTTTCTTATATATTAAGCCTTTAACTTGCAAGCAGTGGCTTGGTGACTATGCAAGAAAAAAAAAATACATTAAAAATACAATAAAAAAAATACATTAAAAAAAATCTGTGTTTCTTACTGTGTTACATTTAATTGTTCCTTTGACAGCCCTGTTTTTAAAGCCAGGTTCGTATTTCCACTCCACTTGTATTATATTTTGGAAACTAGCAATGCTTCCCCCATTTTGTCTGTCTTTTTTAACCTTTCTTGTAGAAAATTCATAGTGACCTTTCCTGTGCCCAAGCAGAGTGCCTCCCCTCCCCCCTCAGCAGTCTGCCCACTCCTGCCACACATTTGCCAATTGTGTGCAGAAATATGCTACTCATTGTTCAAGTGGGAAATGTACTGGTTACAATGATCTTTCTAATTTTTCCTATACTTTAGGTCAGTCGATGAATTAAAGGAGGCCCCTTAATGTATATTTTCCCAAGTTATAGGCCTCATGCACACTAATGTATTTTTGCGCCCGCAAATACGCGGGTGTGGATCCATTCATTGCTATGGCACCATGCACACGACCGTGGTTTTCACAATTCCTTCCATGACCGGAAATATGGGCCGCAGAAACTCAGGACATGTCTTATTACGGCCCGCAAATTCGCTACGGACCTGCCCATAGAAGTCAATGGGCCCCGTGGTAACTGCGGATACACCTTCGTGTGACATCCGTAATTTTGCGTAAGTGTTGCTAAGCGACGATAGGAAGTTTTCCTTTCACGTTTTTGTACGATCCGCATTTTGTGGATGACACACGGATGCACTACGAATGACATTACATCCGCAAAATACGGAACACGGAATGGGAATTTGCAAACCAGAAAAACACTACGGTCGTGTGCATCAGGCCTGAGAGTGAATCTCAACACTTTCTGTACTGATCGATGTTAATCCCGTTTTTCTGACGCAGAGCTGAAAATTCCTTGAATAGACAGCTAAAAGGGTGTTCCCCATCTTGGACATTTATGGTATATCCACAGGATATGCCATAAATATCTGATAGATGCGGGTCCCACCTATGGGACCCATAACTATTTCTAGAAGGGGGCCTCCTGACTCCCATCCTACCTTGTCCGGATCTCCGGATCCTAACTGACAAGGTTGTCAGGAGTACGGAAACCGCGTAGCATAGTGAGCTTAGCTCCCGATCACCTCATCAGTCTGCAGCCGGAGAGCAAGAGAAGGTAGGACGGACGTTACGAACCTCGTTCTAGAGACAGCTGCGGGTCCCAGAGGAGAGAAGCTTACTGCGCATTGCTCTCCTTTAAAGATACGGTCAAAGTAAGCTCCCTCTAGTGGTGGCTGCAGGCAGCTAGAATTTTATCATATTACTTTGTCTATGCAGGCGATTTAGAGCTCTGTATCAGAATAAGAGTTCCCAACCCTGTAAAGATAAATTAGGAAAGTAACCCGCACAGACTTTTGGCCTAAAAACATAGTCGTATTCATAGGTGGACCTTCACTGTTTTGTTTCAGTACATTCTAGGAATAGATTATTCATAAAGGAGAAGCGTTTTTTTATATATATATTCTGCATTATGGGAGTTTTTTCTTGGTTGCTTGGGGAACTTCATTAATATTTATTGGAGGTTCTGCCCCTGCCCACACTCTTAAGAAGGCAAAAATGATCAGCTCCCTATGGCTTGACAGCCTACTGGTCTGTCACGTCCTGAGCACCTACTTACAATTTCCCCCAAAAAGCGCAAATGGAAAGTTTTATTAAGAAATTGCGCAGAACTCAAGAGATTTTGTACCCTGAAGAGGTTAGAATACCGGTTTCATAGTTTCCTCAGGTTGGACTGGCTTTAGCCAAGTATAATCGATCTATTATTCCAAAGTTTGGACCGTGTCCACTATATAAGTGACCCCCTTTCTTTTTACAAAAATAAGCTTTAAATGAGACGGTTGTGCGTTTTTCTTGAAACTGCTAAGAACTGCAAAGAGCGCAGGAAAGGGCTGTAATAATATCTCCATAGATTACCGAGGGATTTCCCTTTATTGCTGCCTTTTGTCGTTTCAGACATTCTCCGCTCATAGATATGAGCACGGTGTTCCTTGCGTTGGCAGACTTGGTGTTTTTGTAATAAATTGGCAGCGTACATTTTTTTTTAAATTAAGCTTTTGTTCGCCCCTTTTTGTTTTTTGTTTTTTATGAACTTTCTGCTTGATTTTCTGAGCTGTGTGTAGGGTCTGGGATTTAGCAGCACCCATCAAGCTATTAGATGATTCCTAAACCCGGTTGTGAGTGTTATTAGTGGGTGCTTATCAACACCCCCCTGCTCTGCCGGTCTGCAATGCGCCTTTGTGCATAGGAATGCAGAACAAGACTCCCTTCTATGTCCTGCTGTGTTCCACCCTGCAGTATGAGTCAGCCATCTCCCCCCTCCCCTCGGCCTTTCTCTATTGTTCCCCCCTCCCTCCTCGGTGCCTTGTAGTGCCTCCCCTTCATCACTGCTCAGAAATAATGTCTCCGCTGCAGTCTGCAGATTCTATATGCGGCTTGGAAACGGTTAAGTGGTGATCAAACTAGTCCTGTATGCAGAATTACATTGAGAATGAATGGGCATGGCGCCCACCAGTCCCTGTTAACTGATCACTGTGCACCTACACAAGGAGACCCCCGGCCTTGGTTCACTACGTGTTTCATTTCTACGCTCAAGGTCACTCCTCTTCTAGCGATCGATTCATTGTGTAAAGGGGAGATGAGACACTCTGCTGGGACCCCCTATCCTCTTGCCTCTGTTTTGCTTTATCATTTGCACTTGAACATCCTTGGCTGTTAACCCTGTTCTAGTCCTGTCTCACCCGGTGCATTAGATGCTATGCAATCATCCATGTTCCTCATTTCATAAAGCCAGACCTGCAGGTGTATCTCTCCTGTTTTACTTCTACCCCCCCGTGATTATTATTATTATTACTCTACCTAAATAACACTAACAAAATGGTTTCTTCCGAAATAAAAATAACGTTTTGCATGCTTTTAGTTACGTCTGAGTTAAAGAGAAATGTAATGAAGGAAGCTTAGTTGGAAGCCAACCGGTATCTACCGCCGTAATCTACTTTGCTACTACGGCTTCTCCCACGATCTTGTTTGTTTGAATATGTCCCCAGGAAATTGAGCGTGCCGTCCCATCGAGAGCTACCGAGAGCCGGCTCGTGATCACTGCAACAATCCAGTCAATGGCTGATGATTGTTTTACCTCATTTTGTCATCCGCTAAAATGATTATAGAGCAATGCCTCGGCGGCCTAAAATGCCAAGCTTGCCAGGGCCCGTAGTGCCACTGCTGGAGAGTTCATTGCTTGCATATTTCTGATCTAGTGTAGATGCAAGCATTTTCTTTTATACGTAGAAATTATTTTTGAAATGCCCCCCCCCCCCTCCCCCGTTCTGCCTTGTTAGCTCTCTGTGGGATCGCACCTGCCTTGCGGTCCAGGTGATGGATAGATGTTTGTCTTATGCTCTGTGTTTTCTCCGTTCCATATTGGACTCATATCCACGTATGTTCCCACCACACACAATACGTGTTCTTCAGATGACTTGTCGTCCCCCCCCCCCGGTTTGACATAACTGGAGGGTCCTTAGGAGTGCTACCATCTTATGAGAAGTCTGTAGTGTAGGGAGCACAGTGTTTTATGTCACCATACACTAGATTATTATTTTTTTTCTTATTTCCTTTGTAATGGTCAAGCTACCTTTTTTTAATTCTATATATATTTATATATACTTTTATCGCATGACTTAGTTCTCACAAAACTCAGTCACTGGTGGAGAATCAATGGCAGGGGAGGGAGGGGGGGGCGATTTTATTACTGGAATATTTTCGTGTTTTTCTTTTTCTCCTCCTCCTTCTCTCCCCAATCCATCAGGATAACATCGGACATCGCTTGCTGCAGAAACATGGGTGGAAACTCGGCCAGGGTCTGGGGAAAAGTCTTCAGGGTAAGTGAAATGCCAACCTAGATCTCAATGTCTTCTGAAATGTTTATCATTCAGTCTTCATGTGCTTCCTGCACTCTCCTCTTCTCACCTTTTTACTTTTCCACTTGTCTCTTCTGTTTCGCAACTGCAAGAAGGCTCAAGTTTTAGAGACCAGGGAAAGCCACCTAATTCATATAAGCCCCCATGTTTTTATGCATCTAAGATTGAAAGCCAAGGTGGGAATGATCTGGTATTGTCTGCAGTACATATTGCGCTTTTATGTTCTCGCTGGTGAATTGTGACGTTGGCAGTTTCGTATATTCTACATTGAAAAAAAAAATACAAAAATGAAAAGTTGATGTAAGAACGCATCCTGTCGTGTTCCTTAGCCAAAGCATTGTATTGCACCCAACTATGAATGGATTCTATGTGATGACCGCGGGCATGACTGCAGTGGTGTAACATTGCAGGGGAGGGAACCCAAATCAGGCAGGATGATTGGTCTGATGAAGCAGACAACAGTTGTAGCGTAGCTTATGTTGGCCATACACTTGATATTGGGCGGTCTGACAATCGTTTGGCCGACAGCTTTCCTCTCCGACTACCCCATAAATTTGCCGTAAGCTTGTCTAAAGAGTCAGGAGGGAGGAAGATGAGTCGGTCACATCTTCAGTTTTTTTGGGGGACCCCCCCATCCTTGGCATTACACAATGGGTGATTCTGCAGGGGATAAGTAAGCATTGTGAAAAACATATTGAGTCGGAATAATTTAGGCCTTAAGGACGCAACAGTCTGTTTTTACGCTTTTAGCACCATTTTTTTGTCGGCCTAGCCATACGATGTTTTGTTTTTTTTCGGGATCGAGTTGTATTTTTTAATGGCAATAGTTCGGCGTACATATAATTTACTGACCATCCTTTTTCTTGTTTTATTGGGGTTTTGAGCAATGTTATTGTTTTGGGATTTGTTTTTAGGGTATTCCTTATGCGGTATAAATGATGGCAGTACTAAACGTATTATGTATGTTTGTAATATATATGTTTTACTACTATTGCGCAATAAAAACACTTTGGGTAGATTTATCAAAACTGGTGCCTAGGAAAGTGGACTATTTGCCAAGGGCAACCAATCGGGTTACTGCTTTCACTTCACAAAGGGCCTTGGAAAAATTAAAGAGTAACTACACCTTCATCAAGCTTTTGATATGTCATAGAGACATATCAGAAGTTTGGATCGGTGGCACCCACCTCCATTGTGTGTGGCTGTGTCCTGAGTTTTTTTTACCCTTTTGGTCATTAATTGTTACATTTCTCCATGACTACTTTGTTTTCGAGGCTTCTTACTCCCCAGGTTAGGGCTCGTAAATGACGTAGTACCGAGATTTTATGATGAGATTTTATTTCGCTTCACATTGTTCTGTGCCGGAAAAGGCATTATTATGTCCTGGAAGGCGACAGAGGTCCCAAATGTGGTTCATTGGATTCAACTCCTCAATAAATATGTACCCCTATGTCAAAAGCTGTATAATCATAGGAAATGTCCCTACTAATTTGTAAAAATTTGGTCCGGATGGCTGAATACACCTGAAACTACGATGTCCGTCTCCTCCCAATAGAAAAGAGTGATGGGGATTGGGGCAAGTCATGAAAAGTTTCTGAATGTCTGCTGTGTGAATGAGTCCTATGAATGACTGATTGTGTGCGGAGTGCCTGTGTGTATGGATACAATCCTCTCGACTGGAAGTACATGTTCTGCTCCTGTCAAGTTTTACTTTCCTTCGTAGAATGGGAATCTTTAGGGCACCGTATAGTATTTCCTGAAATGTTGGGTGATGGCACCCTAGATAACCATGTATTTGCTTGTGTGTTACTATTTGTATCTGCTTGTATCCTATTGTATGTTCTCTTATGACGTTTTTGAGAAAAAGCATAAATATTTATTTATTTAAAAAAAAAAAAGGTTTGGATCGGTGGGTTCTGAGACCCCTACTGCTGAATCGGAGGTGCAGAAGTACCCAGCTGAGCGCTTTGCTCTTTCGGCTGTTATCAGCGCTCCCTGCCAGGCTGAAGATGGCTCTCCTAGACTTTCTATGTGAGCCGTGTTCAGACTGACAATGATCACTGATCACAGCAGAAGGAGCAAAGTGCTCAGCTACCCGGAGCCCACCGTCCTAAACTTTTGATAGGTCTCTCTGACCGATCAAAAGTTTGAAAGTGTAAGTCACGCTTTAAAGTTTAGAGCTGATTGGTTGGGCAACTACTCCACTTTTGACTTATTTCGATAAATCTCCCCCTTTGTTAAAGAAAATCTGCATATGTGTCATGCAGATTTTACTGCATATATGCCGCAGGTTTTTCCCCTACATGAGTTCAAGTCCCTAATGGTTTTCTAAACTTTGCCAGTATTGGGCAGCTCTACTTTAATTGCTTTCTAAGTATTCATCACCTTTGGACACGGAAACTATTAGCTGTATCCTTGTGCGTTAGCGGCTGGATATGAGAGGATGGTGGTTTTATTGTGTAAGGTTTCTCAAGCCCTCCAGCTAAAGACGCAGCCGAGTAAGACACTTCATGGCTTAATTTAATCATGTGACATATTTCCTGGCATAGAATCTGCTCGGCTCATGGCAGCTATCCAGCCGTGTATCTCCTCACATTCTGTTCTTGTAAAGAAAAAAAATGGACTTATTGTGTGAAGGCGAAGACGTCGTCTCGGGCTTTTTAGGGTATGTTCCTACAAAGCAGTAAAGGTTTTCGTTCATACCAGAGATTTGACTACCATGCCGAAACTTGACAGACCCTAGTTATAATAATGACTCCGGTTTTGCTGCAGTTCCAGATATTCTTGCTGTCAAAAATACCAGGAAATGCCAAAGGACACGTAAAACTGCCGGTGTGAACAGAGACATCCGGCCGCTGCATAAAATAACCATAGTAGCAATAATGCAGCATATAAATGTACACACCGATAATAATGCAGATGGTTTTCCTGCAAGTGGTATGTGATCAGGCTAATAGGCCCCTCTTAGTATTGGACATATGTGCAGTAGGTACAGGTTTCACTTGGTTTGGATTGCCATACAACACGTGATGCAGCCCTGCCGACCCGCGTGGAATATTCATGGCCTGCATGTAACTCAACACGTCCGGTTGGATATTTAAAGCCACAGTCTTGTACACAGACCCCACAGGTTTAGGTTACCTTGTAGCTCTAGTCATTCAATGCTGCCAGTTGTAAAACCGTTGGGAGCTTCATAGGTGGAGATTTAGTCTCACCACAGACACCTGAGCTGTTCACGTGGTTTAATAAAGACTTTACATCTGGGTTCACGTATCACATTAAAACGATGTAATGGTTGCTTTTTTCAGGTGTCTGCAGTGTTTACGGTTATTGTACTGGTTGAAGAGGAGAAACAAGGACTGCACATCCACATTATTAATCCATGAACGTGAGGTTCTTAGATCAAATTGTATAAGCCCACCTGCCACTTCAGGGTGATCTCCGATAAGTGGGTCCCTACTCTATTGGTTGCAGCATTGCATGGCGGCGCCAGCCACCACAATACCCCACTCGCAGGGGCGTATTAGCTTCTGTATAAAAGCAGCAGCACCTGGACACCCAGGGGACTAATCTCCGTTTGATTCAGTAGAACCGCAGGGGGTGATTGAAACGGATTCTATAATGCCCCCGTATAAAAACCATGTTAAAGCGGCCTTCGGTATTTAATACAAAAACCGCTCCCGTTAAACGCTGACCCGGTTATCAACTGATCGCCGCCAGTTTGGCTTCTCTAAGCTACGTCTGGCCAGTTATTTCAAGTGCAATGTAATGTAATATGCATTATAATGCAGGGATGGTCCTGGTCTGCCGGAGTGGATCTTCGAGTGGCTCCCTGATGGGGCTTATAGAAGGGTTCTCAGGACCCCCCCCCCTCTATTACATCCGCATGCCCTTATAGGTCGTATGGACAGGGATTGTTGCATCGTGTCCGTTTTTTCTTGTTTATTCAGCTAATGGTTCTTGGTGTGTACGTTGGCCAGTCAGGTGTAATGATGGATGGCATTGGTGCCTGAGACGGTTCCCTGTGGGTGCAGCAGCTCATAACATCTGTCCTATTTTCCATCTCTCCATCTGGACTTTCTGTGGCTTTCTCCCCACCCCTCCCCTATAGTGTACAAGCTATAGAGACATTTTTGCTTTTCTTCCCTTCCTTCCCTGAAGAAGCCTTCTCTTCCTGCTAGCCACCTCCAACCCTCTCACCTCGTGATCGCTGCCTAACCAACCGTGTTTCTTTTTTACAGCATAATACCCCTGGACTTGTTGTGGTGATGGTAAACTTAGCCGTGGTAATTGAAACTTTCTGTTCAGACTGACTACCTTTTTGTCATCAGTGCACCAATGTTAGGCTTCCTCTCTCTCTGTTCTGTCGTAGCGTTCATATATTGCTTGGATCGTCCTTTCTTCCTCTGTCTTTCCATGCACACGTGTCTGGTCCTTGTCCATTATAAGGGACTTGTTGAAGGGGGCGTTGTTTTTATTTTGTGTTTCCATTCAATTAAATAATTGTAGCCTGCCCTCCGCCCCCTTCCTCACCTTTCCTCGTCTACCTTTATTAGCTAGTGGCCTCTGGGTAATAAATGACAAATGAATCTTCAGAAATTCTAACCCTGTTCAATGTGGAGTTCGATCATTTTTTCCCCCCCTATTTGTTTGCGCCACACGATTGAATACTAGCGTTTGCAATAACTGGGTAATAATAGGATGCAGGTTGTGGCTCAGAAAGGAGGAAAAGGACTTAAGATGTTCAGAATGCAAGCTTGAAAATTAAGGGACGGCAAACCTCCATGTTACATTAAAGCAATGGCGATGAAGGAAATGTTCAGCTTTCTTTTACTATATATAATACTATAACATATATTGCCCAAACAATTGTAGTTCAGAAACGAACCGGCTGCAATTCAACTATAGATTGGAGCCCAAGTGTACTTTGATATAGAGCTAGAATACACCCGTGAAAAAGCCTTGAAATAAAGACATAATATCCATAAAGAATTAAAATGAAGGGGGCAATGAGCTGCCCTTGTACAGCACCCAGTATCGGAGGGCTATAGACTGTGCCTGGCATCCCGCCAAAATGGACATGAGGGAAGCCCTGCCCATCAGCTGCTCTCAGCCATTCAGCAATGCCGAGCACGTTTCTGAAGCAGCTGATTGGCTGAGAGTGATGTGATCTCGAGACCAGGAGTGAGGTTGCCCAAGTGCAGTTCACTTACTGATATGGCAGTAATAAAGCTGGCATTTGGTACAACTCATCCTGGCATTAGTGCAACTTAGTTTTTCCTACATTCTAAAAAAAAAGTTGAACATCTCCATTAAAATTTAAAAATGTCAGCTGAATATGGAAAATTGGTGGGTGAGAGAATTGGCTATGATGGGAGTGGAGGGCGGATAATGGGAACGTTTGCTTTTTCCAGCTGAAAATGGTATTGCACAAGAAACTATTTTCAGACATGGCACACACTTCAGTCCTTTCCCTTATGGTGTGGCCACTGCTTTTTCTATATTATACCATTGGGCTTATAAACCGCTATCCTATAATAATTCTGGATAGTCTTGCCAATCTTGTGTTACTATAGACCTACAAATAGCCATGCAGTAATGTAATGGGCAATGATACTCACCATCCACCCCTCTTTGTAACATTGAAATCCAAGGGAGATGGGGCTCTTAACGAAGATAATATTGTTTTCTATAGTGCACGTTCCCAGTAGTAATGGTCACATTTTATTGCTGGATGAAAGCGTTTACTTGGCAATGACCATTCACAATCCAGGAGTCTCTTCTCTGCCATGGATTTCCATTGAGGTGCAGCTTTTCCATTCATCTGTATTCAATAATTTCTTAGGCCCAAAATCTGACGAATATTAGAGCAATTGATCTGGTAGCCGGCACTAAATCGCTGTTAACAAGTTCTGTTGGTTTGTTGACTGATGCCCACATTTATAAATTCATTAAAGGGCTTTTCCAGGAGATCTAATTAGCACTTTAATTCTTTTTTTTTTTTTTCCTGTGCCCTACGCTGCAAAACTGGAATGTTTTGGACTGGGCCTTTAGCTGTAGAACTGTTCATACTCCTATAGAAATTGTCAGAAATAGACATGGGCACTGCTGTATAAGGTTGTCGGATCTGGATTCAATTTTGCATATTAATATCCCATACCAGCTATTTGGAAAAAAAATTAGAGACATTAGGGGTAGTCACCCAGAATTGGTTACCTGTGTAGGAGACAAAGAAATGCCTGGTTAATATTTACAAGACGTCTATATGGGCTATATAAAACAGTGGTGGGACAAGAAAATAAAGGTCCCTCCCCTGCGGCACCTTTTCCAGCTTCAAAGTGCAGCGGGCAGACGCTGGAGAGTGGGGGTCACCACCTGTGTCCCCCCCCCCCCCTCACTCCATTTACCTACACTGCTGTCTACTTGCTGGTGTCTGTGTAGTGTCATGAGCATGTCAGACTTGCACGTCCCCCATACGAAGTGAGAAAAGGATGTTATGACTGGATTGAGTTTAATAATTGTAGGTAGATATATATATATATATATATATATATTACATTGGGACTGCACTATAGAATATTTATCTGCTTTCTACCCATGACTTAGTATGTACAAACATTTGGTAACTGGACTGGAGCCTTAACATTGGCAGAGAGAACGAGCTCAATGGTATAATGATTAGGTGTGTGGCACATACATACAAGGTACCTGGGCAACCACATATTAACAGTCTGTCTTTTTTTACTGAAGGTTGGTGGCCCATTCAGGTAAGTCCCCCCCCCCCACCCCCCACTCTATGTCCTGGAGTTACATCCCATTGTGATGTAATCTAAATTGGAATCTGCACCAGTCTGAGATCAGATGCGTTGGTGAATTGCCTGTCCGCTCTTCCTTATATTATCCCACCCCCCATTACCCCATTCCCTACCTTGCTTTGGCTGGTTCTGAGTGGATTTCGGATACTCCTTTAAAGCGAGAAAACCAAATAAAATTCAATCTGCTGCTAGTTTGATTTAGTTTGTCAATTCTTTATTTGCATCAAGTCTTTTTCACAGCTTACTGAGCATGCCGTGAGCTCTTCAGATGGGGATATTCGGGTCCATCACACCTTCCCTTTCATCATGAACTTGTGTATTGCTGCTTGCAGCCAATAGTGTGACTTTTTTTGAGTTTGTCTTCATGCCTCCAGAGTAAAGTTAATTTAATAGTTCATTGTGGTAAATATCATGAGGGAAAGGCCATCCCCCGTCTTGAACTGTGTGCCATCATGGGTGCTGAAAGGGGTAAGCTGTGAGAATGACTCTCGTTTTGGTCCACCGTAGCTTTCTGGTCTCTGCACTTCAAGGCAAAATTGTCTAACCACCCAAACCCATTGAATAACCGATTAATCTCTCCGGGTTTGCCATGCTTAACCTTCAACTTTATCTGTTTCTTCTCCAGGCAGGACAGATCCCATCCCAATCGTGGTTAAATATGATGTTATGGGAATGGGACGTATGGAAATGGAAGTAAGTTTTTCTTGTTCCGTTAATAATCCTGTCAACCCTTATTGGGTTATAAATTATATTTCATTATTTAAAGGGAGTTTCTGCTTTGGACAATCCCTTACTGTTAGAAGGGTCTCCTGATGATAAGCTGGTCAGAGTGTATGCTATTGCTGGGACCCCCAGCGATCAGCAGTTATCTGTGCTGTAGCGGAACCTGGCAGCAAGTGTTCAGTTTCCCTGCAGCGCCGCCATAGGGGACATTAAGTATTACACAGTGTTCATTGAGATCGATGGGTTGTCTGTGTAATACAGGACAGGTCTTCCAGAGTGAGACACACTTTGTAGCTGTTCTGGCTAATAGATGATTGTCTTAAAGGAGGGTTTCTCCCTCTTATTAACTCATACTTTCCTAATAGTGTATATGAAAATGGGTTTTGAGACCCAGACCCTCACTTTTAATATCTAATAAAACAATATGTTACAACCAACAGGTGCAGATTAGAAGTGTTATCGTTTTAATTTTTGTTGGTGTATATTTGGGACTTGTAGCTCTTCATATGGCACAGATCAGCCGTGCACTCACTTAGGCCTTATTCACACGAACGTGTGTAACGCGCGTCGCACGAACCTATGTTAGTGAATGGGGCCGTTCAGACAGTCCGTGATTTTCACGCAGCGTATGTCCACTGCGTAAAACTCACGACATGTCCTATACTTGCCCGTTTTTTGCGCTTTACGCACCCATTGAAGTCAATGGGTGCGTGAAAATTGCGCACAGCACACGGAAGCACTTCCGTGTGTCGCGCAACAGTAGATTAAGAAATTAAGGAAAAAATAAAAGCACTTCCTTCATTTCTTTTTCTTAACGGCAAAACCGCGTGTCATAAGGATGGCATATGCGTGAAAATCACGCAGCCACGCACCATTCACTGATGACACACGGAACTGAAATGCGCGCAAAACGCACACGTTCGTGTGAATAAGGCCTTATCCTGTTCTGTATTATAGGACATCTAAAAGTCCTAGTTAAAGGGATTTTCCCATCTTGGACATTTATGGCTTATCCACAGAATATGCAATATATGTCCGAGAGGTGCTGGTTCCAGAGATGGCACCCACATCCATTTCTAGAATTGGGCTACCATACCCATATCCTGCCTTGTACTTCTCCCGCTACTCTCCGGCCACTGTCTGACAAGGTGGTCGGGAGTACGGAAATAGCCGAGCTGTGCTGTTTCCAAAACTCCCATTTACTTCTATCCTGTGGATATGCCATAAATGTTTCGGAGAACCCCTTTAATACCAGTTTTTCCACAAATAATTTGTACTGGTGGGGATACGTTTTAGGGTATGTTAACATGCTGTGTTTCCAGGCGTATTTGGGGGTGTAAACGCCCAAAATACGCCTGGAAAAAAAGGTAGCTAAACACCTACAAACATCTGACCATTGAGTTCAGAAGGGGCGTTTTTTACGCCACTGTTTTTTAAAAAAAAAAAAAACGCTCTAAAAAGTCTTGAAAAAAACACCTAAAAAAAAACCTTTTCTGCTTTAAAACTGGCTGAAAATCGGAGGGTGTTTTTGACTTTGCGTGTGAACGTACCCTAAGATGATCGCTAGAATTGGGGGCCCTTTCCCTTTAATATGGTTAACTGCTAACAAAATGCATGAATAATCCCTTACTAAGGTAGAATGTCCCATAAACTCCCCCTGGAGTAGCACGTGGTTCATAATGAATGTAAAGGCAGCATTTTGTCATTCAGCTAAAAACAATTACAAGCTTTTTTAAGTGCTTACAGATTTTTATATTATCCACTCGTGTGTTCCAGTTGGACTATGCAGAAGATGCCACAGAGCGAAGACGTGTCTTGGAAGTAGAGAAAGAAGACACCGAGGAACTGCGGCAAAAGTATAAGGTGATTCTCCCTGTTCCTAATGTTCAAAAGACAGGAAGTCAACAGCACTAGGTAACATACACAGCACTGCTACATCTCAGGAGCCTGTCCGCAATCTGTATATGCAAACTTTTAGCCAAAAATACAAAACAAGAGGGTTGCTGACCGCTTTGTCTTTGTTTCTGTGTGAAGTCTCAATAGGTTAACCATTGTCAACAATTTACATGGCAAAGTTTCAATGTGTAAAAGTAACTAGAATCACCGCTGTCAGGCTCCAGGCACACAACCGTAGATTTCAGCCGTAATTACGGACCCATTCATTTCTATGGGCTACGGACACCTTTCCGTATTTTTACGAATGGACGCTTCCGTATTTTTAAGAGTCTATGGGAGCTTCCATAATTACTGACGGCTACAAATGTGCACCCGTATCCTTCTGCATTTACATAAGCGTTGCTAGGCGGCGCCAGGTTTTCAGATGTTTCATATAATTAGTGGTTTTCTTCGTTTTGCGGATGCACTACGGACCGTATATACAGACATTGTTCCATATATGCGTTTAATTTACGGATGACTATAAATGGCTACGAATTCGTATTTACGGATGGATGACACGGGGCCTTACCTTTACGGTTGTGTGCACGGGGCCTTACCCGGACTTGGCGCTCTAAGTACCTCCGCCTCTGTATGGGACTGTATTGCAATATTTTCTGCTAGAAGCAATGTTTTAAGAGACTAATACCTGCATCTGAGGGAACAAGGCACATTTTTGTTCATAGTTTTTTTTATTTTCTGCCTCCTTATGAAATGGTACATTATGGGCCCGCAGTCCTCTAGTATGGGTGCCTTATTGCGACTTCATATAACGCTGAACTTCGAGCTATACCACAGCCGTGTGCTTGAGGCCATAGCGCACGTTCACATGAACTGTTTATAGTTCGATCCTGTTCACACATAGCACACTTTTTTTAAATTCCCTGTCCCACTCATAGCCCGTCTTTCTTCCAGTGTGTTGCCATGAAGGTCACAATTTTGTTTTATTTTTTTTGTATTCCTCCTACTAGTTGATAATGAATGATCGCATGCTTCCATAAATATGTAATGTAGAGAATGGATTTTGTTATGTTTGTAAAGTACTTATTGTAGATGTGTGTTACAGGAATTTGTGGATAAGGAGAAAGCCATTGCAAAAGCCCTGGAAGAGTTGCGGGCGAACTTCTACTGTGAGTTGTGCGACAAGCAGTATCAGAAGCACCAAGAGTTCGACAACCACATAAACTCCTATGACCACGCGCACAAACAGGTGAGGAAAGTCGCACTTTATAAGGGAGTTGTTGACCGCGATCTTCCCTATAAGCATGCTCGCAGGGATCAGCTGAACATGCTTGTTTGTTTCTATACAGAGGTAAGTCACTGAGGTTTCTGGAGAGGGCATATACCCTGGCAATCTTCTTTGGAAACAATGGATGGGGCAAGTTGAAATCCAGTTGTCAAGCTGCCCTCACATCAGACTCAGACAAAATGTTTCACCAGCTTAAGTATCAGTCACTGACCAGTTCCCTTTTTTTTTTCTTTTTTTTAGATCAGTCAACATATTTGTATGAGGGCTTGTTTTTGCTGGACTTGTAGTTTTTAAGGGCACCATTTATTGTACCATCTAATGTACTGAAAAATAATTATTTGTGGGGTGCAATAGAAAAAAAAAGTGATTCCTCCATTGTTTTTTGGGTTTCGTTTTTACATTGTTTACCATGCGGTAAAAACAACATGTTAAGTACAGTTAGTTATGTCATGGTGTGGGAAGGGGTGCTTATTATTGACTTTTTACAGCAAATTATGATGATTTGGTAAGTTCCTTTTTAATGTGGATCACCACTATTGCAGAAAAACTCATCTTGTGACTACACTGCTTCCTTTCTATGAAATATCTAAACCTTCAGATCAGTTTAAAGAGGCTCTGTCACCAGATTTTGCAACCCCTATCTGCTATTGCAGCAGATAGGCGCTGCAATGTAGATTACAGTAACGTTTTTATTTTTAAAAAACAAGCATTTTTGGCCAAGTTATGACCATTTTTGTAATTATGCAAATGAGGCTTGCAAAAGTCCAAGTGGGCGTGTTTAAAGTAAAAGTCCAAGTGGGCGTGTATTATGTGCGTACATCGGGGCGTTTTTACTACTTTCACTAGCTGGGCGCTCTGAAGAGAAGTAACATCCTCTTCTCTTCAGAACGCCCAGCTTGTGACAGTGCAGATCTGTGACGTCACTCACAGGTCCTGCATCGTGACGGCCACATCGGCACCAGAGGCTACAGTTGATTCTGCAGCAGCATCAGCGTTTGCAGGTAAGTCGATCTTACCTGCAAACGCTGATGCTGCTGCAGAATCAACTGTAGCCTCTGGTGCCGATGTGGCCGTCACGATGCAGGACCTGTGAGAGACGTCACAGATCTGCACTGTCAGAAGCTGGGCGTTCTGAAGAGAAGTGGATGATACTTCTCTTCAGAGCGCCCAGCTAGTAAAAGTATTAAAAACGCCCCGATGTACGCACATAATACACGCCCACTTGGACTTTTACTTTTAAACACACCCACTTGGACTTTTGCAAGCCTCATTTGCATAACTACAAAAATGGTCATAACTTGGCCAAAAATGCTCGTTTTTTAAAAATAAAAACGTTACTGTAATCTACATTGCAGCGCCTATCTGCTGCAATAGCAGATAGGGGTTGCAAAATCTGGTGACAGAGCCTCTTTAAATAAAACAATAAAAACCCCAGCTTTCTTAGGCCACTTCAGGCGTGATGGAATTGTTGCGAATCAACACCGGAAATCAACATAAAATTACGGTGCGATGCTTTATAAATGAGGTTTTCTAAAACCCCATTCACATGTAGTATAAAAATCTGTGCAGATGTTAAAGCATGCTGCAGGTTCTCAGATCCGACGCTTGCCCTTGTGCACATGTCACCCTTTGCAACGTAGCCGACTCTGTACTATGCGCAATTTGCTACATTCTAAATTTACACTAAAATATCCCCGTGGGTTTTTCTTTTGTTTAAAGGAAATGTTACTTGTGATGCATCAGTTAGCACTAGTGTTTTTCATCGGCGATCGTGTACTAAAAGTTCTGTGGAGTCGCATGGTTACACCCAAATGGCCAAAGTGGTTGTGTAGCATCTTAGACCTGAAAAAAAAACCTGACTATTAATCAAATTAAAGCACCTTCTCGTTTTTTTGTCAGCTTTTCTATTGTAAGGCCCCATTCACACGGCCATAGATTGCGTCCATAATTACGGACCCATTCATTTCTGACACCTTACCATATATTTATGGGGATGTGTCTGCCCTAGACACCTTCCCTAAAAAATAGGACATTCCGTGCCAGCCGTGCCCGTAATCAGTGACCGTGATTACGAGCACGGTCATGTGCATGGGGCCTATGGTAAGGCACTAGCAGCAGAGTTATAGACAAATTAGATTCCTTTCCCTCCTTGTGGGATTTGTCGAGTCCTGCTATACCCCTACCAAAATTAAAAAAATAAATTATTATTACATTCACAATTCCCCCTAAAAGTCTTGATTTGTCATTTTTGACCGTCGTACAGACGAAATTCCATTTGTGCTGGGCACATCTTTCGTTTTTTTTCGTATTCCTGCATGGTGGTTGCAGTTTCCCAGAATAACTTGCGGACATCACAGCCAGATTAGTAGATAAGCCCTTGTCTGGAGATTAAACCTGGCTTTACATACCTAAATCTGTATACCAGGGGCCTCCAGGCTGCCTGAGGGATAGAACAAGAATTTCAGTATGAGGACTTCTAGCTGAGGAAAATGGCAAGCTGAGAGATTTACTTTCACTTTTTGCTGTGAATAAGAAGAAAATAATCCAGATTCCCCTCACACGAGCAGTATCTTGGATGAAACGTATATATATCATTAGAGATTAGCGCGTTATTGCAATATTTTGGATCCAGTCCCCCGCTGAAGTGGTCACATGCCGGAATACAAGTGTTGGCCTTACTCTATTTTATGTATGATTGTGTGACATTGTCCTCTACTCAAGTACTTTTTGTTCTTTGCTCATTTCTACTCGCAACATATTGCCGGTATTCCTATCTGTTGTCCAATACCTAACTGTATATGATTTCATGATGCAAATTTAGTCTACACCCCCCACCCCCTTTAGTACTTAAAGTTGCAATACATTAGTCTCCATTCAGCCGGATGGTTCCCCCAAAACACAGGACTGACCACAGTGTCTTCCCGGATCATACCTGGGACCACTGCAGTCGTCTTGCTTGCTTACCAGGAAATGTGTGCTCTTTTTAATGATGAAAAATCTCCTTACATATCATGTTTTCTACATGCAGAGATTGAAGGACCTCAAACAAAGAGAGTACGCCCGAAATGTTTCTTCTCGTTCACGTAAAGATGAGCGCAAGCAGGAAAAGGCTCTGCGACGTCTCCTTGAATTAGCAGAACAGAGGAAGCAGTCTGAAAGGTGAATGGATATGATTTAATTTATGCTAGAATGCAGGAAATATACATATAGATGTGTGTGTGTGTGTGTGTGTGTGTGTGTGTGTGTGTGTGTGTATATTAAATGTATTCAAGGGTGATGTCCAGGACTAGAAGGACTTTGCTGCTTCTCGTACAGATACAGCACCACTCCTATACAGGGGTTGTCTGGTATTGCTGCATAGCTCCATTAACTTGTTCGGGACTGAGGTTCAATACCACACATGAACTATGGACAGTTGTGCCGTATTAAGAAGAAAGCGGCCATGTTTTTCTAATCCTAGACAACCTCTTTTAGGGCTCTGATGGGTCATTTTAAATACAGCGACCATAATCTGAAGAGATGGTTTTCCTGCAGCTGCATAAGTAGCGTTTTGCATATAAGACCTCCCTTATTGCTTAATTTTCGATAAAACACCGCAAAACATTATTATGCTTTGAAAATCGTGAACATTTTTTAATGTCATTGTTGGTCATTGCCCCCCCTTATGCATGACTGTGTATCATATCCTGTTCATAAAATGTATAATATGTTATTGATTGTCGTTAAATAGGTATATATACAGCACACCATTACACGCATGCGTTTTATTTCTGTTTTTTCTTTTTAATCCATCCGTTCTAATAGTGCACCTGGCAGTGGTCCCATGTTCAAGACGACTACAGTTGCTGTCGACGAGGAAGCTGGGGAAGATGATGATGTGCCAGTTAGACAAGACAGTCCTAAACCTGTTCAGGAAGAGAAAGTGTCCCAAGCTGTCATCTGTGTTCCTATTCAACCCACCTCCCCAGCCATAGCTTTTGGTTTTAAAAGCACCCCTGGCCCATCCTCTCTTCAGAAAGTAGGTTTCTCCTTCTCATTTGCCAAAAAAACACCTTTGAAGTTAGAGCCCTTAGCCGCGGTCTTCAAGGATCTCAGCGAAGAGGTGGGTTTTACAGAGGAGGAAAAGGAAGAGGAGAAAACAACCGCTGATCTTGTATTCTCTGTAAAGTCAATAGAGGTGGAGAACAGCAAAGAGAATGAAAGTAAAGTGGAAGAAGAAGAAAGCCAAGAAGATAATGGTGCATCCCTGGCAAGCACTTTATCAAAACTGAAAAAGATGAAACGTGAAGAAAGGGGGACGCATGCCGGGGAACCAGAGTACTATCACTACATGCCCCCTGCTCACTGCAAGGTGAAACCGAATTTCCAGTTTTTGCTTTTCATGAGATCCACCGAGCAAACACAGATGGAGAATATCTCTCAGAAGAATGAGAAGATACCAGCTGTCATTACCAAGGCCAAGCCCGTCAAGCAGACTGAAAAGAAAAGTGACAAAAATACGGTTACTGATGGCAAGACTTCTGCGCCTCCACCAGTTGTGAGCAATGTTTCACCAGTATTACCCCAAGTTGACAAGAAAGACGATGCATTAGACAAAGAAACACCTAACCTGAAAAATGAAGAACCTCCCACACCTGCAAAAGAAATGCAGGAAAGGCCCAAGCACCCAACTGGTCCTTTTTTCCCAGTCCTGAGCAAGGATGAGAGCACAACGCTGCAGTGGCCCTCTGAGCTTCTGATATTCACTCAGGCAGAACCTTCCATCTCCTACAGCTGTAATCCATTATACTTTGACTTCAAACTTTCCAGAAACAGAGATGGAAAGGCCAAAAATGTGGATAAACCTAAAGAAGGTAGTAGAAAAGATAGTGCGACTGATGTGGATTCAAGAAAAGATCCGTATGTACCAGTTAAAAAGGAATGCGTCCCAGCGGTACATACTTGTGGAGCGCAACCTAAAGTTTCCACTGCTCCTTCTAGTGAAATAAAACCTGAATCCCTTGAAGAAGGGAGCAAAAGTGAAGCTACGCAAAAGTCCCACAAGCAGAAAAAAAAGAAAAAGCACAAGAAGAGTGGAAAGCGAAAACGGAAACACAAAGATGGAGAGGAGGGTACTGAACAAAAAACAAAGAAAAGGAAGAAGCATAAGCACAAGAAGTCAAAAGGTGCTTCCGGAACCGGGTTGAAGATAGAAGATATTGAGCAAAGTACCGCTCCTTCATTGGGAGGCCGCTCAAGAGACACCGCACCAGGGAAGCTGCCGACTAAAGAGAACAGTGTGGGGACTTCAAGCAATAAACAGGACCTTCGTACTTCCTCCAAAGAGCCAGAAAACAAAAAAGCTAAACCAGAGATCAAGCAATTGCTTCCTCCTCCTGCACAGTCAACATCTTCATCCTCTACCCACAGAAATACACCCACCAAGGCCAAAAAACGCCGAAGTAGTGCAGAGTATGATAGTGAGAACGAAGCCAGTAGGAAAAAATCGAGGTACAGTGATGAGTCTGCTAGTGACCGATCCAGAAGTCGATCGAGATCTGGAAAGCGACGGCGGTCTTACTCTTCCAGTTCTGGAGGGTCTTCAGATAGAAGCCGATATAGTCATGATCGGAGTTATTCAGAAAGTGACTACAGTGACTCTAGCAGTGGTTCAAGGAGGCGATCAAAGCGACGGTCACCAGGTTCAGATTCAGACTCCGCGGCTTCTAAGGGACATTCCACTAGACATAAGTACTCCTCCTCTGATTACAGCCGTAGTCGTTCTAGGAGCAGAAGTCGCTCAAGGAGAAGTAGAAGTCGAGGTAGAGGTAGATCTAGCAGTAGAAGCCGGAGTCGGAGCAAAAGGAGGAGCCGCAGCTTAACTGGTCACAGCTGGAAGCGCAGTCGTAGTTATAGTAGGAATCGGAGTACTAGTGTTCGCAGTCATTCTGGAAAAGGATCTCGTGGGAGGGAAAGTGTAGATAGTCGTAGAAATGCTAGACGGGACTTTAACCGCTCTAAGATTTATCGTTCACAGTCCCCGCGTTATTCTCGATCTAGTAGCCGAAGAGAGGGCACGCGAGGGTCCGATTCGCGAGGAGCAGGTAGCATGAACCTGCCCCGCATGAGCACTGAGAAAGATGTAGGCAGATGTTCCTTAACTGCAAAACAGCTCCTCGAAAAAATCCAGTCTCGACGTTTAGAGAAAGCAGCAAGCATAACAGATGGTGGCGACTCCAAGGCAGGATCAAAAGTGAAAGATCCACCTCAGGGATACTTTGGGCCAAAGTTGCCACCTATTCTTGGTAGTAAAACTCCTCAACTCCCATTAATAGGCAAACTGCCAGCAGGGTCCAAAGGCACAGCACCTCCGAAAATTGAGATGGAGTCAGTGGAGACTACAATTCTCATAGATGGTGAACAGGAGAAAGAAGTAAAGACCACCCCAGAGGTAGAAAATGTCCCCGTGTCTGAACCACCTGCATCTGTTGCGGTGCCACTTTCCCAAGAAGAACCCGTTTGCTTCCAGCCGCCTGCTGAAGAGTTTGGGGATGAAACTGCGCCTAACCCTTTGGGTAATGGAAGTCTTCCGTTTCCACCCCTCCATGGCAGAATGATGCCTCCACCGCCGGATTCAGATTTTTTGCATGCCCAACCGGTCACGGTTGATCCAAATTCTACTCCGCCAGATGGGGAAGATGAAGAATATGAAGAAGAGGAGGAAGGTTCATTAGCACCTCTGGAAAGCCAGCCCATAACTTTTACTCCAGAAGAAATGGAAAAATACAGCAAGCTACAGCAGGCAGCACAGCAGCATATACAACAGCAGCTTATGGCCAAGCAAGTTAAGAATTTCCCAGCTGGAGTTATCCCACAAGCTCTGCAACCTGTGACGCAAACCCTACAGCCTATACATATTCAGCACGCACCACCCCCGGTATCTGCTGCCTCCTTAACCTCTGTACAGCATGCCATCCTCCAGCATGCCGCAGCTGCAGCAGCTATTGGTATGCAACCTCATCCGCAAACTTTTTCACAGGTCCATCACATCCCTCAGCCACATTTGACTCCCATTTCCCTTTCCCACCTTACCCACTCTCTCATCCCAGGCCACCATGCAGCTTTCTTAGCTAGCCATCCCATACACATAATCCCTGCCTCTGCTCTACACCATCATGGGCCTCTAACCTTTCATCATGTTCCCCATGCGGCCCTTTACCCAACTCTGCTTGCTCCACGGCAGGCCTCCGCTGCAGCCACAGCTTTACACCTCCATCCTCTCCTTCATCCTATCTTCTCAGGCCAAGACCTGCAACACCCGCCTAGCCATGGGACTTGATATGATCTTAAAGCGCACACTTTTACCTGCCAGATTATGGCTGAATGGAAGGGGGTTCAAGCCTGCCCAGACACAACTGTAAAGAGGGGGCCCCGGCAGTTCTGAATGGAAGACCTTACCCAACACTACTGGGTCATTTCCATAACTCTGTCCCGGTTCTTCTGCGCTTCACCATATGGTCCAGTTTTTATTTTACCTTTTCTTGGAGATCTGGACCTGAGCTATAAACTAAATATTCAAATTGTATGAAAGAAAATTACACATGAAGGCGAACATTTCCTCTTTTATACCCTGCCCAAAATTCTGAATTATGATATCTGTATAATATCCACCCCATACCACCGGCAGAAATAAGACTGGCCTTTCCCCACATTTGGGGAACTTAAAGATGTCAACGTAACTAACGACAATGTGGACATCGCTCTGTCAACAATGGAGGTCTAGTACGACCTCTGCACTCTGTATAATAATTTTTTCTTGCTGTAGTTGTATAATAATCTAAAGGGCAAAACTATAGTTTTCAGCTTGTTTGCAAAAAATGTATTTCTGCTGCTGTGGCATGTATATTTTATTAGACTTCGTTTTTGTTTTTTTGCTGAGGTTTATGTATGATACAAATGTACAAAAAAGTAATAAAGAGAAAACCTTTCAGGATTGCAGAAATCATGTAATATTATAAGGTGTAATAAAAAGAACAAATGGTTTTGTGTTACGTACGTTGTGATATTTTCCATGAATATGTAATACTGGTGGTTAAGCCTCCATGATGTCTCTGAACCTAGGAAAGCTCATTTTTAGTGCATTTCTTGGGTTGGTATAAATGTGTAATTACTGACTTAGGACTCCTTTACAGATGCCTAGTTGTAGTTTTTCAATGGTCTTCGCTGGGTAATTGATCCCAGTCCTGTTTTTTGCCATAAGTAAAAAGTGTACTTGACCTACGATACCTGTTAATGAGCCAAAGTAACAAATTATTTTGTGAACACTGTATAAGACTTTTCTTATACTGATAAAGGTAGCTTTTTTTTTATATTTTGAGGTTTGGCTCCCTCCTTATCTAAAGGGCCAGTCGACTCTCCTGACCTCTATTTTAGTAAATAGTTTAATTCCCCATGAAATAGCAATTCTGGACCATCTTTCCTTGAAACCCTGCATTGAGCTGTCCCTCTGTTACTCCTCCTGGAAATCACTAAGTCCCTTTAGAGTGTCTCTAGACACTGTCCGCTTTGATGAAATTCCTAGTGCAAGTATTTACTGAAGCAGACGAGCTGACGGGTCCTCTTCACATAAACATATTATGTCTTATTTAGAGTTGCACCCTATATCTCAGACCATAGAGAATAATGGCACTTCATGGTGTTTGTCACGTTCCAGCCGAGTCGGAGAGTTGCGATCACGCGAATCTTCTTAAATTTAAAAGGGTCGGTACAGATATTCCTAATCTCTTTGTAGTAACAATTGAGCTATATGCATAGTCTGAATATAATATAGAACAGAACTGAGCTGAAGAAGTCTGAATAATCTCAATAACTTCTCAGCTTTACTAATGCATGAGTGCTCAATATTATTCTTATGCACAAGCCTTCAATGCAAATACCAAAGGCTGTAACGGCACAATGATATGTATTTTGATCGTGACTTCAAGTAGAAATCGACAATGCCGTCCATTACTGTACATTTTTTTAAAGGCTATGTACACCTTTTGACAGCTTATTTTTTTTAATTACAATTGTGCATCTCTGTGATTGGTGACTGTAATCTATCACATCAAAGTTATAAACAGGTGAGATCGGTAACCGCTCGTTCCGGAGTGTCAGTCATACCCGACCCGCTGACACTGAACCCGTCAGTCCTGCTGATCTGACATATACTGGATTCAGCGCAAGGTACAGCTGCTCCGTATACAGGAAGTAAAAATAAATTTTAATAAAATGTGTTTAGAAAATTAGAAACAATCACACTGATGCACAATTTAAAAAAAAAAAAACTGGCAAAGCGGTACATAACATTTTAAAGCCATCTAATATTTGTATAAGGGATATTGCTGCATCATTTTAGTAGGGCCGTATTTCTGTTGAAATGAAACAGGAGTGGATCCCATCAGAGAAGCTGGAAAATACTCGAATTGACTGAATACGGACTGAAAATACAGATGCATGAATGGTTCCTGTACGTGGTCATGTGGAAGATGTGAACAAGGATTACGGATACAGACATGGTATTTTTGACTAATAATACATCTGGCATTTGTATGATTAGCCTGTTTTTTTCTTCTGCTACGACTGTGGGGGAACCAAAAATTGTATATATTGATTTTTGAGAACAAGTGGGATAAAACGGGTTCACTAAGAGTCAAAGGGGTTTTCCTATCCGACGCAGGATATGTCATAAATGTCTGATCGATGCGTGTCCCGCACCGAACTCTAGAACAGGGCCCCCTAAACCCTGTTCTACTGCTCTGTGTTGTGGCTGAAGTGTGTTATTGCCGACCATGAAGAAGAAAACAGCATAGCTCGCTGAGCTGTGCTGTTTCCATAACTCCCATAGTAGTGAATGGCAGTTATGGAAACAGTATAGCGTGTGAGCTATGCTGTTTCCGTAACTACCATTCAGTTCTATGGGACTTACCGGAACAGCTTAGCTCAGCGAGCTGCGCTATTTCCGTAATTCATGGTCGTATATTACACGCTTCAGCCACTACACATAAGAACGGGGTTCAGTCTTATCTTATCTCTGAGACAACTCTGTATATTTTATTACACATAGGGTGGTCTTACACGGCCCGACGTGTGCCGTGTAAACAAGCACCGATCAACATTTCTTTCATGTCGGCAGCACGGCTCCCTTTTTACACACGGAGATGGGCTGCCAACAACGGTAACCGTTTCAGCATTTAAATCCATGCAATCAGCCGATGATCGGTCGTTCTGCTCGTTCTTCGGCAGACGGTTGCCCGGTTTACACAGGGCAATGAGCGTTCTGTGAATGCTCGTTTGCCCGGTAATTGCCTGTGTAAAAGGGCTGATAGTCTGGAAGCGGATCTCTCTAGCTGTTGTGAAACTATAACTCCCAGCATGCCCTGACAGTTGTAGTTTCATAACTGGAGAGATACAGGTTGGAGACTAATTACTGTTGTTGCACCAAAAATTGGCTTAAATTACGCTTTTTTATTTTTTGGGCGCAAAACAATTTTACACATTTTTATGATTGATTTGCGCTAAAAATGACATGTTTGTGCCTTCACTTTCTAGTGTCTAGAAAAAGGCTTTAAACACGCTGACGTGTGCCATAAACTAAGCCTACCAAGAGGGTATAAGGTAGAGGAAAGTGTCTAACATGTCTAGCAAAATTTTCTGCATCCACCACTTTGGCGCAACTTCTGAATGCCTCGTCTAAATTTACGCTTTCTAAATGTTAGACACATTAGTTAATCTGCCCCATTGTATTGAACAGAATTACCCCCTATTATGTTGACCTAACACATTAGTTAATGTCTGGTTTTACCAATAGATTTATGAAATAATTCTATGGGGGTGAAACAAGATAATCTGGCATAAGTGTATCTCAAATTTCCGGAGTTTTGCGGCAGATTTTAACTTGTCAGCAGAGTTTGTAGAGGTTTTTCTTTTTTTTCACTTTCGGCTTTTTTGTTTGTGGCCGTTAAATCGAATGCAAAAAAACGCTCCCAACGAGCGCCGCAGGTTTTTTCTGCCTCCCATTGATCTCGATGGGAGGTCAGAGGCAGAAATCACTCAAAAAAAAGAGCATGCGTTTTTGTTTTTTTGGGGGGTTTTTAGCGAGCGACCAGGAAGAAAAAAAGCCTCTCTTCCGTTAAAATCAATGTGCGAATTGGGCCGTTTTCTGGCACTGATTCCGATGCGGTTTCAGCGTCAAAATCGTCTCCACAAAACTCCCTGTGAACGGATCCTAAATCTGCTGAGTGGAAGGACCTGTAATAAACATAAGGCTCAAATACATTAAAATGTACCAACTTTTAACCTATGGTTGCGTTCTTCATCGCCGCACTGACACTGCACAAGCGATCATATTCTGACCATGACAACATTTTTGATTTTTAACTAAGTTACTTGTGATTCTTTAAGGTTTACACGATTAGGTTTTTCAATGGTCTAGATCTGATTAAGAAGTTGAGACTACGAAAGATTCAAGTGGACAGGTGTCCGTACTATATACAATTTGCACATTTAAGGTTTCATTTTTTTCTATCATGGTAAATTCAGCAAACCGTAATCATGCATTATATAGCGGAACTGTCATTTTAGCTTTTTTCCCTGCAGAAGTTATTCGAAAAGCGATGCTCAAACTTTTCATAACACTGCGTATCTGTATTACATTTTTCTAGCTGTTGACATTTTTACAGGTTTGGCTACATTCAAATTCTTCTGAGCCCAGGTAAACTTGCTGGTTTAGGCCCCATTCACACTACCATAATTTTCATACGTAATCTGTAATGACGCATGCATTCATTTCTTTTGGCCACGGACATCTTTTCATATGTTTACGGATGTGTGTCCGGGCCTAGAAAGGATCTGCAAAATATAGAACAAGTCTTATTCTTGTAAGCAATTGCGTCATGGATTGGCCCGTAAGTCTATGGGCGCTGCCACAATTTGGGACGGCTACAGATGTGTAGCTGTCGGATCCGTATTTGCGTACAGTAAAAACTGTACGCATCACGGTCGTGTGCATGAGGCCTAATATTGTGCACTTAAATGTTCATAGGTAACTAAATACTAGTGGATCAAAGAAGAGGGGGTCGAAAGAAAGCGCTACTTCTCTTCCCTTCTTTCCTCTTCTGGGAGCCATTGCCATTTTTGGTAATCCTATAAAAAGATGGTGGGAGTGGGTGTTCTTCCAATGATAGTGAGATCTGAGCCTCCGTGGTGGGAAAGCACAGGAACTTGTGAGCTCTTATCTAGAACACAAGCTGCTCAGACCACATTGCACTATGACACATTAAGCAGCTATATAAAACACTTTTAAATTACGCAAATTCTTTCTTTGTGAAGGGTTTATATGGCAAAGTTATTGCTTTTGGTCTTTACAATTTTTTAAAATGATGGTGAAAAAAAACAGACTTTAAAATGGGTTCTCTGCTAATAAAGGGATTAACACAACAAACCCTGTTTAGGTTTCGCTTCTAAAATCTCCTGACCGTTATCTTCTATCATGAGGGATTTAGTGACAGGCCATGTAATACATTGTCCTCTAGAGCAAGAACCGCACTGGCTAAATGAGCGGGTCCGGAGTGGGTGAAGCCCTCTCCTACATGATGGTCATAGGCCCTTCTAGGGAATATGGACTGAGGTTATCTGCTGGGGTTTTTTTTTGCGCCAATATTGCAGCTTATAGGAGTACAGGTTTTAAATTAAAAGGGTCCTAATCAGGCTTCACGCTTGTGTTTAAAAGCTGATCGAACTCTGCATTGTCATTCCTCTGTTATTCCTCCTTGAAATATATGAATAAATTGACAAACTGGGTGTTACCATTCCTCTTGTCAAATGGGTGTGTGTCTACACAGTCTCACTGTCAGCAGTGGTTGGACAATGTCAGTCTGGGTAGGGACACCCAGCAACTGGTAACACGCAATTGTAAGTTTATTCAGAAATTTCTAGGAGGAATAACAGAGGAACGGCACAACGTATGAATTGTAAGAAAAGATGCTCCAGAATTATTTCACAGGGAATACAATTATTTACAAAATAACACATAGATTTGTGATTGAAGAGTTGTGTCCACTGACAGAGAGCGGAAAGCTGTGCAAGGTAGGGGGCTCTCCATAGAAAACCTCTGCCCACAACCTTTGTTACATTGACATTTTCCTTAATAATTACTACTAGATGGTACTAGATTTCCATCCTTAAAGCCTGTAGTCAAGACTGGGACAAGGAGTAGGACTAGGGTGCAATTGTCACCCCGCCTAGGTGGCGCTGTGACATGATGTGGGCACTATTATGGGGGCCACATTTAGGATTATTTGACTTGGTCTACCATAGTCAAATGTTCTCAAACAAAGTTGTAGTTGTATGAAGCTTTGTTACTTTGTAAATGTCAAACTTTGCTTGCATATGTTCTGTCTAATGAACGGTCCCTCGCGCTGCCTTGTGGTCCTGTTCACACCAAACTATTAATAACCATAATCATCTATTGCCTCATAGCATACAGCACTGGCCCCAAGTGATAAAGACAGATCTTTCCTGCTCAAATTAGCAGAAGAATGTTTCTCTAGTTACGAAGGGAATGAAGTAGATACCAGGTCCAGCGCATCCCAAGCCAGTGCACTTCACTGCTTCCTTTCTTGGGTCGAATTAAAAATCTAATTTCCGTACATCGAGAAGTCGCTCATCGGGCAAATTCATTAGAAACCAGGCATGTTTATGGTCTGTGAGGGAGCCTGAATCCAGAGAAAACTATGGGAGAATATGGGAACGCCGTGAAGTTTTTATATTGTTCAGGTTCTGCACCAGGAGAAGGAAGTCACACGTTACATAACCAGACTTTTTTTTTTTATTTTTATTTTTTTCAATTTGGTTTTGAGTGAATTGCATTGGACCTCTATAGGCAGACTAAATGACACTTCAATGTCAGTGAATAAACATTGGGTTTATTTTCAGTTGTCAGGAAAGGTTTTGCTACTTCTGTCTGATTGGATCTGCTTACGGTTTTGATAAAAAATACAATGATGTGACAAGGTTTGTGTGAATGTGTCTTAAAGGATGAATGTAGTATGCAAAAAAACTTTCTGAACGTCTTCCCATAATCAATATTTATTATCTATCCACAGGGTAGCTGATAAATATCTGATCAGTGGGGGTGCGACCGTTAGGACTCCCACCGATCATGAGAACGGTCTGACCAGGCCCTTCCTGAGAGCCCCATATGAATGGAGTGGTGCTGCGCACACTGGGCCACCGCTTCATTCATTTCTACGGGGCTGTCGTGCGATATCTTTGGCAGCACCATAGAAGTTAAATGAACGGTGGCGGAGCATGCACAGTACCGCTCCATTTATTTGGGGCTCTCAGGAACGGCAAGTTAAGGCTGTGATCGGTGGGAGTCCCAGCAGTCGGACATTTACCAATCCGATATTTTTTACTCCTCTTGTGGATAGGTGATAGATATTATGGAAAAGCCCCTTAAGGCTGTGTTCATATCAGCGTTGTCTTTCCGTTGAGGGGTTCCTTCGGAGCTTTCCGTCGGGGAACCCCTTAACGGCAAGGCAAACGGAAATCTTTGCTTCCGTTTGTATCACCATTGAGATCAATGGTGATGGAATCTTTGCTTATGGTTTGTTTGTCACCGTTATGAAAGGTTTTGACGGAATCAATAGCGCAGTCGAGGGAACCCCTTAACGGAAAGGCCATGCTGATGTGAACAGGCCCTTAAAATATTTTTGTGATTATGTATACATTTATATATTTTCCAAAAGGGTGTGATCTTCTTAGTAGAGGAAGTCGTGGTGAAACAAATGCTTGAGATAGAGATAAGATGTGTAAGACATGAAGGAATTTAGTAGCAGACACATTTGTAGATGAGGGTTGAGCAGAGGGCATGAAGCAGTTCTAGAACGTGGATGTTGGGGCAGCTCTAGTGGTATTGGTAGTATAATATAGTAGGTCAATACGACATAGTGTCTGAAGAGGTTTTTAATCAGAGACTTCCAGAGTAAGTTTATTTTGGTAATTAGAGCAGAGCTAGAAAGATAGGAAAAACTATTTTTCATATTTTCTTGCAGATCTGGTTAACCTCTTAACACCATGTTGTTGCCCCTGCTGCCTCTGCTCTTCCTCTATACTTATGCTTTAAACTTGGAGACCCAGAATCCCAAAACCTTCTCTGGAACCAAAGGCAGCTACTTTGGATTTTCCTTCGACGTCTATGAGCCTGGAGATAATGGGTAGGTAATCTGGAGCGACAAATGTCTTCTGTGGTGGAAATCAACAGGTGCTTTGATGTTGTAGCCCCATGATGTACCTTTTCCAATGTTCCCTGTTTTTGGATTATCTTTTGTAAAATAATCTTAAAGGGGTTGTCCGGTTTTAGCAAATTTTAATGTTATTTTTTGTATAATGAAAAGTTGACAAAATATGAAAATTTTTATATAAAATGTCTGTATTAAGTGCTCACGGTTCTTAAGATCTCTGCTGTTGGTTTTTAGTATAAACATTCATTGTTTACTTCCAGTAGATACAAATCTGTCCGTGGTCATGTGATGAAGACACATTATTCTAAATTGTAATTAAAGGGATATGCTTGTTTAAAGCAAATCTTCATTATTTAAAAATTGCTAAAACAAAAATGACCATGGACAGAATTTTCTCTACTGGAAGTAAACAATGAAGGTTCCTACTGAATAACAACAAGCCGAAATCTTTAACCCCTTCCCCCTGCTTGCATTCTGGGCCCTAATGACCGAGCAATTTTTTTTTTAGTTTTTCCATCGTCACATTCGAAGAGCTATAACTTTTTCCATTTTCACGTGGACATGGCTGTATGAGGACTTTTTTTTTGCGGGATGAGTTGGATGGCACCGTTTTGGGATATGTAGAATTTTTTTAACAACTTTTTGGGGGGATATAAAAAAAACAAGCAATTTAGCCATTGTGCATTTTACATTTACGCCGATTACCCTGCGGCGTAAATAACATGCTACCTTTATTCTATGGGTCGGTACGATTACGGCGATACCAAATATGCATAGTTTTTTTTTATGTTTCACTACTTTTGCAGAATAAAAACACTTTTGAACTAAAATTATTTTTTTGCATCGCCGCTTTCCAAGAGCCATAATTTTTTTGTCTGTCGCCATATGAGGACTTGTTTTTTGCTGGATGTCATTGCTACCATTTTGGGGTACATGGGACTTATTGATTAACCTTTTATTATCATTATTTTGGGGGGAAATGGGAAAAAATTAGCAATTTTGGCGGGTTTTTTTGCGGTTTTTTTCCGGGCTTCACCTTGCGGTTTAATATGATCACTCTTTTTTTGGGTCATTACAATTGCGGGGATACCATATATGTGTAGTTTTTATTTTATTATGACACTTTTACTAAATAAAACCATTTTTTATGGCAAAAAATATATATATTTTTTAATGTGTACCTTATTCATTTTTATTTCACATTAATTATTTTTTCAGTCTCATTAGGAGACTTCACTCTGCGATCTTTAGATCGCAGATATAATGCTTTGGTATGCTTTGTATACCAGAGCATTATTGCCTTTCAGTAAAGAACGGACACGCATCTATTAGGACACCGATGGGGGACAGAGGGAGATCACTCCCTCTGTAAACAACTCAAATGCAGTGGTCGCTAATGACCGCGGCATTTGAAGGGTTAAATGGCCGCACTTGAAGTAAACTTCGAAAGCTACCGTTGGAGCTGGAGCCCGGCTGTCATCAGACAGCCGAGCCCCGGCTCCAGCCTGCACGGGAGACCTGTGCAGGACGTTGATTGGACCACCGTGACAAGGCGGCAGCCTAGAATAAAGCCCATTAATGACCGCTGTGAAAAGGCGTATCGGTGGTCTTTGAGGGGTTAAAACCGTGAGGACTACAGAAAGTATATTAGAAAATTGTGTAACTTTCTCATTACAAATTTTTTTTAGAAAAAGTTATAAAAGTTTCCAATATACTGTCTTTATCAATTCCTCATACATCTCTGCTTGCTGTCATTAAGGAACCTTTGTTTACTCTTCGTTGAAAAAAATTCTGTCCTGGTCACGTGATGGACACACATATGCTCGTCTCATTACAGCTCTGGTAACTGTACTGTAACAAACTGTGCAGCTGTGTGTCCATCACATGACCAGGACAGATTTTATTCAACTAAAAGTAAACTATGAAGGTTCCTATTGAATAACTGCAAGCAGAGATTTTGAAAACTAAGAAATTTCTTACAGAAAGTATTTTGGAAAAATGTGAAAAACATCCCCCACCCCCCCTGAACCGGTAATCCTTTTTAAATGAATAGCTGTCATAATTTGTAATGTGAAAGGCTGGGGTCTGCCTGTAGCTGTTCTATCATTTGAAATTTTTGCCGAATTGGTGCCAGATTGTCAAATATTATGGATTATTGGACAGTCCTAGAAAAGTAAATCAATCTTAACTCTAATAGTAGATAATCATTAGGATAAAAAACTTTTAAAGTTAAATTTTAACACTCCATAAACTACTAGTACTTAGGTTTTTAAGGAATTCCTTATTCGTGCCCCTGCTCGCCTTTCGATTCAGTTTTTGTAAACTCCTCATTATAATGCATCTTTTTATAGTAAACCAGTGGCAGAATATCAAACATTCTGGATGATTAGATGTCACATTATTGGATGTCACTGTATTTTACTAATGCTCAAAAGTTCATAATTACTAAAAATAAAATGTCTATTAAACAGATATAGAAGTTTGTGCCTCAGAATTCAAGATCACTAGCAAAGTAATTTTACCGCTAGCTACACTCTCGTTCCTCATGCAGAGATATAATCACTACTGTCTCTTTTTTTGGTTTTCCCCCCTCAGGTTGAGCATTGTTGTAGGTGCTCCAAGATCTAACACATCTCAGCCCGGTGTCACTAGCGGTGGAGCGGTCTTCCTATGTCCATGGCAGTCTGGCAGCAATGATTGCTCCATCATTCCATTTGACCAAACAGGTACAGTAATACCATGGAGGTGGTAAAATATAATCTGCCCAATGTGGAAGACCATGATGAAGTAGGTGAGAGGTCTGTCTTGGTGGAATTATTGCCAACCTCCCCTTTGCCACATCAGTATAACAGCAGTGCCATTAGTGACATGATGTGATAGTTTGGTGGCACTAGTACATATTTTGCAGCCAGACCCATCAGCTTCATGTTGTTTCTCTGGTTTACTTTCTATTCAGACACAATATGAATATAATATACTGTGTTTTGATAGCTAGGTGCCATGTGCAAATATCTCACCTTGTGAAAGGAGCAAACGAGCGTCTATCCACGAGCTGTCTCGTTGATGGGCGTTTTTGTTTTTTTTTACGGCCCATATTGGTTGATGTAAAAGGACCCTTAGTCATCTGCCTGAAGCTGACCATATAAAATCTGTTTTATGTCTAGCTGGACGTGAGATTTGTTGGCCGATCATGCAATTTCAATGAGATCCATCAACAATCTCTTGGCTATTGGGACAGCTCGCATTCCATCCTGACCATTCCCATTGTTTTCTACTGAGATAAGCTACGCCCGGTGTTGTCTGGTAGCTACTGATCTCCCACCTACTGGACAACCATTTCATGGCCGTGGTCAGTTTAAGGCATACGACAGAGCCACGTGCAGGAGGATCCACGGCGGCACGCAGTCCCTACGGCTCTGCAATGCTTTTAGGCGAGAATAATTCATGGGTGCCCTATTACTGCCCCCTAAAACTTGGGGGTTGTACGGAGCAGTGATAACGCTATGTTCATGAAGTCTGTCCGCTATCCTTATAATTTTATTTCTGTTTCCTGAACTCCCAGCTCACATTACTGTCTATTCCATAGGTGACATATATGACACTACGAATCAGGTAGTACAGGTTTTTAAGTCTGACCAGTGGCTCGGAGCAACAGTAAGAACCTGGAAGACCAACATTGTGGTATGAGTGCATATTATATACTATATACTAGCTAGGTTCTAGACTTGCTTTCAGTTAAAAGTTATGCTCATCTTATTTATACGTCGGATAAACTGGAGATGCTGAATGCCTGATGCTGGATTGATGTCCCAAAAAAGCTTAGGCTATGTTCACATCTGCGTCGACTACGCTATTGATTCTGTCAAAACGTCGGAACCCTTGCACAACGGAGACGAATGGAAACCATGGGCACCGGATCCGTCACCATTGAAATCAATGTTGTTGGAAACGGAACGGAGTCCTGACGCAGATGTGAACGAAGCCTTATATGCGTGCTACATGGCATTATTAGCATTGCGGAATTAACTACATAGGAAAACTAGGCAGCACTCTTGTCACCATTAAAATATATTATAATATGTATGTACTTTTTTTTTTAGTGCGGTTACTTGGACTATATCAGGCAACCATCTTTCTTAAGAAATGTAATAGAAAAAGATTTGGAGTAATAGGACATAACTATTAGAGGCACATTCGAATATATGGGGTTGTTTACCGCAAGAAACATGGGTAAAAAAAAAAACGTGGAATTGGACATCCTGGAAATTCCATTAGAAAAAAGGGACTTCTTCTTTTCCAGTCTCCACTCTTGTCCTTAGGCTGTGTTAAGTACTGCAGTCCATTCCTATTCAAGTAGACCCATTTTTCTAATCCTAAACAACTCCTTTAAAGAGGTTCTGTCACCAGATTATAAGTGACCGGTCTCCTACATAATCTGATCGGCGCTGTAATGTAGATAAAAGCAGTGGTTTTTATTTTGAAAAACAATCATTTTTGAGCAATTTTAGATTTATGCTAATGAGTTTCTTAATAGAAAACTGGGCGTGTTTTTACTTTTTACCAACTGGGTGTTGTACAGAGGAGTGTATGAGGCTGACCAATCAGTGACCAATCGGCGTCATACACTTCTTTGGAACAATGAGACGTGTATGACACTGGGCACTGATTGGTCAGTCATACACTCCTCTCCACAACGCCCAGTTGGTAAAAAAGTAAAACACGCCCAGTTGTCAATTAATAAACGAATTAGCATAAATTTAATATTGCTCATAACTTTCTCAAAAATGAACGTTTTTGAAAATAAAAAACACTTCTCTACATTACAGCACCGATCAGATTATGTAGGAGATGGGGCACTTATATGGTGACAGAGACACTCTAAATGGGGTTTCGCCACCATTAACAATGATGGCATCTATGCATGTAAATCCAGTCTGTGTGTGATGGGTTAAATGTGTGTATGGCTTGTTTCTCAAGATATTCATTTTCTGCTTGCAGGCTTGCGCTCCTTTGCAGCATTTTACTTTCCAGATTGCTACAGATAGATTTAATCAATCTGGGAAAACTCCCACTGGGGCCTGTTACTTGACTACAGATTTGAAGAACAGCTATGAATTTGCTCCATGTCGAGTGCGCAGCGTAGAGCATACCTACGCTCTAACCAAGTATGGTACGACTACTATGTACAAGAAAATTCTGCCTATCACGTGTTTTAGCAGCAGCTTGTCCTTGTGGCAGTTTTAGCAAAGTATTGTAACTCAAATTAAAGGTTAAATCTAAAATATATAAATGAGTAACTTTGCAAATACTTTGCTTTTATTGTTTTTGTGCGGAGTTACTTCTAGAGCTTCTCTGCATTTATATAGAGCTGCTTTGAATATTCTGCTCGTTGCCCATAGAAACAGACAGCGGTTTGTCTCCACTCTGTTGTCAGATGTGTAACTTGTAGCTGGCATCTGAACTCCCATAATACACTGCACTAAATACAATTCTGTATTTAAAAGAAAACGTCACGAAGCTCAAGATCAAAGTTTTTCCAAATTATAGAGGATATTTTTCATAGACCAATAACTTGGGTGGCACTGCCTTTTATTAGAATAGAGTACAATATATAATTCTACAAATACATTGTACATTTATAGCTTTAATTCTTTGTCGCAATAATCAGGTGCCTTTACATGCTATAACTGGCTATTCTGACCAATAGATATTCCTATCTAACAAGTTTGACACCATCTGCAGATGGTTAGCGAGAACTGCATAACAAAAATTATATACTGTATAATAAGAAAACGTGCACTAATATATACCTTGTCCTGTCATTACACAGGGAATGACAAACGTGACTGTGAGCTTGGATTTAGCGCAGAAATAAACAAGGTGAGTTATCGTGCATAACCTGGGACTACATTAAATCAAGCTGCTTGGTGTGTGTGTGTATATATATATGTGTGTGTGTGTATGTATGTATGTGTGTGTGTATATATATATATATATATATATATTTATGTATATATACATACACACACACCAAGCAGCTTGATTTCATGTTACAAAGTACGAAATTGTTACAATCGTAGACCAGGTCCATTTTGTATCGCCGAGGCCGATTTGTAATAATACGTAATTTAAAGTCACGCACATGGACCCACACACATTTAGGATTTTACCCGTGCAGTACATTCTGGGTAATGCTAACACCGGCGGTAGCCGATAATGAAGACGAAAACTTTAAAGTTAAATATCTCTGAGAAAACAATCCCATCTCGAAATCGATTGCGGCATTGTTTTCGTATTGAAAAGTTCTTTCAAATGAGCTCCCACTCAACCCCCCCCCCTGTGCCGTTTAATAATTTGCTAAACCCGCCCACCCCACCGCCCCCAGGGAGTTGGGAGTGTTTTTTTTGGCGTTAACTGGTAGATTTTATGACCCCATTAAATCCCACCAATTTTAACCCTCTACCTCGAGCCGTTCAAAAGTTATGAGGGTGTTCCGGAACTTTTGGTGGTATATACAGCAGACAAAAAATGGCGACCGCACACTGCCACACCTAAACCTAACCTAAAACCACTAAATATAAATAAATATGCATGTATATATGTATGTATCTAATATTAATGTGTTTCTATTATTCAGTTTCCCCATTACACTGTGTTATACCTAATGCAAGGTTTGTGACGGGGATTATCTGTCTGTCCATGACATTGGGATCCTCTGGCCAGGGATTCGGTCTCTGGTGTTCTATGAGTCCCCGTGTCATGCTCCTCATTCTCAGGCTCCGCACTAGGCATAATACAGTGCATCAGTTTTGCCTGTAGTGCTCATTCTCCATACTGTCTTGATTTCCACATTTTTTTTCCAGTGCACTTGAGACTACAGTGAAATCTCTTTGAGACGACCACCCAAAATGGTCTTCTAGAGGGGCAGACGTCTCAAGGAAGAGGACCAATATGCAATAGGTTTTAAGGGATTTGTAAATCCGCCACAGAAAAATCTGGTCCAGATGGGAGGTCTTTTGGAGAGGTTTCACTAAATAAATAAAAAAGTACTCCTGAATGCTCTTTTGACCATTTGTGATCTGTCAAGGGACACAGCAGCAAGTGTGCATTTTCTCTACAGTTCTCATTGACCACAATGGGCTGACGTAGAAGCTGGTTAGGACCACATTAGTAGTTGACTTATTTTTGTAGTAAATCGTTATGACATATTCACCATAAGGATCCTGGTTTCTCTTCTGCAGGACGGGACACTGTTGGCAGGAGCACCAGCTGGCTACTATTTTGATGGTAAGTTGATTTTATTTGCCTCCTAATTTCTGTTTTCTCAATAAAAAAAAACAACTTTAGGCCCCATTCACATCACGTATAGGCCTTCCGTCAGAGGTAAATGTTGGGAATACCCCCAATGTTTTACCTTCGACTAAAGACCTAAACATTCCCCACTGTATGGCATACAGTGGGATAGGTCGCCCAGGCACCGACACTGTGAAAAAACCTGAACTCATTGTCCATATACGGGCAGTGACATCAGGAGCTTCCCCAGGGCCGGAGTAGGGACTAGCACTCTTACCAGGGACTCCGGTGCTGTGGAAGCTCCTAATGTTACTCTCCGTATCTGAACAGTGACATCAGGAGTTTCCTATCACTGGAGTTCCCGAGCAGAGTTTCAGCTAGCATTCTGTTCGGGGACTCCAGCACTGCTCCTGACGTATGGACAGTGATATCGCTAGCTCCCTGAGGTATATTTTTAACGTATACCTGCGATTGATGCCATACAGTGGCTCCTATGTTAAAAAATGTATACCTGTGTAGTATACATTTATTTTATTTTTTTGTGGGATCCCTCAGGATGGAATAGTCTAGTCTTTTATGCTATGCCATCATTTAAAAAAAAGGTTTACCAGCCCAACAAAGGCCAAGATATAGGGATACTGGAGCCCTATGAACACGTTTATCGTGTATTTCCAGAGCTTTCTCGACATACACGATAAACGTAGGGCAATAACATGATATGAATGGGGACCTCTATAGAAGATTGCCGTGTAAATTTTATAGGCACATTCCACTAATGGAACTAAGGAATTAGTGGGTCCGACTTCCAGCTAGTACGAAGTATAGCGTTGCAAGTAAAGTGCCATGCATACTTTGTCTCATATAGACACTGCTCGTTTTTTTTCTGGTCATATGGACAGCCATTAACTATAATGGGTCCTGGAAAATGTGGAGCCAATAGGAGAAGTAACTCGGTGGTTTCCTAGCGAATCTATGACTTAAGTGGCTGACATAAAGATAATTTATCACCTATCTGCAGGATAGGTGATAATTACCTAATCGGTGGGAGTCTAACTGGGGCTACCTCTGGCAGCCCTATAGAAAGTGAATAAAGCAGTGGCCAAGCAATACCAATCAATTCACCTGGAGCACACCAGGAACCCCTGTTTTCTGGATCGATGGGCTCCCAGAGGTTAGACCCCCACCGATCAGACATTTATCACCTACCCTGTGGATAAGTGATCTTTATGAGAAAACGCCTTTAAGCTAGGTTTACACGGGCAGATATTTGCCCTTAACAAACGCCAATAATTACAGGTCTATCGGCGTTCGTTTCAAGGCCTTTTACATGGGCCAATGTAAACTATTGAGACAAACGATTGTTGGGCCCCATACAGTTTACATAATATCGGCAGCACATTCCCTATTAACACTGAGAGCTTTGCTACTGACAACAATGATTTTCAGGGCAGCATAATAGTTTAAATCAGCAGACAAAAACTTTGTCCCCATGCCCAGTGTCATAGTTTGGGTCTGTCTATGAGCAGCTCCCATTCCGGTGGCCTCGAGCCATCCATGTATTATAATGAACTGCCATCTAATTGAATGGCCTCCATGTAATACTACCTCTCCCCTGCAGTGGCTGCAGTTTACCCTGGCAAAAATTAAACCTTTACGTGGGACTGCTGAGCCCAACGGTGATCATCTGATTGCCACGGCATCTCCGTTCTGAAAGGAGAGGTCTCTAATGGGACAACCTCTTTAAGAACTGCCAATTTCTTTTTAAAACGTTTTTAGTTTTGTATTAGTAACTCCTTTTCTGTTGTTTGATTTTCTAGGACTATACATGACTGTGCCCCTATCCTTTATTCAGACTGCTCCCAAAGGCACTCTCCGAAAATTTCCTGGTCTGTACACATCACCTGAGTTTGCGGTTTCAGTTGACGCATATCAAGGTACATAGCCTTCTCTACAATCTTTGTTTCCAGGATCCCCCCAAAAAAGTACAGTAAATTATACCAGGCTGTATTATCCTGAAATGAATTTATTAACCTACTGGAAAAACCTAAAAGAAAATGGCAGCCTAGTTGTTTGAGCTTTTCAGGGGCAATCACTGGAAGATTTTCCAAAATTCTTGAATCTGTGCCTACATGGGCCAGGAAGAGGCTTCTCAAAGAAACACTGTCAAAACATGGAGCGGTGTATGACCCAGGGATTCATAGACGACTAAAAAGAGAATCCCTGTGTCATGCTCCGCCCCCTCAGGCGCAGCGCGCTGTATAAGTATTCACCTGGGGTGTTCCTTTTAAACGTTGAAGATCCCTCTTCAAAGGACTTAGGTTTTTCAATCAGTCAGTATGCTTTACATATATTGCTCTGCACACTGTATTGAGTATTGCACAAAAATCACCAATAAATGTGAAGCCCCTTTCCCATTACATTCAGACGATTCACTCTCCTATACACCTTTATTTACCAATAGGAAGATCGAATCTCGACACGAGGAAATATTAGGGATTTTTTTCCCCCTCTCCTATTTACATCCAATTTTTCACTTTATAAAAAAAGATGCACGCAAGTGGGGGTCTTCTGAACATGATGAGCAAGAGGCCTTAGGCTACACGATGAGTTTGGCGGCAGCCAAAGCTCGCTGTGTGCCCCTGTGTGTATCGCACTTAATAAAAGTCAATGTGGCCGTGTTGAAACTTGTGGGTTGCCGCGACACAACAATGGCAAGAAAAACCAAATCTGCTGGATGTCCGGCAACACGACCCCATTGGCTTTCATTACGTGGGATGTATGCACGGGCACACAGCGATCTTTGGCCGCGACACCAGTGTCGCGGTCAAAGTCGCCGTGTCGCCCTAGCCTTATTCCTTGATTTAATATTGGTTTCTGAGGAAGCTAGTAGACATCCAATATAGCGGCTATACAGCTCTCATGCATTCTCACCAAGCTTTTCCAGACCCCTGGCAAGTTATGCAGTGGTATATACCAAACTCTCTTAGTGCTACTTAACTAGAGGCTTGCCATTTAGGAATCCTGCAAACCTGGATGACCACCCTTGTGGGTGCCATAATGGTTTCCATGTTGTTTTTGTCCCCAACTGCGGAAACTCATGTGCAGCCATGTTATATAACATACATGGACTGTAACGAAATCTGCAGTAATTCGGGTGGTAGGATTTCCTTCATTGTATTGGTGTAACTGGTGGTCAAACTGGATATTTACCCTGATGGTCAACTATTGGATTAAGCAGGATTTTGGTGTGTAGATCTAAAGCTTGGCCTTAAAAGTTTGATTTTTTGTTGGAAAATGCCACTAATTTTGAATTGGAAGCTTCCTTAATAGTATAAGGGCACAACCCTGCAACGAACTATTGACACGCTTCGTAAGTCTGTGTAATGGATTAATGGTTGTTCACAAACCTTGAATTCCTGCTGCTGATGGGTGGCTGAACTCGGGGTTTTGCTATTGTGCCCAAATCTTGCAGTTTGTGGGTCAACATATCCAGTCAGTTATGTGATATTTTTTTTCTTTTTTACTATCCTCCTCTAATTTTAGGTTTTTCAGTGACTTACGGTGAATTTTCATATGACGACAAACCAGGTACTGTAGTAAAGCCCCATCAATGGACTGAACTACAAATGGAGACCGCTGTTTAATATCCTGAATTACTGTGTTCCAATTAGCTGAAAACCTGTAGCCTCAATAATAAAAAGACTGCCTGTCTTTATATTCATGAGGTACTAAGTATGGCTCGTCCTTCATAATGAATCCCTCCAATCCGTTCTGAAATTTAACTGAGGCAGCCTGGAAGCCATTGGTATAATGATCCGGTATACAGGGATATGCCACATATTATAACACATACATATTGTGTGGACCTGCTTGTTTCTGAGACGTCATAACCGGTCATTTGATGATATTGTGGCGGTCCAGGCGCCCAGACCTCACCCATCACTGGATAGAAAGGACTGCACCGGTCTAAAGATGCGATCCATAGACGTGACTTGCCTACTCTGATACACTGGTTGGAGCAGTCTGATAGCAGAGCAGGGAATTTATCGTATCACTCAGTCTTGTGATGGGAGTAATTTGTATTAAAGAGATAATAAAACTGCTACTCACTTCCTAACATACACCGGTCAGCCATAACATTAAAACCACCTGCCTAATATTATGTAGGCCCTCCTCGTGCCAACATAACCGCTCTGACCCGCTGAGGCATGGACTCCACAAGATCTCTGAATCTCTGGCACCAAGACGTTAGCAGCAGATCCTGTAAGTTTTGACGTGCGGCCTCCATTGATCTGACTTTTTTTCCAGCACATCTCACAGATGTTTGATCGGATTCAGATCTGGGCAATTTGGAGGCCAAGTCAACACCCTAAACTCTTTGTCATGTTCCTCAAAACAGTCCCGAACAATGTTTGCAGTGTGGTAGGGTAATTATCCTGCTGGAACAGGGCACTGCCGTTAGTGAATACCGCTGCTTTGAAGCGGTGTGCCATGTCTACAGCAATGTTTAGGTAGGTGGTACACGTCAAAGTAACATCCGCACAAGCTCGCGTGCCCATTGTAGGCGCTCGTGGCAGAGGAGGGGGGGGGGGTCAGCATGGGCGTTTTGACCTGTTTGCGGCCGTGCAGCAAGTTGCAATGTACTGTGTTTTCTGACAGCATGAACTTTTTCATCAATTTGGTCTAAAGTAGCTTCACTGTGGGATCGGACCAGATGGGTTAACCTTCGCTCCCAACACACACACATTAATGAGCCTCGGGTACGTGACCGGTTGTCCTTCCTTGGACCACTTTTGGTAGGTACTAACCCCACAGGACCTGCCATTTTAGAGATGCTTTGTCATTTAGCCATCACAATTTGGTCCTTGCCAGTCTCTCAGATCCTTACACTTGCCCATTTTTGCTGCCTCCAACACATCAACTTCAAGAACTGAAGCCTAATATATTCACCCCTTATCAGGCGCCATTGTCACAAGATAATCAATGTTATTCACTTCATTTGTCAGTGGTTTTAATGTAATGGCTGATCGGTGTATAAGTGAAGGTGAACCTAGACTTGGGAGAGCGCAGAAGGTCAGAATATAGATAGAGAATGTGTGACGTAAGGTCCTATTACACGGGCCAATAAACTGGCAAACGCCTGTGTAATCAGGACAACGATCAGCCGATGAATGAGCGAACGCTCCATCTGGTGCTCGGCAGTAAAAATCATCGTTGTCGGCAGCACATCTCCCTGTGTAAACATGATGAAAATGTATTGGGACGAACGATCGGAGTAACGACCGCTCGTCCCCATACATAACCAAATGTTGCTGGTGTGAAAGGAGAAAACAAGCGCCGATCAACGATCTCGTTGATCGGCACTCGTTTGCACGGTCCACGTCGGGCTGTGTAATAGGACCCTTAGGCAGAAATTGTCAGTCTATGAGTATCTTCAATTCTAAAGGTAATTTTCACATGGGAAACGGCAAGTGTTTATGACAGGACTAAGTATGAAGGTTTAGGACCATTCATATCAAGTACAGCCTCTGGACAAGAGGGGCGCTGTTTCTGAAAATAATAGCTGGCTTATATTTTCTTATTCCTTGAAAACCCTATGAAGTCTGGATACAGTCCCATATGGTTTCTGGAAGTAATCGTAGTTCCTAGTGAGCAAACCTCCTGTCAATTCTTAGAAGTCCTATCTGTCTGCCTCGTATTCATCCATCTTGACAATTTGTTTGGTATTTTCTAGACCTGGTCATTGGCGTCCCAAACTATATGGAAGTTGGAGCTGTAAGTATGGCTTTATTAGTAAAATTAATGCAACATTGGCTTTAAAGCATTATAGTTTCAGCTAATCAAGATTATTCTTTGTATAATGAAAGTTATGCACATTTTCAATATGCTCTGTATTCTTCACCCTGTTCAAGATCTCTGCTTGCAGGTACCTTTTGTTTGCTTCCAGTGGGTAAAAATCTGTCCATGGTCATGTGATAGACGCAGAGGTGCTGGATCGTTTTACGACACCGCTCTGATACACGTCCTGTAACTGTCTTCAGCCATATACCCCGTGTGTCCATCACAAGACCTGAATAGGTTTTCTTCTTCTCTAAGCAAATAATGAAGGTTCCTATTAATTGACCGAAAGCTGAAATCTTATGAACCATGAGGAATCGATAAAGTATATTCGAAAACACTATGGAAGGGATTTATCAACCTTTCTACGCCCGTTTTCTACTGTAGAAAAGTCGCAAAAGACCCCATAAGCACTATGCCTTGCCCCCCCTCCCCCCCCCCCCGATCAGTCCGCCCTCCCCCCCCCCCCCCTCAAGAGCTCCCGCCCCGGGCGGCATCAGGACCTTGTAAGATGAGTTGGGGGGGTGGTGTACTTCTTTGGAATGGAGGGAATGGATGGCGCAAAGCCGAAAGATGCGAAAAATGTGTTAAGATTTAAGCTGCTTAACAAATTGTTTATTAAGACTGGTGTGTGAAACGCCAGTCTTGATAATAAACCCCCTGTAACTTTTAATGACGCAAATACTGACCTTTATATACTGAAACCGGAATGCTGCACACCTTTTGTAACTAAACTTTTGAAAAACTTTTGACACGTCAAGTTTTGATCGCTGGGTGTCCGAGCACAGAGACCCCCACTGATCACTAAATCAAAGCCACAGAAGCGCTCGAGTGAGCGCTGTGCCGCTTTGTTTCTGATCGGCTTTCCTCAAAGCGGTGTACGTTAATTACACTTTAATATTATAGCAGGAGACAGAGTGCCAATGCCCCTAGAAATTTGCTGATATTTTCTATTGATGATTATGAAAATTCTCACTGGGCCAAGTTACACTATTCTGCCCGTCCTTGAGATAGACTGTCATTCAGCTCTCAGTCACTGATCTCCTGGCGGCAGAGGCTGCTGTGTAGGTTTCCGTGGTCGAGGAATGTCTATATAGGGATCTCTGTATGCATTCCTAGTCCATAGATGCATGTCAGCAAATTCTGGGACCCCCTGGAGCCAGAGACCAGTGCTAACAGACACACGAACCATGATCATGATATACGCTCTACCAAAAACAAACAAAAAATACTTTATTTAATATTCCCGGAGGACTACATAAAGGGGACCGGACATCAGCACAGACCCCTGTAAATGATGTGCCTACATGGTCCTGTTCAGTCAAACAACCCAGCATGACCCTTCATTACACAGCGGGTTCCGGGCCACTTGTGGCTTCAGATAGATGGCTGACGGCGCATGAAAAATTGCTAGTGGGATATTATGGACATGCGTATTATTTATCTGGATCATCAGGGGAATTCTACATAATAATCACTGTAGTTATAACTAGAGCTAGCGCTATATACATGCCACTCATTTCTAGCTTTCATCCATATGGAAATGGTCTACTTATTATAATGCGCACTGTCCGGTATCTACTGATTTTCACATAGATTCTCGTGAACTAATCTCAAACGTCCCTTTTTTTTTACATTTTCATTTTTGTCATCCTAGAGAAATTAAACCATTCTGAGCTCCGTATGTTTACCCACCAGCTATACTTCCCGAGGGGACTCGTCCTCATAATGTTTTGTTTGTATTATAGGTTCAGATCTTTAGTCATTCTCGTCTTCTTCGCACCATCAAAGGGAATCAGGTGTGTGTCTGGTTTCATAACCTCTATATCCAGTCCAGCGATTATCCTGAATGTGCGGGGCACAGACTTTATTCTTATTTTGGGGTGTAGTTGTGGCTAGGACACAATGTTTATTCTAAGACAGCCGGTCTACTATGCAAAATGACATTACTGGAGCAGATGGTTTATGGTGCAATATTACGGTCTGATTTAGTAGAACTATTGATCTCCACGACTGGCTCAGTAAGGCACAAGGGGGTTTGGGCAAAATTTGCCCAAAAATTTGTGTTAAATTATAGAACCCTTCTATTTTATGATGGAATAATAAGAATCGCACGCTCACTAGCCAGCAGGCTGGGAGAAGTCTCACTGGTCAAAAATGGCAGTCTATGGCCTAGATATCACTGTGCCATACAATCCCCAAACCCTATTCTGGGCACATTATTTTGGAGTTACCTACATAGAAAATAGCCATACACAGTACAGCGCTCATAGCCACCAGCCTCCTAATTGTGGAATGTCCAATCAAAGTTCAGTGCGGAAATGTGCAGCCCACGTCATGCCAGGGGGCAACTTTGCGTGCACATGAATGGTGGCGGGAAACATACGACCACATGCATGAAATCTTGTATAAAATAGACTAGGTGTGCGCTGCTCTGCTTCCTCTGTGTGTATGTACAATGAATGCACGTGTTATATTCTTTACAGGTTGCTGCACATTTTGGTTATGCAGTAGCGGTCACTGATATTGACAATGATGGGTGAGTAAATATCCACAGTTTGTTCAAAAAGCATCTGGAGCCCTCTAGTGTTTGATCTTAAGTAGTGCAACATTTGTACAGAAAGCATCTGGAGCCCTCTAGTGTTTGATCTTAAGTAGTGCAACATTTGTACAGAAAGCATCTGGAGCCCTCTAGTGTTTGACATGAGTTAATGCAACAAGTTATGAACTAGGTGGCTTTAAAGAGCTTTTTCCCTAAAATATTCACCAGGTCCTTGTTGGTTGTGTTTTGTTTTTTTTGTTAGCTGTAAAAAATATTCTTAGGAAGTAGCTGCAATAAATATATGTTTGCAGGAGATTTAGGTCATTACCAGTATGGCCACCTTCACAGTTCCCACATGGACAGGCCTAAAGAACTGATTTTGGCACTGATGAAAGGATATATTATTGTGTAACTAGGCAGAGTTACCATTTAGGGGATTGGTAAAGCTGGGTAATAACTAATTATAATTAACCTGACAAAGGAGAATAACTTAAAGGTTATGTCCACCTTTACAATCATAATTTTGCCAGTGTTCATTACATCTGAAATGAGTCTGTATAAAAGAAGAAGTCTCCTGAATACATCTCCTATGCAGTCCTATGTGTCTCCATGGTTACAGACTACATAAAACCTTGCGTAGTTGAATCCTGCACTCATACTCCCTTCTATCCGTACTTTCCATCTTGGTAACAGACCTTCTGTTGGTTAGCAAGATCTAGGAAACGGATGGAATAGAATGACTGTGGGGTCAGACTACACTTGTTTGTTTGTAGCATGTTACCATGGAGATACATAGGTCTGACTAGGGGCTGTAGACACAATAATTGTCATATATTAACGTTTTTTACCACATGCCTACAGATATGATGATCTCCTGGTTGGAGCACCTGTGTTCTTAGAGCGCCGCATTGGTGGAAAGCTACAAGAGGTTGGGCAAGTTTACGTGTATATGCAGAAGGTGACAAGGTTTTTGGGCACAGATTATCAGATCCTTAGTGGGAACTATGTTTATGGCCATTTTGGTGCATCAATTGCTCCATTGGGAGACCTGGATCTGGATGGATACAATGGTAAGAACAGTGAACCTTGTTGTGGACCCTGAGTTGTTGTCCCTTCCATCCTGGCAGTGAGTGACATTTGCAAACTGGAAATAAAAAAATAAAAACGGTTTGGACAATGCCACCATATTGTTTTTGTCTCATGCTAGATGTGGCTGTTGGATCTCCATTTGGAGGAAAATCTGGAGGAGGCTGTGTCTATATTTATAAAGGAGAAAGGTCTGGGCTGTCAACACAACCATCCCAGATCCTAGAGAACCCCCTACCAACACCTTCTAAGTTTGGGTTTACACTCCGAGGAGGGAAAGATATTGATGGTAACGGGTATCCAGGTAATAACCAAATCTAAAGTGTCATGGACGCCATTGTCTTTCGTCTGTATTCTTATGTATTTGGTTTGTGCCTCTTGTAGATCTGGTTGTTGGTGCATTTGGTGCGGACACGGTGTATGTATACAGGTGAGAAGATTTACACATAACTTGTTCTACACCGGTTACTTGCTGGATGTGGCTTTATTCCAAACTGGAAGCAAATAGCTTGGGTCATGGGAATTGGGATTGTGGCTGATTTAACAGTAAGAAATGTCAAAGTTGAGAAGTGCTGGTCCACATTTGATAAACATGGCTTCCGAAAAGAGATTGTCACACAGCCTTCAAAAACTCCTACATAACAGACCTGTCTAGCTTCACCAGCCATAACACTGCTAGGTATATACAGACAGATTTGCCAATCAGGAGTTTGGGAAAGCTTGGTGACAACCAATGTGGGAGCTGTCATTTCTGCCATATTGGTTGTCGCCCAGCTTTACAAGAAACAGACAGAACTAAGAAATTACTTAGAGAACCTTTCCCCTGCCCATACATGTGCAGCAAGAATTGGGGAGGGCTGTACAAACCCTGGGGCACTTTTCCTAACTTTCTATTTGGTGCCCGATATTTAAAGAACCCCCTGAACTGTCAATGGGGCGTGTAATTGGCAAGGGGCGTGTTACTATGGCTGTGACACTGTCCAATCAGCTACAGTCAGTGTCGCAGCAGGAGCTGGAAAGAGGAGATCGTGTGTGTGTGTGTGTGTGTGTGTGTGTGCGCGCACACAGCTTGTGGCTGCGCGAGCACGCTCTCACTCTTCAGCTCTCGGCAGACAAAGACTACAAGACTGTGATCTCTCGCGAGAGATCACAAGGTCTTGTCTGCTGAGAGCTGAAGAGTGAGAGCGTGCGCACGCAGACGCTCTCCGCTCTCCTCTCTCCAGCTCTTGCTGTGACACTGTCCGTAGCTGATTGGACAGTGTCACAGCGATGTTACACGCTCCATTGGCAGTTCATGGGGTTATTTAAATATCGGGCACCAAATATAACGGCACCGATGTCTAAATAACGGAGAAAGATAGGAAAAAAATGTAAAGTCCCCCAGGGTTGGTACAGCCCTCCCCATTACATGCTGCACACGTATGGGCAGGGGAAAGGTTCTCTAGCAGCTAAAAGGGGTTTTCTGTGACTAGAACATTGACGGCCATCAATATGTCATCTGTGGGGTTCTGACTCTTGCGGATCAGTAAAACGTAGAGCCCGGCTCTGTGGCTGCTATACTAATTATTTATAATTTTCCTTTCTTTCAATTTATTTCAGTCTCATTATCTATACCCTCTTTTACAGAGCCCAGCCTGTTGTTGCTCTACATGCCTCCATCAACTTTTCACCAGATACCTTGAACCCATCAGTGAAGCCTTGTATACTTGGTTCCAGTAATGTCACCTGGTAAGGGAACAGACACCATTGCACATTGTAAGGTTGACTTTTGTGAGATCGGGGAGATTTGTATGACTATTCGCACTGTCCTAAATAGGATATTGGTAGATGATCACAGATGAGAATAATGCAGAACATGTATGCAATGAAAGGAAGATGAAGAGTGGATCAAACCCTCCAAGTGCACCGATTCGTTTGGTAAATTACAAATTCTTGTCTTTGCCACTAGAATCTCTGGCTGGGTTGAAAAATTTAAAAAACCTTCCGGTGGCAAACCACATCAATCAAATATCTTGGCGCATGTTTCACAAGACGTCCTTCTAAAATCTATCGGGTTAATCTGGAACCCTATTTGCGTTCCCTCAAATCCACATTATCCACCTGGAAACATTTTACTCTTATCAGATTTGGGGAGAGTAAACGGTTAAAAATGACAGAAATCCCACAGTTCCTCTGCTTGTTTCATACCAAATTACGAAAAATATACCATTCTAAAGAATTTAACATATTTAGGATATTTTGCGGATGCCAAATTCAAGAATAACATTAGTGTTAGAGAATTGGCTCTAGTTTTTGAGATACTGGATACCCCTCTTATAATAATCTCACCCCAATGCTACCTGTAGCTGCTGACATATGCAGCAAGGTCTAGTCTAAAAACCGATGCTATATTGGAAATCCTCACCACAAAGTTACCCTAAAAACGCTATAATAGAAGGGGCAATGAAAGCGTCGACCAGTGTAATCTGGCGTCACCATACAGAATAAGACATAACCAGCTTCACAAAACCTCGCACTACGCAGAGACACCCATGAAGAAAACGTACCCCCCTCCTGCGAGCTGCCTGTCCTTCTCCACCCCCGACTTCAAAGTACCGGAGGAGACCAAATCTAACCCACTGTTTCTCTACACACGGAAAACATGCAATAAATTATACCAACATTTTCAGGTTTCCTATTTCTTTGCTTCGAAATCCAAATTGACATGATGGCCGCTCCTAAATAATCTTTCATTATTGGCATCGCTCCGGTATAACTATTATTGACAAGTTACTAAATAACAGGAATGCAACATGAACCTGTTTCCAGAAATCATGGCTAAAATACCTTGACTCACCCATACCCTTTTTTTCCTATTTTCAAGCCCAGAGCCATGGATCACATCTACTCCCCAGACTTACGGACAAGGGATGAGACCCTGCACTATGTGGTTGGCTGGACCTCCGCTGGTTGTCCAATTTCACATCTCCTGCTCAGACAAACTGTCATGAGGACGGGATGTAAATCATTTGACATATTTCCTGGATAGTATAACTCAGTCCATTGTTTTATTTTCTGCCCTCCCCTATTCTCCATGCCCCCTCCATTTCTTGGGGGAGGGGGGACTTCTCTCCTTTTGATCTCTATTTGGGCTCCATGAAACATACTCGCTTTTGTGTTACAGTGTACTATTTGGAAATGTATATTCTGCACCTACATCTATTGTTTTCCCTATTATCGATAACATTTCTAATAAAGACATGTTGGAAAAAAAACAAAAGCTCTCTGGGTTCGGGAGGTCGCGTACCCAAAATTTCCTAAGCTTTCTCAGCCAGCATGAGGATGTCAGGGCGACCCCACACTACCTGGGGCAGAGACTCTTAAGGGGGCATCGTTGGCTGACATGCAGTATTTTGGGGCTGATTTAAAAAAGTAAAAAAAAAAAAAGCAGTATTGAAAACTCTTCAATGAACTTGCGTCACCAAGAAACTACGTTTTATCGTTTTAAATAGTCAGTAACTTTTCAACAAACTTTGCATAAATCAGTAAAACTGCTAAAAAATGAAGGATACAAGTCCTATAATGTAGTGAATGTGTTATTCCTCATGTACACACACATGGCCGCTTATTCTAAAGTCACCCGTAAAGGTAGAGGACGCTTTAAGGTTTTCGTAAAACAGAATGTACAACTTAAGGAATGGAGTTAGAATGAAAGATCCTTACGATAGAACGAGTGAACTTCCTATCACTGTTCATCTACTCTCTGCAGTGTGTTTATGATCTCCAATAGGGAAATACGTATATATGTTATCCCGTTCTTAACTCTGATGTCACAGGATTATATTCCGGTCTGTACACGGTCGACAATGTGTGAAAGCTGTTACCATTCTCTTGGCCGATACCAAAACCAATACATGTGAATGTGTTTTTTTTTTGTTTTTTTTTAGCTTCGATATAATCATCTGCATCCAAACCTCAGGAAAAAGCCTGCCCAAGACTTTAAGTAAGAGTAAATCTTTTTTTATCTATCATTTGTCAAATAATGCATTATGTTGGACTGACTATTCAATTGCCATGTCACTGTGGATCAGCTTTGCCTGGGCTGTTTGTTTAGAAATCAGGGGCGTGCATAGACTGGAAGGAGATCCATAGCAACAATTAAAATGCCCCTTACCCTCCAGATCACACTGTCAAGCCCCAATATGAAGAGACATTGCTTATTCCTCACTTTCAGGAGAAAAGAGCCGCATGACCACTAGATCATCCTCCATGGACCCCACGATATTGGCATGTCCACACTTCTCATGGGATGAGTAGGACAAAGATGGCTGCAGCTGGGCTCCCCTTTCTCCCGGGCCCCTTAGCTAGGATTCTATAAATGGGGTTCTGTAAACCAATCCCTTTAGCTTTTTTTATCTGTCCATCAAATCCTTTCTTGTGTTCTCTCACCAGATCTCTTAGCGGACATTCAACTTGACAGTCAAAAGAACAGATTTCTACGTAGAACCCTCTTCCTTGATTCTCCAACATCTAGCAAATCAATGTCTATTATAGTGGAGGATAATAGGGCACCTGCCTGCAGTAATGTCACAGCGTACTTGCGGGTATGTATCGGGCACCTGTTAATATATATTTCTCGTCAATATCATTGGGGGACACCGTACCATGGGTATACGTCTTTGCCACTAGGAGGCTGACACTAGGTAGGAAACAGAATTGACTCTTCCCAGAGACACTGGCTTACAGGGGTTGGCCACTTTCTAATGAAACTTCTAAAATGCCCTAAATTGCTGTATTCTGACACAGGCAACTGTAAACACCCTCATCACTTACCCCTGCTCTTCATTTGAGGTCCCCCTGCTTCCCCAGGAGTGCTTTAGTAAACTGTGGATGGCCTGATTATCCCATTCATAACTTTCAAGATGGCGGCAGTCTGGCGATCTGGCTATGTGACTGGCTCCCTGGCTGCCTGCTCTTCTTCCAGACCATTCAGGAGCACTTTGTTGTCCTCCACAGTTTTTGACCTTGCACCTTGAGGTCTGGTAGGCTAGCCCTGTGGACTAATTTTTTCCCTGTTTTTTTTTTTTTTTTTTTTGTGCCAGGTGGGGCACTACCAGCGGTCACTTTTTGTTTAGGGGCTAATTGTCTGTGCCTCTCTTTTGTAACATGTCATCTAGGGAGGACCCCAGCAGGCAGCTAGCTCAGGAGTGCCAGATTATGTACTATGCTTATGGAAACTGTAAAAAGAATTTCACCAGCCTAATCCCTTTTTGCCAACCTGATCCTTTTTGCCCACAGTGCCTGCAATCCATAACCTAACAAGATGCTCTCCTCCCCCATGATGTGGCACTCACTGACCGGGGAAGGTGGTTTTTCCCCAGGCCCTAGTGTACACACTATGGTTGAGTCTTTGAAAGCGCTTGCTGTCCATCATAGCAGCCCAGATTAATGCCCCTCCAGCCTCTTCCGTAGATACCATGAATCCCTAGATACTACGGAGATACTGCTTCCCGTGGTAGGTTGCTTGAAAAAATCAGAAGCGAAAATGGACTAGACAGACTCTTCATCGGGTTCTACTTAAGGATCCCTGCTCAGGACCAGTACTGGAGACCTGCTTCCTGACCGGATCAGTCCTTTTCCTCTGGAGAATCCTTTTCCTGAATCAGAACAAGACTCGGTTAACATTTCCCATGAATCCATTTATATGAGCGGACAGGAACACCTTACGCATTAAGGGTATGTGCACACACACTAATTACGTCCGTAATTGACGGACGTATTTCGGCCGCAAGTCCCGGACCGAACACAGTGCAGGGAGCCGGGCTCCTAGCATCATAGTTATGTACGATGCTAGGAGTCCCTGCCTCTCCGTGGAACTACTGTCCCGTACTGAAAACGTGATTACAGTACGGGACAGTTGTCCTGCAGCGAGGCAGGGACTCCTAGCATCGTATAGAACTATGATGCTAGGAGCCCGGCTCCCTGCACTGTGTTCGGTCCGGGACTTGCAGTCGAAATACGTCCGTCAATTACGGACGTAATTAGTGTGTGTGCACATACCCTAAGGATGACTCCTCTACCCCCTCTCTGTAAGACGTGCCCCTTTGCCATCAAAAGCACTAGAGGCTATTTTTCCCAAACCATAAGGAGTTTGCGGTATTCCCAAGGAATGGAAATGCCCCGACATTCAATTTGCCGTTTCAAAATGTATGGATGCACAATTTCCTTTGTGGATCTGCCTATTTCAAGGTTGTCTAAAAGCACCACCATTCCACTGTGAGATGCTGCATCACTTAGTAATTCTCTTGACAAAAAGGCCACGGCTGATTTTGTGGCAGCAGGTTCTGCCCTGCGATCCAGTATTTTCTGCTGTCCGAGTGGGTGGACAATTTCTTTCAGGAGATTCTGGTTTGCTTATGTGGACGATGCCTGGCTTTGAGAGGTGGTGTCGACAGGATACGAAATAAAGGTGGTGTCGAGCACTAAATTAGGCTTCTGCTTTTTTCATTCTATTTGTTCTCTTCTTAAGTGATCATCCCAGTTCCTCAGTTGGAATGGTTTCAAGGATTCTTCTCAAATCCATTGAGTCCACAAAAGGATTTTTCAGTCAGACCCATCCTGGATCTAAAGAAACAACTGCGGTCAGTGTGTGTACCTCTACATTCCTATCGCAACGGCTGACCGGTGTTTACTCAGTTTCGCAGATGGTTCTTGGCATTACCAGATTGTCACCTATCCCTTTAGTTTTGCCACGGCTCCAGACCTTCACCAAGGTCCCGATGACTCTCATGGAGCTCCTCCGCTCCAGCAGAGTTGCGGTCTCCCCTTACCTCGACGACCTATTGGTGAAGGCCCCCTCCTGAGAGGACAACCTTTCCAGCCTCAACATCACACTAGACACATTGAAGAGATTTGGGTCGATCATCAACAGAGCAAAGTCCTTTTTAGTTCCAGCACAGTGCTTGGAGTTTCTGGGAATGGTTTTAAACAGGACAGCCATGGTTCATCTCCTGGCGGACAAGGTCAAGGCTATCTGAGTCAGGGTGGCACGCCTTCACCAGGATGCGCCCATCCACTTCCGGTCTAAGGGTAAAGCTCCTTTCTTTTGGGTCACTGCTCAATTCCCAAGGGTTGTTGGTCTCTCCTGGGTCGGTAAGGCACCAAACTTCAGCGACTTCGGTTTGCAAGGCTGCTACCTGGACTTCGGTGCACACCTTCACAAAGTAGATCCACTCTTTGGCCTCACCTGATGCCAGTCTGGGTCGTAGGGTGCTGCAGGCAGCTGTGCGTTAGGTGGGTTGCTTGGCTGTTTTTCTTTTCCCACTCTCTGGGACTACTTTAGGACTTTCCTTGTTACGGTCACCCAATGATATTAACAACAAAATTGGATGTTTAAAATTCCTTTCTCGCTGAATTCATTGGGGCACACCGGTCCTGCCCTCTTGTTTTCTAGGCCCGGGACCTTTGTTCTGGTGGTTGGCTAGTTTTTCTTATGGGATCGTGGACATGTTATTTCTTTTGTGCTCTCCTAGAGCCAAGACACTTTTCAGCCTAGTGTCAGCCTCCTAGTGGTAAGGGTATATGTGCATGGTGCTGTTTCCCCTCAATGAACTCCACGAGAAAGAGAGGTTTTATGGTGAATATGCAAAAATCCAATTCTACAGTATATTAGTGGCTGCTGTAACATCTTTCTTTGTTTCATACAGGAGGAATCGGCGTTTAAGGATAAACTTAGTCCTATCGTTGTCAGTGTCAACTTCAGTTTGGCCGTCCAGTCTTCTAGTATCTTACCTCCAATAATACATGGAAACACCTTTCTTCAAGAGCAGGTAAGAATTGGACATGAAATGGATATTTAACATTACATAACAAGAGCGCACAGAAAAATGCTTTAGTGATTGTCTAACCAAAGGCCTCGTTCACACTTGGTGAGGCGGAGAGACATATCACTACTGCACCTACAAGAGGCAAACACAAGTAGATGCACATGCTTCCCTACTGTTATTGGTTTTAGGCTTGTTGGGCAACTTCGCCGTTGCCTCCTAAATTGTCCTCTTGCCCTTGCTGAAACATGATACTTTAATTTTATAATATTACAGTTCTTACAACTATAACTCTTAACTTTTGTAATCTAGATTCATATCCTCTTGGACTGCGGTGGAGACAATATCTGCATACCGGACCTTCATCTGAGTGCAAACTGGTCAGTTCTACTAATAATGCCAAATTCTATTTATTTACTGGTTCTGAGGAGCTAATTTTGTTTTATTGAAGACCTATGTGATTGTACCATAACTCCCCATCCTACATGTAAGGCTACGTTCACATCTGCGTGGGGGCTCCGTTCATGGGTTCCATTGTAGGCCTTTCCGTCCGGGGGAACCCATGAACGGAAACCAAACAGAAACCATAGCTTTCCATTTGCATTATCATTGATTTTCAATGGTACTGCTTCCGTTGCAAATAGTTTCTGTTTGTCTCTGTTCCGTAAGGTTTACGTTTTTTTTGGGCAGAATCTACTTTGCTATTGATTTCGCGAAAAAAAACCTGTAAACCTTACGGAACGTAGACAAACTGAAACCATTTGCAACTGAGGCAGCACCATTGAAGTCAATGGTAATGCAAAGGGAAAGCTATGGTGTTTGTTTGGTTTTCGTTCATGGGTTCCCCTGACGGAAAGGTCTATAACTGAAGCCATCAATTGAACCCCGATGCAGATGTGAACGAAGCCTAATATTTCTCCTTCTTTGGGTACTACAAAATTTGTGATGACAGAAGTGGGCCTATTCCTAGCATTGGAGAGGATATAGTCTTAGAAAAAAGGACAGGATTGTGGTTTTTGGTTTATTCTTGTTTGTAACTTGGGCAACAAAAGTGTCTTTGGGGTTGTGATGTTTTGTCTGTGGCTAAAATGCTGCAAAACCATGGTGAAGCATCCAATCGCTAAAAAAGCTGGCAAATTCGGGGCGCGATCCAACATGGTTTCAGGTCATGATTGTGTTCCCACTAAACTAAGAATCAGTTCATCTGATTTATGTTTTCTATTTCTTCTGCAAGGAATGAAGAGCCTCTTGTTATTGGGGTTGATAACCTTGCACAAATCCATTTCCATGCCAGAAACCTTGGAGAAGGGGCCTATGAAGCTGAACTTTACATCTGGCTGCCATCTGGGGCACATTACACCCAGGTCTTAAGTAAAACTGAGGTGAGTTGGTTTGTACAGTAATGAATATGGTGAGAAGCCGGCCGGGAAGGAAGGCATCTACATCAAACCAACGTATTGTCCATTGGAAAGGGGAGAGGCATCACGGACACTTGTACCAGCAGCTGAAAATTAAATATGTGACGTCTTCGCTTATTTGTGCCCGAGACTTATTGATGGGAAGTTAGCTAGTTCAAGGGATTGTATGAGGAGAAAATAGCCTGCTCCCCTACAAACAACGCTTACCTTGTCTATAGACGATGTTCCATTATTAGTGATAATCGTTGTGAAATGTAATGGTAATTGTTTTATGTATTTCTAGGAGAAAATAATCTGTGCCCCCAGAAAATTAAATGAAACCGAGCTTGTTATTTGTGAGCTGGGGAATCCCATGAAGCAAGGGGCAGAGGTGAGTTCTGTCATGTCTGTATCGTGAAGAGGCAATAGAACAGGAAGAAATATGATGGGGTAGCAACTGGATGAGAGAACTGAAGAGAATCTGTTGTGAATTTTAGGATATAATGGAACCGATGGGATCTTATAGAATTCTACAAAAGAGCATGACAAGCGCTTCTTTAGATAGGCCAGGGTTATTGAGGATTCTAGAATATAACAGGGTGGAGAGGTGATAGAAGTACTGTGAATAGTAAAACGTGTGCCATAGCGAGGTATGCCAGTACCCATGACAACACTGAGGCAGGTTCTGAGCACTGGCGTTGCTTGTAACTGATTCGGAGCTGCCCCCGCCAAGTCATCAATGTGTGTTAAAGGTGGCAACGTAACTATACGTGGCTGTGGTAGGCCCCCAGTCCTAGCCTAACAATGCCAGGTAACTGGTTTCTGGCTAAAATTTACAATCATTGTTAAATTTATAGACCAAGTTTCAATGTTCATGGCTTTGTTCGTTATAAAAGTGATACAAGTACTTGATCTACCATCTTGTGTTTTGGCTGCTTTGATGGTTCCTGACTATTGGTTGCTTTTTGTAGTGTCTAGATGTTTATGGCCCAGTAGTAAATAGTTTTAGCCTCTGGCCTCCATTCCTTACATCTGACATTCACTGTCTTTGTGCTGTTTTCCCTCATATACTTGTAGATAAATGCTACACTACAGCTGACCATCAGTAACCTGGAGGAAAGTGGAAGCGCCATCTCTTTCCCTATGCAGATAAAGAGGTGAGGATCAGGTTTCCTTGCAGTGCTCCAAATCCTCCAGTGACACGTCAGAATTTTTGATCCGAAAGGGTCACTGAGCACTGAGACCCCCACCGTTCGCTGAAACGAAGAAGCAGAAGATCTTGGATGAGAGCTGTGCCGCTTAGTTTATGATTGGTTTTCTTTGACTTTCCTTGGTGCAGTTGTACAGGCTCAGTAGAAAGTGTGAGTCCGTACACCGCTTGCTCGGCTTTCCGAGTAAAGCAGATCAGAAAAGAAGTGGCACAGCCTTCACCCGAGTACTTCTGCCGCTTCGATTTTGCGATGGGGGGTGGTCTCAGTGCTCAGACCCCCACCGATCAAAACTTCCGATATGTCAAATGTTTATTTACCCTTTAATAAAATTCTGGCATTTAAACATTTTATTTTTTTCCATTTCAGCCGAAACAGTCACAATTCTAGCAGTTCTATGGTTTCGGTGCAGTTGAAAATCATAGTGAAAACTTCACTTGATCTCAGAGGGTGAGTGGTTATAATTTCAGTTTTTATAGTTTGATATACCTGTTGATAAAAGTCAAGGTTTTGGACTAAAGCCAGTGTGGATGAGTTACCCTACTCAAAAAATAAAAATGCAGCAATCATTTAAAATCATGAATACGGCAACGATACTGGCATAATAAATTAACAGTAACATTGATGTCGTTTCTCAGCGACCAGAAATTATTTTTCCTAATCTTCTACAACCTCTTTGAATCAAACATTGTGGTCTCTGAAGAGTGATTACGTAATGAGTGTAATGCCACTGTACTGTTCTATATGATGGATTATAGATTGACTTAGAGGTTGGTGGGATTAAAAATGCCCATGATCCATAGATTGGCACTTTTTTTTTTTCCTTCCATGAAATAGGAGCATCCACCCTGCTGAAGTCATTCTCCCATTACCCAACTGGGAACTAAAAGAGAATTCAAAGGACCCCAGTGACCGAGGAGAAATGGTGACCCAGATCTATGAGGTAGCCTTCTCCTCCTGTTTGGAATTTAATTCACACATTCTTTGTATACAATAAAAAGTGGCATTATATAACTTAAGTGGAAAAGTTGCAGTAATGTTGAAAGACAATTGCATCGTCCCTTAATTATTTGGTCCAATTATTGGTCAACAATATTGTACCGCGTGCACGTTTTGATCATTTTTAGGGTTTGCATGATCTAATGTTGACTCTGTGTATTTCTATGGACAATGACAGTCCTGCAACTCTGGATGTTTTGCTCTTCTCCGTTTCTCTTACCTATATTTGCTTATATACCTTACTAATCTCCTAATGTCAACCCATTATTAAACTGATCACTACAGGTCCGTCTTCTCTAACCCTCAGCAATCCACTGTAATCGCTGGGAAAAGCAGAATCCGGCCAGACATTTCTCTTGGTTCGCTTGCAAGGGAAGTGTAGAATTACATGGCGACCACGAATGGTCGACCATGTCTGCATTGACGGCTGGGTCCAACCGTGTCTACAGTTCTGTTTCATAGAGTTGGGTCAAGCGAGAGACCCCCTCCTCCAACCTCCGTTCATATGCCCTATCTCTTCATAAGAAATCCCCTTTTAGAATACTTGGTATTATCATATTTTGTCTGTTGTACTCATATTGGTTTTATGTCTTTTATTAGCTCCACAACGGTGGGCCGGGCACTGTCCATGTTCAATTAATAATTCAAAGCCCTGAGGACTACGAAGGGGAACTTTTTCTGTACCCGTTCAATCTGAAAACAGATGACCACATGAAATGCTCTCCCATGCCACAAATCAACACTCAACAGGTCAGTAGAATCTCCTCTATCTTATCACATGGCAGCACTTGTTTCAGCTTTACATTTCTACCCCAATGGTTGGCCTGTCCTGTTCTGGCTGGGTATCTGCTCCTGGATTTTACGGTCTTTTCTTTCAGTAGATATTTGTGAAGGTCGACCTCTCTCCCATCGTATCTCTAGCTATAGTGTTTTTCCAGTTCACTGCTGCTTCAGTAGATAACATTTTCTGCATCATAATTTGTTGATAGATATGATTATAATTATTATAATTTTTTTTTTATTTTTTTTAGCTCATGCAGCCAACTATGGCCCCTGTCAGCAAAGCAGATAGTCATCGAGTGAATAGGAGAGAATTACCAAGAGATGGACAGGAAAATGTAAACCAAACCACCAAAGAAGACGGTCTCCATCCTAAACTCCCCATTCTGCTGGTAGGTACAGAGGATGAACGTTTTAGCGCAGTTATTATTATTTCATAGTTTATTTCCATTCCACAATCTACCTCTGCTCTTTTCATAATGGCTCCATCTGTTGCAATACAGACATTACGGTTCACCAATAGTGCTCCTGTTTAGTTTTTACGTTTAAAGGGTAGCTTAACTTTTAGAAAACTTTTGACGTGTCGTAGTGACATGTCAAAGTTTTGATCGGTGGGGGTCCGATCGCTGAAACGAAGAGGTAGAAGCACTCGAGTGAGCGATGAGCAGCTTGGTTTATGATCGGCTTTTCTCGGAAAGCCAATGTAACGGCCCGTAGACTTTCTATTCAGTCCGTACACCGTTACTGTCCGAGAAAAGCCGATCAAAAACAAAGCAGCTCAGCACTCACCCGAGCGCTTCTGCCGCTTTGTTTTAGCGATTGGGGGTGGGGGCTCTCAGTGCTCGGACCCCTACTGATCAAAGCTGTTCACATATGAGTATGACATGTCAGAAGTGTTCTGAAAGTTTAGTTCCCCATTAATAATTTTTCTCAGTATCCTACTACTAGTCTGTGTACTGCAGCCATTCCCCATGTGAAAAGTTGAGAGCCAACACTTAGGGCTATTGTAATGGATGGCCGCCATTACTAGTTGTGAGCAAGCGTCTGTTGTCTCTAGGAGAACGAAAAACTCAGGTAAGTATAAATAAAATATTAATAGGGTATTATAGTTTATAAATGTTAATCTTTGTATATTGAAAGGTTATGCCGTTTTCCAGTATTTTCCAGCTTCAGAATCTCTGCTTGCTGTCGTTCAATAAGAAGTACATGGAGACCTGTGGCTAGTTACGGTACAGTTATCAGAGCTTTTTCTGACCTGAACACGTGTATTCATAACATGACTAGAACAGTTTTTTATCCCTTGAAAGTAAACATTAAAAGTTTCTGTTGAGTGACTGTAAGCAGATGTCTTGAAAACCATAAGGAATTGGTACAGAAGCTATATTGGAAAATTGCATAATGTTTCATTATACAAAGAATAATCTTTTATTTGCTGAAGCTGTAATATCCCTTTTAAAACTTCATACAAGTGGACATTTTGTGGACTTTTTAATTGTTTTTGTTTTAGAATTGTTCTAATTCAACCTGCTGGGAGATAAAATGTGTCATCCGGAATATGGAAAAAGGCCAAAGAGCGACTCTGAAACTTGACTCTGTTCTGTGGGTCTCCAGCTTCCTGAAGGTAGGGAAGATGTAACTTATAGAAGGCCTCAAAATAGTCGCATGCAGATAGTAATAAAGTTCATATATAGCTTAAAAAAAAAGCATGAAAAAGTTCAAGCTAATATCATAAGAAACCACAAAAAACATCTAAAGGTAGTTTTCAATTGCTTTTTATTAGGGGAAAAAATTCTACCCCACTTCTATATGGAAATCAGAATGACTCCCTGTTTCAGCGACCCATCTCCGCATCTACTGTGTCTATAGGCTTTGGTGTCATAGATGGCAGTGTAGCCGATGACCTGTATGGTGGTTTTCATCACCACCGCAGTTTTGTAATGTTTTAACTTGGCTGAACCCTTAATACCCCAGCGTCAATACCAAAATATCACTACATTAGCAACCAAGAAATGTTTTAGCAAACGGGGTACAATTCCTGGTGCCACCTAGAACAACAGCCTTGACCTCTACAACGTTATACCCTGTCCTAAATGTTGTACTTTTCCATTATACAGAGACCACAGCAGCAATTCACTTTGCGTTCCAATGGTTACTTTGAGGTGACCGCTGTCCCTTACAGCATCCAGCCCACAGTCTTGATATCCGATGAGACAACTGTAAGTTTTTTTTGTGATTTTTCTACTTTTGGTTTGCATAAAGCTTTGGGACCATTCATGCTCGAATAGTGGGCCAGTGTATTGTGTGACCAGTCTAAATTCCACTTAGAGATGGATTTATTGCAATTTCAATCATGTAATTATGCATCGTGTGTGTGTATATATAATGTATATTCCGCCCCTTTCTCTCGCCCCTCTCTCTCGCCCGTATGTGCGTGTGTGTGTATATATATATGTTTGTGTGTGTGTGTGTGTGTGTGTGTGTATATACATTACCGTTCAAAAGTTTAGGGTCACTTAGAAATTTCCTTATTTTTGAAAGAAAAGCACAGTTTTTTTCAATGAAGATAACATTAAATTAATCAGAAATACACTCTATACATTGTTAATGTGGTAAATGACTATTCTAGCTGCAAACGTCTGGTTTTTAATGCAATATCTACATAGGTGTATAGAGGCCCATTTCCAGCAACCATCACTCCAGTGTTCTAATGGTACATTGTGTTTGCTAACTGTGTTAGAAGGCTAATGGATGATTAGAAAACACTTGAAAACCCTTGTGCAGTTATGTTAGCACCGCTGTAAACAGTTTTGCTGTTTAGAGGAGCTATAAAACGGACCTTCCTTTGAGCTAGTTGAGAATCTGGAGCATTACATTTGTGGGTTCGATTAAACTCTCAAAATGGCTAGAAAAAGAGAGCTTTCCTGTGAAACTCGACAGTCTATTCTTGTTCTTAGAAATGAAGGCTATTCCATGCGAGAAATTGCCAAGAAACTGAAGATTTCCTACAACGGTGTGTACTACTCCCTTCAGAGGACAGAACCAACAGGCTCTAACCAGAGTAGAAAGAGAAGTGGGAGGCCCCGCTGCACAACTGAGCAACAAGACAAGTACATTAGAGTCTCTAGTTTGAGAAATAGACGCCTCACAGGTCCTCAACTGGCAGCTTCATTAAATAGTACCCGCAAAACGCCAGTGTCAACGTCTACAGTGAAGAGGCGACTTCGGGATGCTGGCCTTCAGGGCAGAGGGGCAAAGAAAAAGCCATATCTGAGACTGGCTAATAAAAGGAAAAGATTAATATGGGCAAAAGCACACAGACATTGGACAGAGGAAGATTGGAAAAAAGTGTTCTGGACAGACGAATCGAAGTTTGAGGTGTTTGGATAACACAGAAGAACATTTGTGAGACGCAGAACAACTGAAAAGATGCTGGAAGAGTGCCTGACGCCATCTGTCAAGCATGGTGGAGGTAATGTGATGGTCTGGGGTTGCTTTGGTGCTGGTAAAGTGGGAGATTTGTACAAGGTAAAAGGGATCTTGAATAAGGAAGGCTATCACTACATTTTGCAACGCCATGCCATACCCTGTGGACAGCGCTTGATTGCAGCCAATTTCATCCTACAACAGGACAATGACCCAAAGCACACCTCCAAATTATGCAAGAACTATTTAGGGAAGAAGCCGGCAGCTGGTATTCTATCTGTAATGGAGTGGCCAGCGCAGTCACCAGATCTCAACCCCATAGAGCTGTGGTGTGAGCAGCTTGACCGTATGGTACGCAAGAAGTGCCCATCAAGCCAATCCAACTTGTGGGAGGGGCTTCTGGAATCATGGGGTGAAATTTCTCCCGATTACCTCAGCAAATTAACAGCTAGAATGCCAAAGGTCTGCAGTTCTGTAATTGCTGCAAATGGAGCATTCCAAGACCAAAGCAAAGTCTGAAGGAGAAAATTATTATTTCAAATAAAAATCATTATTTCTAACCTTGTCAATGTCTTGACTATATTTTCTAGTAATTTTGCAACTCATTTGATAAATATAAGTGTGAGTTTTAATGGAAAACACAAAATTGTCTGGGTGACCCCAAACTTTTGAACGGTAGTGTATATATTATAAAATTCTGAATTACCCTTGTCCCAGCCCTGGATGGACATGATGTGAGGCTCTTTGATGGTGTCGGGAGATGGATTTGGGGGCTGCATAATGTGGCAGGTTGACTGTTAGATGGCGCCATCTCACTATACATGTGAATGATTCATTGTCTTGTACTATGCAGCATGAAGCCATAAGTGGCAGCACGTGATACCCGGGTAGAGGTACAGCTTTTGCTTTACTGTGCTTTCTAAGGGAGAGTAACCAGAGAAAGTGATCACGTGATATAATAAAATGTGTCCGTGACCTGTTCATGTCCACTAATAGATTATTTCTTGTCCTCCAACGTGTCTGTCCTGTCTATCGTCTACATTTCTGCTCACAGGCGGACCTGGTGGTCCAGTGGGTAACTCCTGATGGGCAGAAAGAAATTCCATTGTGGTGGATAATCCTTGGAGTCCTTGGGGGGCTGCTAATCCTGGCACTGTTTATATTTTTCATGTGGAAGGTGAGTGGGAATAAATTGCTGCCATTACCTAGTGTGCTTGTTTTCAATAGCAGCCATTCTAAGTATGGAATTATTTGCTCTAAATGTAATCGATGTCTCTGATTTTTGTAGCTTGGATTCTTTAGAAGGAACCTGCCACCGACTGATGATGAGGACTGTTTAACCAATGGGCAGTAATGGAGGACCTTTCACTTCCTTGTTTATGTCTCTGCGATTTGTATTTTTTGTACATTCTTAGAACCTAATAACCTTATAAAATGCTGAATAAATAACCAGGGCATAATGCTGCAGTGTTACACTTTTTAGTAGTTCACCTATTAAAAAAATGTATCTGTGATAATATAAACATTTCGGCCTAATTCTTGACCGTTTAAATGTCCTAATAAGCAACTGATTGCCTTTTTATATGTTTTCGTTTGCTCCGTGGCAGGGGCAATATCTGCACGGTGCTCTATATTCTCTCTCTTTTTTTTCCCCCATTTTTTTCTCGTAATACTACATTGTGTCTCAACTCAATTCCTTAAAGGGAACCTGTCACCAGCATTTCACTTATTAAACCGACTATACCTGGTGGCAGTGGGTGAAAAATCATTTCTATATAACCTATAATTATCTTCTTAGTCGGCTCTGTAGCTTTAGTATTTAGCTTTTTAGTGTTCCCACACCGTATGCTAATGAGCATAAAAGAGTCAGATCTTCATTTGAAAAGAGTCAAATCTTCATTCCTCAAGTCTTTCCAAGTTTACTCTGCCTCCTTACTTTTGATTGACCGCTCCTCGCCTTCCCCCAGCATACAAAATCCAGCGCTTGTGCATTGATGTCCTCTTTTGGTGTGTGCGCACAAAGAGACACCGGATCATCATGATAAAAGGCGCAAAACGTTTGCAGACCGTTATTTACAGTCATTGGGGGAGTTTAGGAGAGGGGATAACGGCAATTAACATTTTATAGCAGCGGCCAGTGAGGGAGATGTAAAGTTCAATAGGTGAAATGCTGATGACAGGTTCCCTTTAAGTATCCCATACTGGTTATTTTTTAAGGACTTCATTTAAGGGGTTGTCCCAGCCAAGATATGAGTGGCATATTGCATGTAGCCCGCTGAAAATGCACAAGTGGCGCTGACAGGAGCCTAAGTGGCACGGCACTATCCAAGCATGGATGCCACTTCATTCTAGCAATCTGTAGACTCTCGCTGATCGGCTATTGGTGGCATATTTTAGCAATATTCCAGCAATGTCTTTGAGACAACCGCTTTAATCCCTTCCTGAAATTTGACGTAACTGTCATGACTGGAAAGGGGGGAGTTTGGAGTGGGCTCACGGGCTGATCCTGCTCTGTACCCAGCTGCTCGGCTGTTTCTGTAGTCCCCGTGTGCAATCTGCAACCAGCGGCTGCCTCACCAGACGAGACCGGGTTCGGGTGACCCCTCCCCCCCCGTTCTCGATATAGGTGCGTGTCACAGAGCTGGAACCCGCATCAATCAGACATTTAAGGCATATCCTGAAGATATGCCATAAATGTCTAAGTTGTGACTAACCCATTAACCCCTTCCCTCTTTTGACCTTCCTGACAGAGCCTCATTTTTCAAATCTGACATGTTTCACTTTATGTGGTAATAACTTCGGAATTCTTTTACCTATCCAAGCGATTCTGAGATTGTTTTCTCGTGACACATTGGACTTTATGTTACGGGCAAAATTTGCTCGATATGTTCAGTATTTAATAGTGAAAAACACCAACATTTTGCAAAAATGTGCATTTTTTTTTCTCAATTTAAAGAGGCTCTGTCACCAGATTCTCAAATCCCTATCTCCTATTGCGTGTGATTGGCGCTGCAATGTAGATAACAGTAACGTTTTGTTTTTTTTAAAAGCGTTTTTTTTTCGTTATGTCCAACTGGGCGTGTATTGTGTTTTTTAACTGGGCGTGTTTACGTGTATGACGCTGACCAATCAATGACCAGTCAGCGTCATACACATCTCCATTGATTTACACAGCAGCGATGTGCAGCCGCATACACAGAGATTAACGTTAATCGAGTGTCCTGATAATGAATACACATGATCATCCAGCCTGGAAGTCATGTGTATTCAGAATCCTGACCGTTCGGAATCTTTTCTGTGAGATTCCCGCAAGCCACGCGTAATCTTGCGAGATTACGGAGGTAAACGAGATTTCGTTTCCCTTGCTGGAAATCTCAAAGAAAAGAGTCAGAAGTGTCACAAGTGACCCCATTTTGGAAACTATACCCATTGACCCCACAGTTTGTTTTTTTGCAGAAATTATTGGAAGTAGGCCCTGAAAATAAAAATCTACATTTTTTCAAAGAAAATGTAGGTTTAGCTAATTTTTTCTTATTTCCACAAGGACTGAAGGAGAAAAAGCACGCAAAATTTGTAAAGCAATTTCTCCAGAGTAAAACAATACCCAACATGTGGTAATAATCGGCTGTTTGGAGACAGGGCAGGGCTTAGAAGGGAAAGAGCGCTATTTGGCTTTTGGAGATCACATTTAGCAGGAATGATTTGCGGAGGCCATGTGGCATTCGCAAAGCCCCTGAGGGGACAAAACAATGAAAACGCCCAAAAAGTGACTCCATTTAGGAAACTACACCCCTTGAAGAATTCATCTAGGGGTGTAGTAAGCATTTTGACCCCACAGATGTTTCATAGAATGTATTAGAATTGGGCAGTGAAAATAAAAACAATCCTTTTTCTTCAATAAGATGTAGCTTTATATTTATTTTTTTTTCTCAACAAATAAAGGAAAAAAAAGAACCCAACATTTGTAAAGCAATTTCTCCCGAGTACAGCAATACCTGATATGTGGTCGTAAACTGCTGTTTGGGCAAACGGCAGGGCTCAGAAGGGAAGGAGCACCATTTGGAGTTCAGATGTTGCTGGATTGTTTTCTGGGTGCCTGTGGGACCAAAACAGTGGAAACCCCCCAGAAGTGACCCCATTTTGGAAACCACCCCTCAATGCATTTACCTAGAGGTGTAGTAAGCATGTTAACCCTGCAGGTGTTTTGTAGAAATTAGTGTGCACTCGATGTTGCAGAGTGAAAATGGGATTTTTTTTCACAGATATGCCAATATGTGGTGCCCAGCTTGTGCCACCATAACAAGACAGCTCTCTAATTATTATGCTGTGTTTCCCGGTTTTAGAAACACCCTACATGGGGCACTAATCTTTTGCCTGGACATTCGACCAGGCTCAGGAGTGAAAGCGTACCATGTAAAATTGAGGCCTAATTTGGCGATTTACAAAGTATTGGTTCACAATTGCAGAGGCTCAGATGTGAAATAATAAAAAGAAACCCCTGAGAAGTGACCCCATTTGTAAACTACACCCTTCAAGGCATTTATTAAGGGGTGTAGTGAGGATTTTCACCCCACAGGTCTTTTCCATAAATGAATGCGCTGCGGATGGTGCAAATTAAAAATGTATATTTTTCCCTAGATATGCCATTTCAGTGACAAATATGTCAGGCCCAGCTTATGCCACGGAAGACACACCCCCCAAAAATTGTTAAAAGGGTATTCCCGGGTATGGCGATGCCATATATGTGGAAGGAAACTGCTGTTTGGGCACATTGTAGGGTTCAGAGCGGAGGGAGTGTCATTTGGCTTTTGGAGAGCGGATTTTGCTTGGTGGTAGTTTTCTTTGAGTATTGCTGGTGTTTCCATTTATAATGTGGGGGTACATGTAAGCCGGGCAGAGTATATCAGGGGCATAGTCAGCTGGTATAATAATGGGATAAAAAAACAATAAAATGATCCATAGATGTGTGTTACGCTGTGACACAATCCTTTCTGCACAGGCCGGTGTCGCACTGATATATGGCGTCCTTTCTTATCCCCCTTTTGGTCCACACTCCGCACCTTTGCAGTTTGGGGAATTTTGCTGGGAAAGTGTTGTCTTGGTATAATATGGGCACTGTCGTTTCTAGCAGATATGTTTGGTCCTTCCCCTTCCTAGTTCCCTAATTTTAGGTCCTTGATAAATCGCCTCTTGAAACAGAAGAAATGTTCCCTCGGGCCGGCACAACTGCATATTTTTTATTTCCTGACTTATTGGAGCCATAACTAATTTTATTTTTCATAGACGTAGCGGTATGAGGGCTTTTATTTTGCGGGACGCGCTGTAGTTATTATTGGTACCATTTTGGGGTACATGCAACTTTTTGAATACATTTTATCCTATTTTTTGGGAGGCCAGGTAAACAAAAAAAAACGCAATTCTGCCATAGATTTTTAATTTTTTTATATACAGCGTTCACCACGCATTACAAATTACATGTTCGCTTTATTCTGCGGGTCAGTACGATTCCGGCGATACCTAATTTATAGCACTTTTTTATGTTTTACAACTTTTTGCACAATAAAACGACTTTTGCAAAAAGAATGTATTTTTTTCTGTCGCCAAGAACCATAACTTTAACTTTTTTGTCGACGGAGGTGTATGAGGGCTTGTTTTTAGCGAGACGAGCTATAGTTTTTATAGGTACCATTTTTGGATATGTGCGACTTTTTGATCACTTTTTATTCCAATATTTGTAGGGGAAAGTGACAAAAAAACAAACTGGTATAGTTTTTTACGGTTTTGTTTTACGCTGTTCACCGCGTGCAATAAATATAATATTTTGATACGTCAGGTCGTTACGGTTGCGGCGATACCAAATACGTATGGTTTATTTTTTTCAATAATAAAGGACTTGATAAGACAAAAAGGGCGATTGTGTTTTATTTTATTACTTTAAACTTTTATTATGTTTTCAAAATGTTATTTTTGTAACTTTTTTTTTTTACACTTTTTCTCAAGTCCCACTAGGGGACTTGAAGGTCCAACTGTCAGATTTATTTTTTTCTAATACATTGCACTACCTACGTAGTGCAATGTATTAGATTTGTCAGTTATTCACTGACAGCAAGCCGATTAGGCTTCGCCTCCCGGCGGGGCCTAGTCGGCTTCCGTAATGGCAGAGCAGGAGGCCATTGTGTCTCCTGTTGCCATAGCAGCAGTCGCCAGTCCTGATTGCCTGTCACTGCTGGCGATCTGCTAGTAACCGCTAAGATGCAGCGATCGATTTCGATTGCTGCATCGAAGGGGTTAATGGCAGGGATCGGAGCTAGCTCCTTTTCCTGCCGTTAAAGGTGGATATCAGCTGTAACATACAGCTGACTTCCACTGCTGATGACGCCGGATCAGCTCCTGAGCCGACGCCACATTGCCGGCGGCTACGGAAGCCGATTAGGCTCCGCCGCCAGGTGGATCTTGACCGGCTTCCGTGCTAGGCAGACCGGGAGGCAGTATTAGGCCTCCAGTTGCCATTGCAGCCACCGGAACCCCGGCAATTTCATTGCTGGGCTTCTGATGAGCTGCAAACACCTTAAATGTAGCGATCGCGTTTGAACGCTGCATTGAAGGGGTTAATGGCAGGGATCGAAGCTAATTTCGGTCCCCGCCATTACAGCCGGATGTCAGCTGTAAGATACCGCTGAGATCCGGCGATGATGGCACCGGCTCAGCTTCTGAGCCGATGCCAATCATTTGGCGTATGGATACGGCAAATTGCGGGAAGCACTGGCTTTCCATGGCGTACCCATACGGCAAATGTCGGGAAAGGGTTAATAGTAGTCAGTCAAAAGGACAATATACTCCAATACATATGTATTGCAGAGTATTGTAATAGCGACCAAACTATCACTCTTTGAAGCAGTGGCGGACACAGACTGCAAAAGGCCCCTGTGCAGATAATGTGCCAGGGCCCCCCCCCCCCCCACCCCGCAAACTTCTCATGGCCGACGGTCCGCTTTCAGCTGCATCGCTGGGTCTCCTAAGTGACCCAACAATGCAGCACTAGCAGCCGGGGCGTCACTAAGGCTGGGTTCACACACACACTATTTACGGACGTAATTTGGGCGTTTTAGCATTGAATTACATCCGAAAATGCGGCTCAAAAGCGTCGGAAAACATCTGCCCATTCATTTGAATGGGTCTTACGATGTTCTGTGCCGATGGTCATTTTTTTTTACGCGCCGCTGTCGAAAGGCGGCGCGTAAAAAACTGCCTGTCACTTCTTCAGATGTAAATGGAGCCGTTTTCCATGGACTCCATGGAAAACCAGCTTCAATTACTTCCGTAGTGGACGCAGCAAAAGACGCCTGCACATGCCATTACGGCTGAAATTACGGTGCTGTTTTCTCCTGAAAACAGCACAGTAATTTCAGCCGTAACAGACGCTGCCGTGTGAACATACCCTCAGGGCTTAAAATGTCCGGGAAATAGCCCCAATACATATGTGTCCGCCCCAAAAAAAAGTGTGTGTATAGGAGACAGCATAGCATATCTATAGCACTACGACCCTATAAACTATGGATAGGATTAGATACAGTGGCTGAGCAGACAGTATCACACATGATAGGATTAGATACAGTGGCTCAGAAGGCAGTATCACACATGATAGGATTAGATACACAGCTCAGCAGACAGTATCACACATGATAGGATTAGATACAGTGGCCCAGCAGACAGTATCACACATGATAGGATTAGATACAGTGGCTCAGCAGACAGTACCACACATGATAGGATTAGATACAGTGGCTCAGCAGACAGTACCACACATGATAGGATTAGATACAGTGGCTCAGCAGACAGTATCACACATGATAGGATTAGATACAGTGGCTCAGCAGACAGTACCACACATTATAGGATTAGATACAGTGGCTCAGCAGACAGTATCACACATGATAGGATTAGATACAGTGGCTCAGCAGACAGTATCACACATGATCGGATTAGATATAGGGCCCAGCACAGTATCATACATGATTGGATTAGATACACAGCTCAGCAGACTGTATCACACATGATAGGATTAGATACAGGGCCCAGCTCGCTGACATTGCGGCTCCAGCGCTGGACCCAGGAAAGGTAAGAATAATAATTTTGCTTCTTTATGTGTTACTGATTATTTTTGTGTGTTTGTGTTTTTTTTACAGGTTCGGTTGTTGGACTTCGGATACGAGGACTTCAATGACGGCGTTTTTTTTATTCTCAATAAAATGGTTAATGAGGGTTGTGTTTTTATTTCAATAAAAAAAATTTCTATGTGCTTGTATCTTTTTAAACTTTATTATCACCGCCTTAGTAATGGCCGCTGGCTGATTGACAACCTCCATTACTAAGGCGAGGCTTAATGTTAGCCGGTGCAGAGTCTACACTAACCCCCATTATTACCCCGGTACCCACCGCCACCAGGGGTACTGGGAAGAGCCGGGTACAAACCAGTACCCGACCAGCTGTAGTGACGGGCAGGCACCGGGGTGGCCGCAGGCTGGTAGTATTAGGCTGGGGAAGGCCAAAAACAGTGGCCCTTCCCACCCTTGTAATGCTGCCTGCTGCTGCTGTGTTGTATCTGGCTGGTTATGAAAATTGGGGGGGACCCGACATCGTTCTTTCCAATTATTTTTTAAATGACGTGGCGTCCCCCCCATTTTCATAACCAGCCAGATACAATAAAGCAGCAGCAGCCTAGCATCACCAGGGTAGGAAGGGCCACTGTATCTGGCCTTTCCCCTCCTGATAATACCAGCCTGCGGCCACCCCAGTGGCCGACCATCACTACAGATGGTCAGGTACTGGATCGTACCCGGCTCTTCCCAGCACCCCTGGTGGCGGTGGGTACCGGGGTAATAAAGGGGGTTAGTGTTAGCCTCTGCACCGGCTAACACTAAGCCCTGCCTTAGCAATGGATGCTGTCAATCAGCCGGCGGCCATTACTAAGGCGGTAGTAATATAGTTTAAAAAAAAAACACAAAGACATAGAAAAAATATTTTATTGAAATAAAAAAAAAAAACACAACCCTCATTAACCATTTTATTAATAAAAAAAAAAGCTGTCATCGAAGTAGTCCTGGAATCCGCCGTAGTCCAACGACCGAACCTGTAAGAAAACACACAAAAAATGATTAGTAACACATGTGTTAGGGTATGTGCACACACACTAATTACGTCCGGAATTGACGGACGTATTTCGGCCGCAAGTACCGGACCGAACACACTGCAGGGAGCCGGGCTCCTAGCATCATAGTTATGTACGACGCTAGGAGTCCCTGCCTCGCTGCCGGACAACTGTCCGGTACTGAAAACATGATTACAGTACAGGACAGTTGTCCCACAGCGAGGCAGGGACTCCTAGCGTCGTACATAAGTACGACGCTAGGAGCCCGGCTCCCTGCAGTGTGTTCGGTCCGGTACTTGCGGCCGAAATACATCCGTCACTTACGGACGTAATTAGTGTCTGTGCACATACCCTAAGGCTTAGATACAGGGCCCATGTGTGATACTGTCTGTGGGACCCTGTATCTAAGCCTACCACAAGGTAGGCTTAGATACAGAGTCCAGCAGACAGTAATCTTATACAGTATAAGATTACTGTGTGCTGGGGCCCTGTATCTAAACCTACAGTGTGGTAGGCTTAGATACAGGGCCCAGCAGACAGGATCACGCATGGGCCATGTATCTAAGCCTACCATGTGATTGGCTTAGATACAGGGCCCAGCAGACAGCATCACACAATCTGTGATCCTGTCTCATGGGCCCCCTAAGCCTGCTACATCGTAGGCTTAGGGGTTGTGCAGTCCCTAAACATTGATGGCCTATCCTCAGGATAGGCCATCAATAGCTGATGTGTCGCCCGGGACCCGCAAATCAGCTGTTTTGAAGGGGCCGCAGCACTCGTACGAGAGCTGCTTCCCCTTCATTTCACTACTCGCCCACACTGTGAATCGCCGAAACCGATTCACAGTGTGACCGGAATGAAGTGACAGGAATGAAGGGGAGCAGCTCTCGTACGAGTGCTGCGGCCCCTTCAAAACAGCTGATTGGCGGGTCCCAGGAGTCGGACCCCGCCAGTCAGGGCTATCTTACCTTCCTCTTCGGCCGCGGCGGGAGTTCTGTAGTCTCGATGCTGTGCGCGGCGGCATAGCGCTGTGACGTCATGCGCTGCGCACAGCGCCTGACGTCAGGACCTCCGCTGCGATCCGGAACCAGGAAGGTAAGTAAAGTATGTTACTATAGTAACAGGGGCCCGCGGCCCGAGTTACTATAGTAACTTTTTATTGATGTGGTGCGGGGGGCCGTGGGCCCCCCTGGCTTCGGGGCCCGGTCGCAATTGCGACCGCTGCGACCCCTATAGCTACGCCAGTGGTCCACGGGCCTCTGTCTCAGTCCTCAGCATCGCGCAGCTGAGAACTGAGTCGGCCAGCAGAGGAACGGGCCCCCTTCCCACGCGGGGCCCTTGTGCAGCTGCACCGGCTGCACATGCGGTATGTCCGCCCCTGCTTTGAAGTTTACTAAGGGGGGACTAAAAATAATTTAAAAATAATCCTATTTGGTACCGCCGCATCTGTAAAAGTCTCAACTCTTCTAACATAACGTTATTTAACCCGCAGGCTGAATGCCGTAACAAAAGCCAAAGGAACCAAAATTTGTTTTTTTCGTCACTGTAGCGCCCCCCAAAAAATGGAACTGAAAAGGGATCAAAAAGTCATATATATACTCAAAAATGGTACCAATAAAAACTACAGCTCCAATGGAAAAATAAAGTTATGGAACTTAAAACATAGCGACATAAGACAATTTTTTTTAACAACAAAAACTATATAAAGTTGGTATCGCCGCAATCATATTGGAGGAATCCTATGTTTCTTTTTCCCATACCATGTTACAATAATTTTTTTTTTCCAGTTTCAAAGGACATTATATGGAACGTTAAATGATGCTATTAAAAACGATATCTCTTCTTGCAAAAAATGGCTATGTTGACGGCAAAATAAAAACAGTTGTGGCTTTTGAAAGGTGGGGAATTAAAATATAAAAAAAACTGTCTCCGGTGGCAAGGGGTTAATATAAGGGGGTCTTCCTCCGTATGATTGACAGGTCTCTCTCTATTTGTGTTAAATGTGAGACCTGTCAATCATGCTAAGCTGGGTGGAGGAAGCTAGAGGGTATCCGCCCAGCAGGCACTTCTCCCCTTGCCAATCATTTTACACTGGACGTTAGCCCATGTTAAAGCTGTTTTCTCTAAAATGGCACAGTAGGGTATTGTAAAAACCAGATGATCCCTGTAAGTTACCATGTAGCCTGAGCCATTTTCTCTCAAATTTGATTTATACACCGATTCAATCAGCATAAATGTAACATTTGTCATAGACCTGACATTCTAAACCTGTGATGGACTCTGGGTTAAAAAAAAAAAAACAAAAAAAAAAAAAAGGGGGGGTTTAATGTATTTAAAATTCCGGTAATGTTTAGCGCTTCTATGAAATATGCATGTTTCTAATGCTTCTGTGCGGGATATTTGACTTGTTTCCATCCTGACAATTGCAGCTGCTAGGAGTCCGTGTCATCGTCTTCTTTTCCATTAGGATTTTGAAAATATTTAATTCTTTCAGTCTTTTCTTCTGGGACCCGTCTAAATCACTGCCTCTGCTACCTTGCCAAGTCCTGGAGTGTTCACTTTTCAGCTTGTGATATGCAATTATTAATTTTATTTATTTGCATATCTTTAAAATGAGAAAAAAAATGGTTATTGTTGGTAGCATTTATGGGGTAAAAACTCGTTACAGGAGTTGTCTCCTGAGGACATCCCCTTTCAAAAAGGCAAATGAATGTCATAGAGGGGGGTGCCATTGGAGACCCCCCCCCCCCCTCTATGACTCTGCCCATTTTATCTATTACATGGACAACCATTTATTTGAATGCCCTCGTCTAATACTACATTTCCCGCTGGATCTTCCTCTGTGGTGATCAGCTGGGGTGGTTTCAACTTAAAAAAGAGTTGTAATGATAAACCCTTCAATCCTTGTGGGCAACAGACCGCACTTGGTGCCATAGTTCTTCAAATGTTCTATGTCACCCTCCACGTTTCATTGAAAGTTTATCATACAGTCAAAAGGGTCTCCGTATAGCCTGATAAAATGTTGTGTTCTAGGATGAGCATTCACTCTAAAGGGTAACTAAACTATCAAAAAACTTTTGTCAAGTCAAAAGTTTTGATCAGTGATCGCTAAAACGAAGCCTCAGAAGCGATCGGATGAGCGCTGTGCTGCTTTGTTTCTGATCGGCTTTCCTGGGAGCGGTGTGCAGACTCATAGACTTTGTATTGAGCCCGTACACCACTTGCTCTGCTTTCCGAGAAAAGCCGATCATAAACAAAGCAGCACAGCGCTCATCCGATCACTTCTGCCGCTGCGTTTTAGCGATTTGTGGTTGTTCGTCCTTGGACCTCCACTGTTTAAAACTTATGACCTGTGAAAAAATTTTTTTTTTTAAATTGAGTTACCTTTAAGTTATAGTGAGGATATTTTTTTTAGGATTACTATGGGAACTGTGACCAATCACTTTTTGAAGGAATTCATATTCGGTATATTGTATTGTCCAGCTGTGATTATTTCAGTGTAGAATTTGCACTTCAACTCCACGTCAGATCCGCCATGTCTGAACATGACCTTTAGACTCCACCTCTGGTGAAAAATACGGACGAGATGTGTATGATCCATTACCCATATATGTAATCTGCAGAAGAATAGAAGAGTGAACCGACAAAAGGTGAGAATCCACGACGCCACCTGCGTATAAGTGACAGATGAAATTATCAGTAGGCAGAAGAATTCATTACTGCATTCAATCTCCTGTAACATGTATGGCCATCAGGCTTGCAAATTACTACAGCTTCTAATATTTGTTCTGTAGATAAGTGAGGAAATGGAAATTGCTTTCAGATATACATTATTTTAAATGCATTAACGTTAATGGACATAATGATGTGTGGAGTAGAATAACTGAGAATTTATGTGGCTTTTACAGGGTCATTCCTAAATCCAGGGTGAAGGGTTTCTATGGGTGGCGTGGTCTCTGTTAGCGGTCACAATGATGTCTTCTACTTCATGTTATCATTAATTATACAATAAAACTCCTGCTCTCTGGATACTGTGAACATCATCTGCATTTATTACACAGTCGAGTCACATGATTATCACCACCTCCTACTTTCCTTGTCGGCAGCGAGTAGCCCATGAAGGAAGTGATGTGTCGTGAGCTTGGTGGGTATATAAGGTGTGCGATAGGCTGTCTGATCACATATCACTTGTTGTTGCCATGGGTAAAAGAGATGATTATTGGCTTTCGGGCCAAGGATGGCGGTATTTCTCAAACAGTGCAGTTTGTGAACTGTTCGCGTGCTGCTGTAGTGACAGTGTATCGTGACTGGACAAATGACGCCATTGGGAATAACCGACATGGAAACAGGTGAACGCCGGCTACGAAGGTGCCCGAGGGCCGAACGACATGCTACAGTGGAGCAGCTCACCGTAAAAATCATCCAGGGGGCCACCAGACGTGTCTCTAAAACAGTTCAGTGAACTCTACTGCGTATGGGGCTCGGAAGCTGACGGATGGACACTGCTCCTATGCTAACAAAGGTGCATCGGAAAAAAAGGTTTCAATTTGCACGGCAGTATCGGCATTGGACCACCGATGATTGACAAAGGGTTGCCTTTTCCAATGAGTCTCGTTTTGTGCTTCATCAAACGGATGGACGTTGACATGTCAGGCGAAAAATATCAGAGAACAAAGACCTTGCAACCGTTGCTGGAAGAACACGCTGGTGGCGGCAGCGTTTATGGGCTGGGGAATTCACGGCATTCTCTGGGCAACTCATCTATGTGAAAGGCTCTGTACCTATATGTACATCACGTCCACCCATACACGCTGTCTGTCTTTCCTGGGGCAGATGGAATCTTCCAGCAAGACAATGCGACATGTCACACGGCTAGAAATGTTCGACAGTGGTTGGAAGAGCACGACCAAGACTTCCAAGTACTTCACTGGCCTGATAATTGCCCAGACCTGAACCCAATTGAGCATCTGTGGGACCTCGATCGTCTTGTTCGCTCTTTGGATCCACCCCCACGCACCCTCCAGCATGGCGCCAGATACCTGAGACAGCCGACCAGCACCTTATTGATCACTCCCAGCCCGTCTAGCTGCTGTCTGTGCTGCACACGGCGGTTACTCTGGATATTAGCTGGTGGTCATAATAATGGGACTTGACTGTGTATAAACCTGATGTACAGAAAATATTAGGAAATATCTTAAACTGTAAACGCTAATATGTTACGGTCAGTATTTTTTTTATAAGCAGAAGTTCACCAGTGAATTGCTCATAGATTCTTAGGCAATTTCCCTTATATGCAAGAGGCAAATGATCTTCAGTAAGGAGGGATTCTGAAGTCCCTGTGTCTCGTGGCATCACAACTCACCCGACTTAAACTCTCACCATACAAGTTACCTGGGGCAGAGTAAATATCGATAATGTCTTATTTTTGTGCTACTGCAAATGGCGGACCTGGGCACAAATCCACCAGGCATAGGCCAAAGTTGTGTTTCAGTTGAGCATCCCCCTTGTTATTAGAAGGGAATGGGAGGCTTTGGTTGAGAGCTTCATAGACTTTTAGAGCAGCTGTTGCGCAACTATTTCAGAATATACAAGACTTTTCGCAGCTGTTGCGTTTCAAGTTGTTCTCAATGTTTTTGGAGAATGGAGCCTGATGGAGAAAAAGTAGGTGTCAAATTGGTAAATAAAAAAAGTCAACTTTTTCTACCAATTGTATTGCACCAACGGATACAGACCCTGTGTAGTCTGATCCTGCGGTATTCTCTTCCATCTCTCCCTCTTAATAAGCTGCAGATGGAAGATAACACATGACTGCAGAATCGGACTACTCACAACTCTGTTCATAGTTTGTAGCCATGGAGTCACATAGGTTTGCTTAGGAGCTGTAGATACAAAACGATAGATTTTTTTTTAAACGAAAACCATTTGAGAGTTGCTTCATTTTTTTATTTTAGATGCTTTGTAGCCAGAATAATGGTTATAAGGCCACCATTCCTGCCTCACTGACTCAAGGTTGTTGGAGTATGCTGGGAGTTGTAGTTTTGCAACAGCTGGAAAGCCACAGGTAGGAAACCACTGGTTAATGGCATTGCGGGATCTTTGACATTTTTTTCACTTTTTGAAAGGTTACTGTGACCCCTGAAAGGCAAGTAACTCTATAATGTTTGATACCATGTTGGAGTGTAAAGTGCATGTAATCTAATCTCCAATAACACTATTATATAGTATCACCCTGGTGTTGTGTAAATCATTCCTACTCTAGCGGTGACGTCTTATTTTCTGAGCTAACGGACAGGAGAGACCATTTGTCATAGAAGAGAGAATTCTGGCTGGTTTAGTATCGCAGTTCTCATCCGCTTCAGTTTTGAATCTTCATTTAATATCTCCATGTGTATTGCAATGGACACAAGCACTCCATCTAGTCTAGCCATTATTATGAGTATTCTTAGTCTTAAAGTTTACCTCCAGTTGTTGCCAACCCCGTCTTTCATCAAAAGTTTAAAAGTGACGGCAAGAGAAGTCGGTCCAGTTGTTGCCAAGGACAGAGTATCAGATGATGTCGTCGGCAGCATAACTGGAGGTACCCATTAACTGGCAGATGACTAATGACGAGCATCAGGCAGTAGCTGCATTATGATCAGCATAGTCAATGTGATTATGTAAGCTTGTGTACTAGCTTTTGTGCTTACTCGATCAAGAGTGCTGCTGTTTACCCATTGTCGGCCATATAAGGGCATAGAGTTTGGGGAGCCCATCGATTGCATCATAGGGAATCCTTGTGACAAGATTGGTGCCCATACCGTATATGGGCATACAGACTTGGGTCTATCGAAAGAGTTAGGTCTTATTAACACAAGCATATTTTACATCCTTGTGCTGTCCTCTTAAATAACTGACAGCACATGGACCCTTGCAATTCAATGGGGCTATTCACACATCGGTGTTTTTTCACAAAGCGTACGTACTGGAATATAGATATTTGCTCCCACATTGCAATAGAAAATTAATATTTATTGTCCCCTTTGATCTAATTATTTTTTCAATAAATTACCGTAATAAGTAAAAGATAAAATAGTTTTTAAATGAAATAACATTTATTAAATATAAGTCCTATCTCCCCATACAATCTAGGCCTATTTGGTATCCCCACAACTGTAACAACCTGTTAAATTCATGTATAACATAATTTATGATCAGTGTATGGCTTATAAAAATAAAAACTGGTGGAATATATTTTTTTGCTAAGTCCTTAAATATAAGTTAAATGCTGATCTAAATGTACCCAAAAATGGCCCAAAAAGTTATGATCACTGGAAAGTGGCAAAATCAAAAAGTTTATTTTTGTCCGCAAGTGGTTAAAGAGAACCTGTCCCCTTTCCTGACATGTCTAGTTTAGTAAATACTTGTATTCCCATGAAGTAACAATTTGGGAGTATCCTTTCTTTGCACTTCTCATTGTGTCATTCCTCTGTTATTCCTCCTAGAAATGTATGACTAAAATAATCAGGTGTTACCATTCCCCTTGTCAAAGGGGCGTGTCCCTACACAATCTCACTGTCCGCAGTGATTGAACACTGTAAGCCCCACCCCCCCCCCCCGTGTAACACCCAGTTGTCAATTTATTTTTATGTTTCTAGGAGGAATAAGAGAGGAACATCACAATACAGAGTGCTAAGAAAAGATGTTCCGGAATTATTTCATGGGGAATATAAGTATTTCCTAAATCAGACATGTCACGAGAGCCGACAGGCTAAAAATTGTCCACATAGAAGTGTGAGTGAAGTGGAGATTTTTGGTAATCAATTCTCCGTTTATCCCAGTAGGAATACATTGTACCTGCTAATGAGCTCATTTCTTTACTGTCGATTTTAGGACTCGGATATAGAAAATCATCCAGGTATGAAATGCAAGCTGTCCAGGAAGCGCTTGAGGGTCGGCAGATAATAGGACAAGAGCCAATATGGCAAGGGAGGGGGCACAGTCATCATTGGTGGTGAGTAAACCCCTTGTATCTATGAGGTTTTGCCAGTGAAGCATTATTCTCACCTCAGTGAGTTTATCCATGTAACTCCATGTCTGTTCAGCAGATGGCGCTGGTTTTCCAGTGGAAAAAAAAAGGGGGGAGGTGTGGCACAGGAGAGACAGAAAGACAGGGGAGGGAGAAGCAGGGAATTATAAGCTGTCTGTGTATGTAGAGAAGAAGGAAGAATGGAGGGGTGATGAGTGGGAGTTATGGGGCGAGAACTGAATTTAGGGATGCCTTCTGGGGGACTCCGGAATCCTTGGCTGGGCCTGATGTTGATTTGCTTCATAGGCTGCCATGCAAAATCACTGGTGGAGCCCCCAATGCCTCAGGGTAAGTCTGCAGGATGTGAAGACAATGAAATGGGTGGAAGTCGGGTAAGAGGATGTGCATGGAACTCCGCTATGAATACACTGAATGTGTTTTGTAATACTGGCATGCCTGCATGTATGATGTCTGCTGGATTTGGGGGCGCCTGAATGCAGGCTTTATTGTTAACATTTTTGGGGTGAGGGCATTAAATAATTCAGGGAGCCTGATTTTTGATTGCGGAGGTTTCTGATAGGAAGGAGGGCTCCTGATTTTTGATTGGCTCAGACAGATAAATTAGGGTGACCCTATTCTGTGGATCCTGATTTCAGGAAGATTTCATTCATTTTCTTGGGGTGCCGTTACTGTTGGATATGTCTTGTGGAGGAGGTTAGGTGGAATACTGTAGTAACAGTTAGAGGAGGGGGTTCCAGTCTCTAAGGTAATTGTAATGTGTGATGTAATGGGTGGGGATGGTTATGGGGTGTCGAAAATTGCTAATCTCTCCATGGATGAAGGAGGATTGGTTTTTAATGACTGACGTTACATTGTATGTGTCCTGTGGAGAGTAAATTGTTACATTGTGACACCGAGGACTCTGTATGATGGGAAGTTGGGCATATAAAGGGCAATATTTTGCCAATCGGTGGCTTCTTTGGCATAGCCACTCACAGCTTGGTGACATGTTGATGAGGTAATTCATTCTGAATATAGCTAAGGGGTTAATTGCCTTAATATCACATGATGCCCTATCCTGTATTAAGGAGGTGGAGGCGGCGAGACCCCTTTGGCACAATGTTGGTCAATGTGATTCTCCAGGGAAAAGTGTATATTAGCAGCATCTCTATTTGTAGTCGTTCCCAATATCAGCTGTCTCAGCCCCCAGCTGTCTACTTGGCAGACTGTCTGCTAGCAACTCTCTTTCAAGGGGCATCTGTGCCTGCTGGAATTTAGGGTGGTCACTATTAATACAGTAATGTAAATAATTGTATATGCAAAAATAACAAACGAAAAACCGTGCACGTGATCTGGTGCAATGGTACAAATCTGCTAGGCATCATAGCAACCAATCAGGATGCAGCTCCGGTGCCATTCAGCATTAATAAACTGGGGCAGCTGAGTGGTTGCTATGAGCTGTATTCACCCTCAAGTGTGTACCTAAATAGTGGGCACGCAGATGGATCGGTTACAATGGCAGCGTACCGGCTCACCGGTCAGCAGTTCTGCCAGATCAGCCCACTGTCTGGGCCTTATTGTGATGTGGTAAGACTTTGGGTATGTTCAAATGCAGAGTCGAAAACGTCTCAAAATACGGAGCTGTTTTCAAGAGAAAACCGCTGCTGATTTTCAGACGTTTTTTTTGTGCCACTCGCGATTTTCGCAGGCTTTTTTACGGCCGTTTTTGGAGCTTTTTTCAATAGTCTATTGAAAACGGCTAAAAAAACGTCCCAAGAAGTGTCCTGCACTTTTTCACTGCCATTTTCTTGCGCGTAAAAAAAGCAGCAAAAAACATTCCGTCGGAAAAGAACGCCGTTTTCCCATTGAAATCAATGGGCAGATGTTTGGAGGTGTTCGGCTTCCGATTTTTCAGCCGTTTTTTGTGCGTTTACGGCCCGAAAGACGGCCGAAAATAGACCGTGTGAACATACCCTTTAGCAATAACATGTTATGGTCATTAGTAATCGGGGGAACCTAGAAATCCCAGGCACCCGATTCACTTTAAAATGTGCTACATTTTGGGTTGTTGTCCACTGATGTTCAGTTATATCCAGCTGGGTAATCGGCGCTAAATGTCCAGTGAAAATGAACTGTTTACACATTGAACTTTTGTTGTATCTTCATCTGAAGGGAATCCATACGTTTCATGACCTGCGTCGTATGTAAACAAGCGCCAATCGTGTGCCTAGATGTCTCATATGACCGCAGCTTCCACCTGTGTGGACTCGTACTAATAACACAGGCTGTATGCGGTGACGTGTCCTATTACTGTTCACAAAGGCCAATCGTCTTCCCATTGTGCGTTTAAGGTAAAGGGGAACTCCAATAAAACCGTTCCCCATTGTAAATCTTCATGATGTATAGAAATGTGGCTTGATGAAGACATTAATTCTATCTCTATACGTGTTGTCAACTTATAAATGTTATCGATATTTTATTTTATGGCACTTTTATCTAAATGGGAACTTCCCTAGGTAGTTCCACATCTGTTTTAATTTCTTCCCTGCAGCAGGACGGGCAGTGGTGTTCATAGAAGAGAGAGCCCTAAAGCAGATAAAATATAGTGCCAGGTTTCGGCATGAAGGACAGAAGGCCTTCTATATGGCGGCTAGGCTACATTCAGACGAGCGTGTCCGATTTGCGCGCGTAAAAAAGCCGCATTTTTCCTACATTTCATATCCGTGGGCGTTGCGTATTGGCATCAGTGTCCTTTGCGTGTGGCATGCGTTTTTCACATCTGTGCAAGCACATTTGTGTGAAACACGGACAGCGCATGAAAACGCACCAATATAGTACATGTAGTGTATTTCACGTAACGGGCACACGCTGCGTGAAAACTCACGCATGTCTGAATGGCCTCATGAATTGAAATGAATGGGTCCGTGTGCTGTGTTATTACAACACACGGACGAGTATTACGCTCATCTGAATGAGCCCTTAGGACTATTTCCTACCCCCTTGTTTAAAACAGTTATTCTGTGGTCACCACACGATAGCAAAGAAGACGGGACCCACCAGGCTAGGGACTCCTCTCACCAAGGGCAGTATAGTAGCTGTATCACTGCCTGTATGGTACGCACGCCCTTGAGGTCTGGCGAACAGTGGTGTCCACTATGGATCCAGCATGGTCTCCTTTTCTAAATGTAACTTTTGTGTTGAAGTGGGGAGTATTGGGTAAGTATCTTATTTTTTTCCTGGAGCATGGGAAGAGGTCAAGGAACCAGCAGTGTAAGACATTGTATCTCTTCTGAAATCTAATCCATAGAAACAACCGGTTGTGCAGGTGAGGAGAAACGGGTGACTCGTGACCCCATTCTAGTGATCGGGTGGCCCTCCAGCGATCAAATATTATGTATCCTGTAAAAACCCACTTAGGTTTGCCTGGAGCCTTGGTGCTCCCCCATTATCCTTACCGGCCCTACAGCATCTGTTTCTGCCATTTTGCATCATATACAACTGACAATCTTATTATTTTGCCTCCCTGGGAGGGGCCCCATTGATGATGGTCCAGCCAGAGAGCCCCGCATACAAAGGGTCTGCTAGTGTGTCCCCCTGCACAGTGCCCTAGCCAAAGAATGACCATAAAAATCCCACCCTCGCCTTCTCACTGCCAGGAAGTGATAAGTTGCCTCTGGCAGGTTATTTTACCCTCCTCGTAGTGGCATACATAGAGAAGAGGGGGCCCATTAGGCTGGATTCATATGTGATGGAAATGCTGCGGTTTTACCGCAGCGTGTTCCATTTCCAGCCATGTGGGTGCGATTTGAAGAAAGGTCATCCACATGCTTCTGAACATTTAACATACGGAAAATAGAACCGGCTTCGTTTTTTCAAATCCACCACATACTCATTCTGTTGTGGATTATTTTGCTGCGGATTTCCATCCTGTGTGAGTCCAGCCTTATGCTGCCAGGTTTTGCCACCCAGAACAGAAGGGCCTGGTGTTTGTTTTTGTTTTTTTTAACATCTCCAAGCCTTTCCATGAACCCTTGGCCAATCTCCTTCCTTTTTTGTTTTCTAACAGTGCAGTTCCTCTAATACTAATACCAAAGACGATTGCACCCTCTAGAGCTCTCTCCCTCTCTCAAAGAGCCCCATAGAAGTTGCCTCTGTACCTACGCCCTTGACTCCAAGCACTGATCTCGATCAGCAGAGATCAACGTCGGGGGAAGTGCATCAGATCTTCCCTTTTTTTGTGAGGCACATAGCCCGGCTATCTCCGGTAGTCCCATATAGAATGAATGGAGCAGTGCGAATTGGATCGACGGGGGTCCCAGCGGTGGTTTCTTCAGCTATCAAACACTTACCACCTATCCTGTGGATAGATAAATAGTTTTTGTGTATTAACCCCTTTTAAGTTCGCAGATGCCTCCTATAAACATGGGTTCCTGGGCTATGGACTAGTGTCCACTGTATGTGGCTATGTTTGGGCTGCAGGTAGGAGGTGACACTTACTTTCTATGTGTATGTGCATTGCTGGAAGTCTCCCGGGGCCTGTGCTTTGTTAGTTGGTAGCTGGGGATCTACTAACAGCGATGTATTGTGTGTATGAGACGCCTCATATGAATTCTCCTGTGTTATTTCTGTAAGATTTCCTCTTCGAACACACACAGTATGTATTGTGTCTAGTTCTTCTGGCCCACAAGCCCATTACTCATCATATGTATCTCCTGCCGCCATGTCATTTCCCTATACTTTTTGTCTTTTCTCTCTTTGTTGCGTTTCCCTATAGTATTATTTATATCCACAGGACTGCCGGGAAAGGTCCTATGGCTTTCTAGGCCGTACTATTAAGTCTTGTACATGGAGACGATTGATAGACCATGTGCCTGTTCGTGGACATGATGGAGGGTAGATCAGCTTTTCTCTCGGCCTCGCTACGTTGCTGATGTTTTTACGATTGTGTTTCTTTTAGATTGGGAAAGAGTTTTTCATTTCTATCTTGTATCCGTTTTGTATGGAGGGATCATTTTAGGATTTTACACCAAGATTCTGAAACCTACGTCAGGTTCTGTGCTTTGCTTTTGGAATAAAAACCTAGATAATTTGTCCCCAGCAATATATTGTACTCGAGCCCTCCTGGAGGCTTTATTAAAGATTACATGATCATAATGTAAACGCTTTGGTCTCCCTCATCCTCCTCCTTTTAGTATCATTTTAATATCTGCCATATAGATGCAGCTGAGCCACGTTTGTCATCTGTCACAACTCACTCGATCTCATGATGGCTTATCTTATCGGCAGGTAAACCTTCTGTATTAATGTAACCATCATGAAGTACAAATATCCCCTGTGGTAAAAATAAAAAAACTACTGTGGTCCTGAGCAATACTTGTGATAGATCCCTGCCGGCTCCTCAGTCCTAGGACAGGCCTGCCTTGTCCCTGCATCAGTATCAGCGCTTCTTTTCTTTGGTTTGGCGCTCCTGACTGTAATGTTGTGTCTTCAACCCAATTTTCCCTCCTTAGTTTCTCTAGACATTTGTGAGCCCAGCGGATGTAAATGAGGTCATTACCAGGACAACAGGAACTGTCTGCCATCCCATTCACAACCACTGAATACTGGGAGGGTGTCCCAAGACTTTTCACACATAACTTACCCAACAAACAGAGAAACGCAGAAAGCAGGCAACTCCAATACATCTTTATTCCTACTGATATGGAGCAATAGGAGGAGATATAGGGAGAGGTTATATGGAGTAATAGGAGGAGATATAGGGGAGGTTATATGGAGTAATAGGAGGAGATATAGGGAGAGGTTATATGGAGTAATAGGAGGAGATATAGGGAGAGGTTATATGGAGTAATAGGAGGAGATATAGGGAGAGGTAATAAGAGGAGATATAGGGAGAGTTTATATGGAGTAATAGGAGGAGATATAGAAGAGGTTATATGGAGTAATAGGAGGAGATATAGGAGAGGTTATATGGAGTAAGGAGGAGATATAGGGAGAGGTTATATGGAGTAATAGGAGGAGATATAGGAAGAGGTTATATGGAGTAATAGGAAGAGATATAGGGAGAGGTTATATGGAGTAATAGGTGGAGATATAGGGAGAGGTTATATGGAGTAATAGGAGGAGATATAGGAGAGGTTATATGGAGTAATAGGAGGAGATGTAGGGGGAGGTTATATGGAGTAATAGGAGGAGATATAGGGGTGGTTATATGGAGTAATAGGAGGAGATATAGGAGAAGTTATATGGCGTAATAGAAGGAGATATAGGGAGAGGTTATATGGAGTAATAGGTGGAGATATAGGGAGAGGTTATATGGAGTAATAGGAGGAGATATAGGGGTGGTTATATGGAGTAATAGGAGGAGATATAGGAGAGGTTATATGGAGTAATGGGAGGAGATATAGGGAGAGGTTATATGGAGTAATAGGAGGAGATATAGGAGAGGTTATATGGAGTAATAGGAAGAGATATAGGAGAAGTTATATGGCGTAATAGAAGGAGATATAGGGAGAGGTTATATGGAGTAATAGGTGGAGATATAGGGAGAGGTTATATGGAGTAATAGGAGGAGATATAGGGGTGGTTATATGGAGTAATAGGAGATATAGGGAGAGGTTATATGGAGTAATGGGAGGAGATATAGGGAGAGGTTATATGGAGTAATAGGAGGAGATATAGGGAGAGATTATATGGAGTAATAGGAGGAGATATAGGAGGGGTTATATGGAGTAATAGGAGGAGATATAGGAGAGGTTATATGGAGTAATAGGAGGAGATATAGAAGAGGTTATATGGAGTAATAGGAGTAGATATAGGAGAGGTTATATGGAGTAATAGGAGGAGATATAGGAGAAGTTATATGGCGTAATAGAAGGAGATATAGGGAGAGGTTATATGGAGTAATAGGTGGAGATATAGGGAGAGGTTATATGGAGTAATAGGAGGAGATATAGGGGTGGTTATATGGAGTAATAGGAGGAGATATAGGAGAGGTTATATGGAGTAATGGGAGGAGATATAGGGAGAGGTTATATGGAGTAATAGGAGGAGATATAGGAGAGGTTATATGGAGTAATAGGAGATATAGGGAGAGGTTATATGGAGTAATAGGAGATATAGGGAGAGGTTATATGGAGTAATAGAAGGAGATATAGGGAGAGATTATATGGAGTAATAGGAGGAGATATAGGAGGGGTTATATGGAGTAATAGGAGGAGATATAGGGAGAGGTTATATGGAGTAATAGGAGGAGATATAGGGAGATGTTATATGGAGTAATAGGAGGAGATATAGGGAGAGGTTATATGGAGTAATAGGAGGAGATATAGGGAGAGGTTATATGTAGTAATAGGAGGAGATATAGGGAGAGGTTATATGGAGTAATAGGAGGAGATATAGGAGAGGTTATATGGAGTAATAGGAGGAGATATAGGGAGAGGTTATATGTAGTAATAGGAGGAGATATAGGGGAGGTTATATGGAGTAATAGGAGGAGATATAGGAGAGGTTATATGGAGTAATAGGAGGAGATATAGGGAGAGGTTATATGGAGTAATAGGAGGAGATATAGGGGAGGTTATATGGAGTAATAGGAGGAGATATAGGGAGAGGTTATATGGAGTAATAGGAGGAGATATAGGAGAGATTATATGGAGTAATAGGAGGAGATATAGGGAGAGGATATATGGAGTAATAGGAGATATAGGAGAGGTTATATGGAGTAATCGGAGGAGATATAGGGGAGGTTATATGGAGTAATAGGAGGAGATATAGGGAGAGGTTATATGGAGTAATAGGAGGAGATATAGGAGAGGTTATATGGAGTAATAGGAGGAGATATAGGGGAGGTTATATGGAGTAATAGGAGGAGATATAGGGGAGGTTATATGGAGTAATAGGAGGAGATATAGGGAGAGATTATATGGAGTAATAGGAGGAGATATAGGGGGAGGTTATATGGAGTAATAGGAGGAGATATAGGGAGATGTTATATGGAGTAATAGGAGGAGATATAGGGGAGGTTATATAGAGTAATAGGAGGAGATATAGTAGAGGTTATATGGAGTAATAGGTGGAGATATAGGGAGAGGTTATATGGAGTAATAGGAGGAGATATAGGGAGAGGTTATATGGAGTAATAGGAGGAGATATAGGGAGAGGTTATATGGAGTAATAGGAGGAGATATAGGAGAGGTTATATGGAGTAATAGGAGGAGATATAGGGAGAGGTTATATGGAGTAATAGGAGGAGATATAGGGAGAGGTTATATGGAGTAATAGGAGGAGATATAGGGGAGGTTATATGGAGTAATAGGAGGAGATATAGGGAGAGGTTATATGGAGTAATAGGAGATATAGGGAGAGGTTATATGGAGTAATAGGAGGAGATATAGGGAGAGATTATATGGAGTAATAGGAGGAGATATAGGGGGAGGTTATATGGAGTAATAGGAGGAGATATAGGGAGAGATTATATGGAGTAATAGGAGGAGATATAGGGAGAGATTATATGGAGTAATAGGAGGAGATATAGGGGGAGGTTATATGGAGTAATAGGGGGAGGTTATATGGAGTAATAGGAGGAGATATAGGAGAGGTTATATGGAGTAATAGGAGGATATATAGGGAGAGGTTATATGGAGTAATAGGAGGAGATATAGAGGAGATGTTATATGGAGTATGAGGAGGAGATATAGGGAGGGGTTATATGGAGTAATAGGAGGAGATATAGGGGAGTTTATATGGAGTAATAGGAGGATATATAGGGAGAGGTTATATGGAGTAATAGGAGGAGATATAGGGAGAGGTTATATGGAGTAATAGGAGGAGATATAGGAGAGGTTATATGGAGTAATAGGAGATATAGGAGAGGTTATATGGAGTAATAGGAGGAGATATAGGGGAGGTTATATGGAGTAATAGGAGGAGATATAGGGAGAGGTTATATGGAGTAACGGGAGGAGATATAGGGAGAGGTTATATGGAGTAATAGGAGGAGATATAGGAGAGGTTATATGGAGTAATAGGAGGAGATATAGGGAGAGGTTATATGTAGTAATAGGAGGAGATATAGGAGATGTTATATGGAGTAATAGGAGGAGATATAGGGAGAGGTTATATGGAGTAATAGGAGGAGATATAGGAGAGGTTATATGGAGTAATAGGAGGAGATATAGGGAGAGGTTATATGGAGTAATATGAGGAGATATAGGGAGAGGTTATATGGAGTAATAGGAGGAGATATAGGGAGAGGTTATATGGAGTAATAGGAGGAGATATAGGAGAGGTTATATGGAGTAATAGGAGGAGATATAGGGAGAGGTTATATGTAGTAATAGGAGGAGATATAGGGAGAGCTTATATGGAGTAATAGGTGGAGATATAGGGAGAGGTTATATGGAGTAATAGGAGGAGATATAGGGAGAGGTTATATGGAGTAATAGGAGGAGATATAGGAGAGGTTATATGGAGTAATAGGAGGAGATATAGGGAGAGGTTATATGGAGTAATAGGAGGAGATATAGGAGAGGTTATATGGAGTAATAGGAGGAGATATAGGAGAGGTTATATGGAGTAATAGGAGGAGATATAGGGGAGGTTATATGGAGTAATAGGAGGAGATATAGGAGAGGTTATATGGAGTAATAGGAGGAGATATAGGGAGGTTATATGAAGTAATAGGAGGAGATATAGGAGAGGTTATATGGAGTAATAGGAGGAGATATAGGAGAGGTTATATGGAGTAATAGGAGGAGATATAGGAGAGGTTATATGGAGTAATAGGAGGAGATATAGGAGAGGTTATATGGAGTAATAGGAGGAGATATAGGGAGAGGATATATATACATTACACTAAAGGATGTGGAAATAGTTAAGAACACATCATTTTGTGGGAATTTGTTTTCTTACCGGATGCTTAGTTTTCAGTGGTCTGCTGCTTTTCATGGTGACTTCCTTGAGTAATTCTTTAGGCATTTTCATTGTAAGTATTCTCATTTGAGGTCAGATGAGGGATTTTGGGTAGAATTGTGTATGTCGGAAAAGTTGAGTCGTTGACTGACTGGTGTTGGATTATATGGGTAATGATGTCATCTTTACTATTGTGGACAGTGTAATATAAAAGCATAAATATAAAATCCAGGATAGTGGGTAATAATACAATCGCCAGTAAAGGGGGTTAGAAGACAGGTTTATGAACTAGAACAATGTGGCAAACTCCTGAAATACTTTATATCTGTACAGCTGGATCCGTTTTGGATATTGTGTGATCTAGAGCTAATAAATAATAAAAATAGTAATTCTGTTAACCCCTTAATGACCAAGCTATTTTTTACGTTTTTCAATCGTCGCATTCTAAGAGCTATAACTTTCTTATTTTTGCGTCGACATAGCTGTATAAGGTCTTGTTTTTTTGCGGGACAAGTTGTATTTTTTAATAGCACCATTTTTAGGTACATATTATTTGATTAACTTTTATTAACTTTTTTTTGGGGGGGAATAGAAAAAAATCTGATATTTCGCCACTCTTTTTTGCGTCCTAAATCTACGCCGTTGACCGTGTGGTATAAATAACACAATAACTTTATTCAGCGGGTTGTTACGATTGCAACGATACCAAATTTGTATAGTTTTTGTATGTTTTACTACTTTTACACGCTTTTTTTTCAAAATTATTTGTTTTTGTGTCTCCATATTTGAAGAGCCGTAACGTTTTTATTTTTTCGCCGATGCGGTTGTATGAGGGCTTTTTTTTTGTGGGACGACTTGTAGTTTTTATTGGTACCATTTTGGAGTAGATGCGACTTTTTGATCACTTTTTATAAAAAAATTTTAAAGTCAGTATTCACAGAAAACAGCAATTTTTCCATAGTTTTTTTTTTTTTTTTTTACGGCGTTCATCGTGCGGGTTAAATAATGTAATAGATTTATAGTCGGGGTCGTTACGGACGCGGCGATACCAAATATGTGTAACTTTTTAACTTTTATTTTGTTTTTTTAATAGTAAAGCATTTTGTAAGGGGAAAAGCTGGGTTTTTAATTTTTTTTCACATTTTTTTTTAAATGAACTTTATTAAACTTTTTTTTCACTTTTTTACTAGTCCCATTAGGGGACTATAATATGCGATTCTGCGATCGCATTTATAATACACTGCAATACTTCTGTATTGCAGTGTATTACTGCCTGTCCGTTTAACACGGACAGGCATCTGCTAGGTCATGCCTGCGGCCTTTATTAGACCCCCTGCTGCCATTAGAGACACAGACACTCGGCGATCGTATCGCCGGGTGTCGGTGGGGGAGAGAGGGAGCTCCCTCCCTCTCTCCAAAACCACTCAGATGCGGTGCTCGCTATTGAGCACCGCATCTGAGGGGTTAAACGTGTGAGATCGATACTAATATTGCTGATTTCTGCAGTGCCATACTGTACAGCAGGGCCGGACTGGGACTTCAAATCAGCCCTGGCATTTTTAAGCACACAGGCCCACCACAGGCCATACGCAGCTGACAGTTGGGACCACCTTTCAGCTATACAAGACATGGGGAGATTTATTAAAACAGGTATAAATCAAAGAGGAATAGTTCCTGATGGCTCCAACTCCAGCTCTTCCACGAGAATAATGAATATGTTCATTATGTTATTGGATTTTTTTTTGCAGAGCGGCAAAAATTTCAAGCAGACTTCTTTCCGCTGCATGTGAATGAGGTATAATATAGCCCATTCACTTGTAATGGATGCAGAACGTTAGTGGATTTGAAAGGGATTTAGGTGTGGAATCAGGGACTTAGACCTAATCAAATCCTGACTGCGTGATGATGGCCTAATACGGACGTATAAAGATTGCAAATTATACCATTATACAATGCTAACATATCACTAGACTGTAACTAAATAGTATGATTTATATTTTATTTGCACGCACGCTGGACACATGCTGCATTCGTGCCACTCACACACAGGACACATGCGCACGCACACCAATCACACCTAGGACACATTCGCACACACACCTAAGGACAAATCTGCACACACAACTCTTACACCTAGTAAAAATCCCCACCCACACCTAGGACATATGCCGCACATGTCCCACTCCCACCTAGGTTATATCCTCCATTCCAACCTGAGACATATACCGCATGTTGTCTACCCACACCAAGGACACATGTTGAACACTCACTACTCACACCTGGCGCAGATGCTGCACACACCACTCACATAATAGACTCATACCACTCACACACTAGACACGTACCAGACATTAGACACATACCGCACGCACTACTTACACTGGACACATACCGCACACACCACACAAATGCTAAACACATAACATTTACACACTAGACCTATACCACTCACACTGAAAACAACACGCACATAAATGCCTATTTGTGCTCAGGGGGCAGTAGAAAGAGCAAGGCCATCACTGATTGGCTGATGCTCAACCAACCAGCGTTGGGTTTAATTTGTACATGCAGACACGCCAGAGATGTGCGCTAATGAGTGAGGCATCAGTGCAGAAAACAAGTCTAGAGCTGATTAGCAGTTATTGTAATGTTGGTTCTTGTGTTCACCACTGTCCGCAGGGTCGATTCTAGCTTTTCTGCTTCCTGAGGCGAAAATTGAAATGGCGCCCCCAAGATTTTGATTGATATCCCCCTGGCTGTTCTACATCACTAGCAGCCTCCTCCAACTCTTGCGGATGCGCTGTGGCCTTGTACTAGCATGCGTGGTGCACCTCGCCGAACGGTGTGTGACCAAGTAGTTCTAGGCAATGGCGTATTCGCGGAAGTTGGAGGAGACTGATAGTGATGTATAACAGCCAGGGGGATGTCAATCAAGAATGGAAAGGTGAATTTGGATGCAGGACTCTTCAGGATAGCAGCACCTCCCCATGACCCTTTAATGAGTAATTGGCATATAGTGTGCGCCGGTTTCAAAGTTTTTTCTGTATCTGAAAACAACATACAGGGGAAAGTTTGGAAATATTATCAAGTCATGTATTATCGCATGGTGGTGGTGCAAGTAGTTAAAGCTACCAGACTGTTTCCCATTAAATATACAATGAATTGAAAACAATTCCATCTGCCCTGCAATTTTGTTATTAGAAATGTATTCTGTATAATTTCAGCATCAGAACTAGGCTCCAGAACCAAGCTCAGCACATAAATACAGCACCAGAACCCAGCTCAGTACGTATATACAACTCCAGAACTAAGCTCAGTTCATATATACAGCTCCAGAACCAAGCTCATTACATAAATACAGTTCCAGAATCATGCTCCGTAAATAAATTCAGCACCAGAACCGAGCTCAGTTCATAAATACAGCACCAGAATCGAGCTCAGTACATATATACATCCCCAGAACTAAACTCAGTACATAAATACAGGACCAGCACAAGTACAGCTCAATTTAGTGCAACCCATGCCGTATAGGTTTGTATGGCATAAAACTACAGCTCCCAGCATGGACCGAACAATGGTAAGGATATGCTGGGAGTTGCTGTTTCACAAAATCAAAAAAATTATACCACCCATCATCTTGCTGTAGATCATACAGTGACTACAGTGCTGATTAGAGGCAGAATAAACATTTACATTAAGTGACTCACCGGTGACTATCTCAGATTCTAGTTGTTCTTTTTTCTCTTTTCTTCTCCATCCAGTCTAGACCTCTATGATGACTTCTCCCAGCCACGCCCATTTCTGAAGTTTGCCGCTCAGATATCTTCAACTTCTGACTATTCAAACATTTCTGCTCCTATAAACGATAAAGATAAAATTCTCATGGTGACACACACTGTCAATGTGACACACACCCCTAAATACAATTGTTCCATACACTTCACCTCTAATTATAATAGCACTATACACTGTGTCCCCAATTATAATAGCACCATACACTGTGTCCCCGATTATAATAGAACCATACACACACACACACACACACACACACACACACACACACACACACACACGCACACACACACACAGTGCTCCCCGTAGATAGTGCACCCCATGGAGCCCCCTGTAGATAGTGCCCCACATATAGCCCCCCCTTGTAGATGGTGTCCCACATATAGCCCCCCCTGTAGATAATGTCCCACATATAGCTTCCCCTGTATATAGTACCCCACATATAGCCTCCCCTGTAGATTGTGCTCCACATATAGCCCCTTTGTATATGGTGTCCCTCATATAGCCCTCCCCAGCATATGGTGTTCCACATATAGCCCCTCGGTATATGGTGTCCCACATATAGCCCCCGCTAAGTGTCCCATATATAGCCTCCCCGGTAGACTGTGCCTCACATATAGTCTCCCCTGTAGATAGTGTCCCACATATAGTGTCCACTGTAGATAATGCCAGAATGACTTGTCCTGTCAATTAGCGCCTTTCAACAACGGATGCGGGTCAATTAGTTCATTGCGCCGCTAGTGTAGTTGAAAGGCGCTGATCGGCGGGGCAAGTCACTCTGCCCTGCCACTTAGCGTCATTATAAGGCAGGTGCAATTAGTACAGGAGGAGGTGGCGGCGGCGGCTGGCTTCAGTGGCGCCGCCGCCCTCTCAGAGAGGCAGTCGGCCGCCGGCTCTAATTGTTTGGTCGACCAGCAGGCAGCCCACTGTTCACCGGCCCATCTGCCATTTGCCAGAACTGCCACATGGCCAGTCCGGCCCTGCTGTACATAATACTTTTATAATAAACCGCTAGATGATAATGCAGTGGAGAATTGAAAGGGGAGCAGGAGAAATTCCAATACATTGTGAAGTTCATTTTGAACAGAGGAGCTTACTATCAATCCTCTAATCTAAGGGGGAGAACAGGTTATACGATTGGGGGGTAAGGTTTAAAGGGTTTGATGGTATAGGGAAGGGACAAATTCTAGATCAGCAATGGTGACGAGTAAGGTCATTGGCAGAGGTGGCAAGCTGGATAAAGCTTTGTTTTTAAGGGTTTCAAATACTCTACTGTATTCTCTGTGCCACAGGCAGTTGGTAGAGGGATTGACAATGAAGGGTGGAGTAACCTGTATGGAAGATACAGGTATTGATGATTAACATTTTGTAATCTGCTGTCTGATATATTATAGTAGGCAGATCTTCTCCAGCTCGCTGCGCGTGCTCTATCCCATCAATATGTGTACTGTATAGTGTTGTTGCCACAGGGAAGGCACCCAAGAGCTGCCAGTTGCCTAAAGCAGCTGTACATTGACCAATGTAATCTGAACATATGCGATTTGAAATATTCAACTATCATCTGTTCATAACTTCTGCCTTCTATTATGCACCCCCATTATCATAGTTTTTTTTATTAACATTTAAATGAAAATCTAGTAATATGTGTCATTGTGGTTTTTTTGGTGTATCCAACTGAACCCTTATCTGTGTCCTTGGCAGAAGTCAACATCAAAGTCCAGGTATATGAAAATGGAGACCTGTCGCCCTTGTCCGCGGCTGTGGTGGAGATATTTGGGAATCAGAGCGGTCTGGCTTCTGGAGTAACCGATCAGGATGGCACTGTCGTGCTGGGCATTGGCTACCGACTGGGGACCTGGGTTCTTGTTACTGTTACCAAAAGAGGCTACGTGACCAACTCTGTGCCTTGGCGTGTGGATAGACTTCCACGTAAGGATTGTGAGACATATCATATGTATATCTGTGTGTTCTGTCGAGTTCGCTGTTATGTAAGCCGAAAATTCTGTGGGTAATAGAACGCTAGGTCATAAATTGCCAATGAAGCACACCCATGTTAAATTACGTTAAGCTGATATACTGACCTGACAGCCTCCTAGGTGAAACATGGTAAACGTGCTTTGTAAACTTGTACACAAGATCATATAATTAATTTAGCTTCGTTCACAAAGTAGCTGACAGGGATGATCCATTTGGAGAAATTACTTCTCATTATGATTTGTATTCCATCAGTGATAGGGCCCTTGGGAAAATGAAGAATAAGCCTCACTCCCCAGTAAGAAATGTACTACTATTCTGTGCTGATTTACTTTATTATATATCTGTACAGGGGAGCTCTGTTACCTGACTTATTTAAATTATATAATTCTGGCTGCCTGCAGCCACCAATAGGGGGAGCTAATCACATATAGATTTATAAAGCTAGCAATGAATTAAATAGGAGCTGTATAAACCAATATGCAGAGAGCCTCCCCCCCACCTGGTGTCATCAGCGGATAGCCGATATGACAGTGTCACTGCAAGGAGGTTAAAAAGTACAGTGCCAGATTCGATCCCTCCATTAACCCTGCATTAGTCATCTGTCTTGTCTGATAAGTGGAGGTGTTGTACATTTTTGTAAAAGTGACGGCCATATTGTTTGGCACTTTCACGTTTTGGCTTCGGAGCAACTGAAAAAAACTAACCTGCCCACTTTTTTAGATAGAATCAATTGTACATGGATCCGTCACCATATTGGTTGTCACTTCCTAGACACTATACCAAACCTAAGAAGTTTTTTGTTAGTCCCTACTTTCTCCATTGGCTCATAAAGCCTTTCTCTGAACTGACCCCTGACCCTTTAAGTAGTCAGATACTTTCTCCTGTGTCCTGGGTGGAGCTGGGACTTAAATGTTGGCATCTACTACTGTTTTCATGTTCTTAGGCTTATTTTACCACCTGTTCACACTGGTCAGATGTAGGGGAATTCCTGGCAGGCCTGGTTACAGCTGTGCCTGGGAGCGGTCTCAATCTTTAATGCTGTGGTGTTTGCAACACGCCATGAGTAAGGACAAGTGATCTGTGTGAAACGCGTAGGCCTGCTATCTGATGTATCCACTCCTTTGCATATGGGCTTTTTAAGATATTTGGAACAAAGTTGGAATATTACTTCCTCTTAAACCCAGCACTGGATAAAGTTTCTCTTTTTCTGCTGTGTTCTTTGCTACTTGGCCTTTATGCCAAGGACCTGCCAAGTACTGCAGGGTCAATATGGACTGAAATAATGTCTAGCCTCTGAATTCGCTGAGGTATATCGTGCCTCATGCCTCAGTAATGTCGGTAGTTTTTATAGCGTTAATTAGTTCTATTTAGATTGCCACTTTCACTGTGCGTAAATGGTTTAATGTACTATTTTATTCACCTTCGTGATGTCGGCCTTTTCTAGTTCCTCCTTTATATCCACATTGCAATATATTTCTATTTGGAGTTTTTTTTTGTGTCTCCTTTACATTGATTATTGTCACTTTACCATTTGTTTGCTGCTTACTCTTCCTCCCCCGATCTGGCATCATGTATCTTGTTTCCGGTCATGTTTGTTTTACACGGCTGGTATTTACCGTGGTACGGATACCGCGCTGCATCGTGGCTTCCGTTATAAATTAATGCCATGACGCTGCCTCATAATAGGGATTGTCCAAAGCGGACAACCCCTTTTGAACCACAGCTGCTGGTATTTAAATCTAGTGAAAAGCCCCCCAAAGGCCAAGGGGGAAGAAAAAAAGTTCACTCTACAAACTTTATTATTTGCACTTGAATCTTTATAATACATAAGAAAGCAACAACTAATGCCTCTGGTTACCCCACTTAATGTGTCAGTATTAAAGGGAACCTGTCAATAGATTTTAGGGCACTAAACCACCAGCATGTCGTTCCGATCAAAACTGTTCATTTAAACATTTTGGCTAAAAAAGAGTGTGTTGTACATGACCAGAGGAGTCCCGAGGTGAGTCCGGGTGTACTGACCTTAGCTTCATCTGAGCACTGAGCATGTGCAGGATGATGTTAAACTCCTCTCAGGACTCTTCTCTGGTCATGTACAACACACTCCTTTTTAGACAAAGTTCTTAAATGCCCAGTTTTGATCGGGACAATGTTTAGGACGCTAAGTCCCTACAGTATAACGACATGCTGGTGGTTTAGTGCCCTAAAATCTAGTGACAGGTTCCTCTTCAGAGGGCTGAAACTCATGACATGTATGTGACAATATGAAAGTCCATGTAGATGAACAGTAATGGAAAATGAACATCCCTAAGCTATAACATTAACAGCAGAGTTTCAGGTTAGACCCTTAAGAGGAACCACCCATGTCTGTGTTTCCTTCTCCATCTCTTGCTCATTTAATGTGTTTTTATTGCAGTTTACGCCTCGGTCAGCCTGTATCTGGTTCCTGAGCGGCCAGCCACCCTCATCCTCTATGAAGACATTGTGCAGATTCTGCTGGGATCTCCAGGTACTTCTTCTTGCATATTAGTAATACTTGTATGAGAAGCAGCTTAGAATCTTGTTGTTAACTAGTTGTCTTACCATCCGTACATAGCAGTATGAGCTGTCTGGTCCAGTGAGACGGAACCTAACAAACCCAAAACCAACAGCATGACTTTAATCAATGTCTCCTATGAGTTGTGGCTAAAGGTCCTTTTACCCGGCTCGATATGGGCTGTGAAAATCTGCGCCGATCGACGAGACAGCTCGTTGATCGGCGCTCGTTTGGTCCTTTCGCAAGGATCTCTGATCGGTAATATATGGAGTTACTACGATCGCTCGCCCTCATACATTTCTATCATGTCGGCAGCACATCTTTCTGTTTACACAGGGAGATCAGCTGCCTACTAGCGACCATTTTATTGGCTGCATTTACGAGCCGATCAGCCGATTTTTCATTTCATTTACACAGGACAGTCATAGGAAACAAGCGTTTAAATGAATGCTCGTTTGCTCGATTATTGGCCTGTGTAAACAGGGCCTTTACACAGTCCTGCCAACCTTTGTACTGCAGGTGTATATAGAGAGAGTCGAAGACACTGAACAAAGTGGCTTAAAGACTCTTCCCTCTAAGCCATTATCATTATTGAGCTGGTAAAGAACAAGGCTGGAACATTACTTTTTTTTGCCCATAGACACCATGGGGCCTTGTTCACACAGGGCAGTTTTGCAAAGCGTTTCAGCCCTAGACAGACCCTGATGAAGGCACAGTTAAGAGGCTGAAACGCGTTGCATTTGACCCAAGTCTTTAAAACTTGGCTGTATTGCTTGCAATGGCTGAATTTATCTTTTGGCTAAGTCTTACCTGTTCAGCTGGTGGCTCGAATGCAGCTCCGTATCCATAGAAGTGTAACCTAATATTCTGATTGGTTTACCGATTGCTGGCGATTGTTTGCCTGCTATTCACAGAATTAAACTTGCATAGACTTTTCCACCTTGAAAATATATTTTCCAGTTGATTCAACTACGTCAGACAGAAAGCCTCGTCATTAGTTGATGCCATAATAAATGGATACTATACCTTTAATTTGGCGACTGTATTTTGTTATGCATAGATCTGCTTGATTTTAAAGGCAGCTCAGGCTAAGTAGATTGACGGCTGCACTGTTCCTAATGACTTCATTTGTTTATATAACCGGAGCAGCAGGCTGGCGGATCACTGTGTACACGATCACGTTCACACTGCTGGTATATCTAGCATATACGGCAATTTCTGGAATATTACATTCTCCTCTGTGAAGGATGTAAGGTATAGTATATGTACACTTTTTACTGCTAGTGTGAACACAGCCTAAACCAATAAGAAAACATGAAGACATTGATGAGCAAAAAGGGCTGCGTCTTGCAGTGTATCCAGCCCCTCACCCGTATAAAGTGTGTGCCATAATATATATATTTTTGTTTTGAGATATTCAGCTATTCCTCTGTCTCTTTCCAGGCGTCCGCAGTCAGCCCTTCGTTCAATTCCAGAGAAAGTCGGCCCGCTTACCCCGCTCCTCCACCTATAACCAGCTGTCCTCTTCACTCACTACCGCGAACAACCTCCATCAGATGAGAGGATTCCCAGCATTTATTGGAGCTGATCCTGATTCCAGCAATGGAGGTAGGAATGCTGCTATATTACTGAAATGTTAGGTTAGGCTACAAGACACCAGTTCTGCCAAAAACTATGATCTAGAGAGAGCCTTCAGAGAGTTGTCTGCTTTGGGTAACTTCATGTCAGGTTCGGCTATTTTCACACCTGCGCTATATGCTATATCTCCGTCATAGGAGCAGAAGGATGGAATTCCGTGCTGTGTTCTCGATCTGTCATATGGTGGACACCAACAGTGACCAAAAGGCCCCATTGACTTATATGTGGTGTGTTTGTGGTTTTGTGTTTATTTTTCCGTAATTTTACAGGAAAATGTAGCGGTGCGTGCTGCACTATTTTTTTTTCTGCCATTTTTAATGCAATCTGTGATCGACTCTCTTAGGAGCCCCCAACGCAGAAATGAACGAGGCCTTTGTAACTGTGTTAAATTTGTAACATTTCATTATCTTGTACCGATTTGGAGTACTTGCCTGTATTAGACCCTTTTACACCGGCCATTTATTGGGCAAACGACCTTTTGCAGAAAGCTCATTCACCGATCATTGCCCTGTGTAAAGAGGGGAACGATCAGCTGATAAACGAGAAAACGCTCATTCATCGTCTGATCGTCTTGTTTCTGCAGCAGAAATTATTCTTGTCGGCGGCACATCTCTTTATGTTCTGTCAACGTGACAGAAATGTATGGGGACGAGCGATCGTAGTAAGGAGCGCTCGTCCTCGTACGTAGCTCCTTGTGAAAGGAGCAAATGAACGGAGCTGTCTCGTTGATCAGCGTTGTTTGTTTCGGAAAAATTGGGACGTGTAAAAGGACTCTTACAGTCCAGAGCTGCAGTCCCAATTCTGCAGGTAGTCATTGGAAACAGTCAACAAGCTTATGAGGCACATCTATTACTGCTTAGCTGAGCTCATATACTGCAGTGTACATCCGATCCAACCCCTGGAGCAAAGACTACACTTCTCAGACTTCTAAGATTACACATATGTTTTTTGGTAAGTTTGAGTGACAGCTGTAATTCACAGGAGATGCGTGCAACACAATATCGAATGACACTGTAGCTTGATTGACTTTTTGCAGCCAGATTGAGGCTGGGGCTACATACAAAGCTTGACAGAGTAGAAATAACCCAAACAAAATCTGTTTAGGGTAAAACAGGGTGAATACGGGGAGATTTCCGCTCTGAAGGCAGCATTTTTAATCAAGCTTTGCAATATAATACAGACTGTAACTCAGAATGTCTTGACAATGTAGGTCATTTTTTTTTTTGTATTTTTTTTTTACCTTGTACTAATCCTATTGCTTAAATATAACTTTACTCTACCTAACTGGAGAATGGTGGACATACGCTAAATATTTGTCATAAATAGTTAAAGCCCTTGTCTTTACCATTGCTGGTCACAGGAGAGTGTTGAATATAGTTTATTCTAGAATATTATAGTATACATAGCTAAATCACAGTGTATATATGATGAAATCTAGCCATGGCACCTATGGTGGGTAAGATTCTTCCCATGTTTGATCTCCCACACTGTGCCAGTGGGGTGCCATCATAGCAGGGGTTACATTCTGTCAAGAAAACCAATGACCTGCTATTATTGCGTCCATGTCACGGATAGTCATGCCGGGAATGTCATTTATAATGCAACTCATGAATCCCATGATGAGCCGGAGCAGATGGTTTAATGATTAACATTATTAACTATTTATAGCCTTCATATTTGGGATTATACTTCAATTACTACTTTTAAAATGCAAAGTGCTGCATTCTGGGCCCAGATACTGAATTCTTCCAGTCTATAGGGAGTCTTGTAAGGCATTAAGCAGCGGAATAGACTGCTAAGTTATTCTGTGGTCATTGGGCACAGACATTAAGTCAGATGGATATTAAGTTGACATGAAAGATTGTTTATTGACCGGGCTTTTCTACAAAAATTACTTGGGCTAAGTTCACCTTAGCGTTGTCTCCCGTTTAGGTCCCTTCCGTCAGAGGAAGAGATGAACGAAAATTCAAACGGAAAACATCGCTTCTGTTTGAATTACCATGGATTTTCATGGTAATTATTTGGTTTTAGTTGGATTCCGTTTGCTTCCCTTCCGCTAGGTTTCCTTTTTTTTTTTCACGTACGCTAAAGTGCCGCAGGACTTCACTTTTGCTTGTGTGAAAAAAACGGAAACCTTGCAGAACAGAGGAAAATGAAATCCAACTGAAACCAAAGAATGACCATTGAAATCCATGGTAATTGAAACGGAAGCGATGCTTTCCGTATGAATTTTGGGTCATCTCTTCCTCTGACAGAAGAGACCTAAATGGGAGATAGCAGTAGTGTGAACTTGGCCTTACAACCTCTTTTCCAAAAGTTGTCTCTTAATAAGCTTTGTTTAGCCTTATCTCCCTCCCCCAATCACTTCAATATATCTACAGAGATAGAGAGAAATACAATAATTGGTCCAAAGAGCTTCCAATATCCAGCTCCCAGAACCAAAGTTAGGAGGGCTGTTTAGAGGGATTGGTATTCAGCTTCGAAGGACTTGTGGGAGGAGTGTTGTCTGAGGACACTCCCTGCAATGCTGATTGGCTGAGAACAGGTGACTGACGTGTCCACGAGGCGCCTTCCAAATGTCCTTTTCATCTGGATGACGGGAAATTTTATACGTCTTTCCAAACTCTGGTTCTCGGGGGCCGTAGCTACTGTTTTACATAGAGCAGGAAATACCCTAATAATTTTTAGGTACTCTGAACTATTTATTCATCTGTGCATTGCGGTCTTTTTGTCGTTCTTTATTCACTTGACTATTGTCTTCTTCTCTCTCTGTTTATAACCAGGTAACTCCAGCTGGGTGGAGCTGCTTCCTGTTGCCGCATTGAGTGTTCATCTCTTTACGGGAAATGGCTCTGAAGTGCATCTAACTGGCCCTGCTCAGCTTTCTCTTCCCATCCCATCTGACAGTGGTTTCACATCTTCCAGCAGTATACCTGCCTGGAAGTTTGAGCCAAAGACCGGTACGTGAATACCTCCTAAAAACACCACGCACGTGTGTAACAAAGTCTTGTTGTCCTTAAAGAGGATCTGTCACCAGTTTATCAATTCCCTATCTCATCTAATAGGTGCTATGATCCTGCTAACTACAGTGTGATTTGTTTGAAAATAATAACTTTTTTTTATTTTTTAAAGTTATGAGCATTTTTCTAATGTGCCTCTAATAGCCAGATATGAGGTGACTCTTTCGTTTCACTCAGGGCGGTGTAATGGATTTTGTGTGGCGCTGTCCAATCGGCTTACAGCTTCTCCCTTTTCCCTGCCCAGCAACACAGCGTGATCATATAGTATCCAGAGTTTTCCATTGGTGATATCTCCAGTTGTTTCACAGCTAGAACTGATTAGAATCTCCCCTTTCATATGCTACGAGAATGGCTGTTGTAGGTGGTCCACAGCCCGAGATATGGCTATTTGATGTGATCCCCCTTCCCTCCAGCCTCAGTCTCTCACACTGTGTGAAGCAGCTTCATGCTGATAGGACAGCGTCAGAGGCTGTGAGGAGGCTCCACCTCTGGAGAATCGTTGCTGTTACCTCCCAATTGTATAATAAAGGCTCATTTACATATTTAGAAAAATGCTCGTAACTTTGCAAATAATAAACGTTCTTTAAAACAAATTGCACTGTAGTGATCAGCAGCAAAGCGCCTATTAGATTAGTTAGGAGATAGGGAAATGATACTTAGTGACAGTCTCTTTAAAGGGGTTTTCCCATGAGGGACATATGACATATCCACAGGATATCCCAAAAATTTTATATTTGAAGCAGCACAAATCCCCATATAAGGAGCGGTGTCACGCTGTAAAATCAGACAAACCCAATCTGACGTAATGTAATCCTCAGACTTGAGAAAGACCCTCCACTTGTCACGGGTCGAAACGTTGCCATTTTTTACTGGATGTTTGACCAATAAAGGAACATATTGATTGAAATTTGGGAGACGTGTGCTGCTGTTAAACCATGCTTTTTCTGCGGATATCCACAGGATATGTCATAAATGTCAGATAGATGCACCGATCCTGTCCTAGTCCCTCATGGGGAAAACTCTTTTAAAGAGGCTCTGTCACCACATTATAAGTTCCATTTTTCGTACATAATGTGATCGGCGCTGTAATGTAGATAACAGTGGTTTTTATTTTGAAAAACTATCAATTTTGACAAAGTTATGACCTATTTTAGATTTATGCTAATGACTTTCTTAATGGCCAACTTTGCGTTTTTTTAGATTTTTGACCAAGTGGGCGTTGTAAAGACAACAGTATGACGCTGATCAATCAGTGTCATACACTACTCTCCATTCATGTACTCAGACATTGTGATCTCACGAGGTCACACTTGCTATCACTTACTCACATATTAACATTACTGAAGCATTTTCAGAGTGAATAGACATCGCTTCCAGCCAGGACGCGATGTCTAGTCACAATCCCGACACTTGGGTAACGTTTGTGTGGGACTTACAGCACAGCACATCGAGATCATGCTGTGCTGTCATTTACAGCTGTCATTAAGTCCCACACAAATGTTACCGAAGTCTCGGGTATGTGAATAGATATCGCGTCTCGGCTGTAAGCGATGTCTATTCACTCTCAAGACACTTCAGTAACGTTAATGTGTGAGTAAGCAATTGCGACCACTGAGGCCCCTATAGCTACGATACTGGGCTGTATTATACAGCCGACACCTGTTTAGTATGGGGGGCGCTCAGCCGATCATCTTTTTTGAAGGGGTGAATTATTATTCGCCTTGACCTCTTCAGTGTTTACCAGGCACAACGCCGTACACATTGGTAGCAGCTGTGCCTGGGATTTCAGTTCAGTCCCGTTCACTTGAATGCAATTCCAGGCACAGTCGCCCCGTGTATGTATGGTGTGTGCTTGTTAACTGAGAAAAGTCCACCTCGACGAACGCTACGGTTCCATCAATCACGGACCCCCACTGATCTGATATTGATGGTCTATCCTAAGTATGGGCGATCAATACAAAATGCCCAGAGGACCCCTTTTAATGTAATGTGTGTGAAGTTTAAAGTTCTATAACGTGGCAGAGGGCAAGGCAAGGCAGCGGGGGGAGTTCATACTGAACGTTTGCGGGAAAAAGAAGCGTATTGCCCTTTCTTCTGCTGTTTCTGTCTCTAACCTCCCATTGACATCAATGTCAGGCCGAAAAGGTGTTCTTCGCTGTGTTTTTCTGCCCACGGCCTAATGGCGGAAAAACGCAGCGAAAAACACGAGAAGTGTTCTGTCGGCAGGTCAAAATCGGCCTCAAAGTTCCTGAAGAAATTTTGAGGCAGGTTTTTCTACCTAGAAACATCTCCCTCCTCTCTTGAACTTTTTAACTTAGTCTACCTGTTCTCCGCCTGTCCTGTGACTGTCCTCCGCCTGTCCTATGAGACAGTACTCCAGCCGTCTTATGAGACAGTTCTCGGACTTTCCTAAGTGTCCTCCGGGCGAAGTAGGACTGTCTTGCGTCACTCCCTTGAGCTCCGCCCTCCATCCTCTTCCGGCCCGAACGCTCCTACCACCTGATCCAGGTCCCAGCATCGCCGTCGTGTTCAAATGTGCCCCCCCCCCCCCCCCCGGATGCCTAGTGTTAGTGATGCTACTAGGCATGAGGGGGCCCGTACTGCCACGCCTGGCACATAATGTAATGTGCCTGGCAGGGCGACACGGGCCCCCTCATGCCGCGGGCCCTGTAGCAGCCGCTAGGGCTGCTACTGTTGTAGTTACGCCACTGGTCATACTGTTCTCTTTACAACGCCTACTTGGTCAAAAGCTCAAAAACACCCAGTGGGCAATTAAGAAAGTCATTAGCATAAATCTAAAATAGGTCATAACTTTAGTTTTTTGATTGTTTTTCAACATAAAAACCACTGCCGTTATCTACATTACAGCGCCGATCACATTATGTAGGAGAAAGGGCGCTTATAATGTGGTGACAGAGCCTCTTTAGTGATTTCCTACTTTCCCCTTGTTCATTTTTCTGCCTTCTCTTCTTCCCTTTTAAGGTCTTTGGCTTCGTGCTGGTATGGGCATAGTGCGACGAGATGGGCAACAGTTGTACTGGTCGTTTTCCTACCCAAAACTGGGTTACTGGGCAGCAGCAATCCCATCTACCAGTCGTGGTAAGATTATCTCTTTTTGCCTCATCTTTTTGTTACTCTTCGACGTACGATTTCCTCTTTGATATCATTGGTACTTTTCTACCTTTTATAAATCTTCCTATTTTTGGCATTTGAAGCTGTACGCTAGGGTAACGTTATTGGGTTGTCATGTTTACGCCTAACCTGATATCACATTCAAACATTTCAATCTATTGAAGCAAATGAAGTCCCCACCCTCAAATATTGGCAATGTCCTCATACACACAGCCACATGGTGCAGCGGGTGACACACAAATCAGCCATTGTGTTGTTACCCCTTTTTACTTGTATCACTGGATATGATTGGATATTTGCCATTTCTGTGTCTTCATCTGCCAGTCAGGTGGTCTCTTACACTGCGGTCTTTTCTCAGGTATGCTGTCACTTATGAGCGGAGTGGACATTGCCGGGTACCATACTATCTTCCTGCTCTCCATTCTGGGCGCTCTTGCACTCCTGGTCCTCATCTTACTTTGTCTATTAATCTATTACTGCAGGTAAAACTCTTTTTGTTTTGACGGCATGTATTTTTTCTCAATCGAATATCGATTGAACCGCTTCTATTCATGGACTTTGCACAACTTCTGAGTCTTTTTAGAATTGTCCGCTCCCTGTTATTTTCTTACAATGTTGTCTTATTACATTTCTCTCATGTAGATTTCAATCCTAGTGCGGTGTTCTTACAATGTATTCTTTTGGCAGGAGAAGATGCCTGAAACCAAGACAACAACATCACAAACTGCAGCTCTCTGGCCTCAATGAACCTAAACGGGACCAAGCAACCTCGACCTCTCACCTTAACCTTATCAGTACTAGTCATTTGGACTCCACATCCAC